>NC_135667.1:17180347-17494819 GCF_964188315.1 Podarcis muralis
CACACTCCTGTGACAATAGGCCTGATCCAGCACAGCACTTCTTCACGATCTTCCTTTCTCCCACCAGGTTCTGACACACCAAGTGAGGAAGAGGAGGAAATGGTGGAGGGTGCTGAGGAGCAAGGGGCCTCGACTTGCCTGGAGAGCTGGGACTGGGGCCAAGCAGCGTCAGGAGAGAAGGACGCGGAGGCCTCCGTCGCCACAGACCCTCGGCCGTTCCGCTGCTCAGAGTGTGGCAAGGGCTTTGCCCAGAGCTCAAACCTGGTGAAGCACCAGAGGATCCACACCGGGGAGCGCCCGTTCCGGTGCCCCGAATGCGGCCGCGGCTTCAGCTGGAGCTCCTCGCTGGCAGAGCACCTCAAGGCGCACGGCGGGCGCCGCCCCCACGCCTGTGGCGAGTGTGGGAAGCGCTTTGCCCGGGGCTCTACGCTCGCGGAGCACCAGCGGGTGCACACGGGGGAGAAGCCTTTCCGGTGCCACCAGTGCGGGGCCCGTTTCTCGCAGAGCTCCACCCTGGCGCACCACTTGCGCACGCACTCGGGCGAGCGCCCCCATGCCTGCCCCGACTGCGGGAAGCGGTTCGGGCGCAAGTCCACCCTCGTCACACACCGGCGGACCCACACCGGCGAAAAGCCCTACCTGTGCAGGGAGTGCGGCCGCTGCTTTGGCGTCAGCTCTGACCTGGCCAAGCACGTGCGCAACCATCGCGCCAACGGCAGTGGCTGGGGGAATGCCGCTGCAGAAGTGCCCTGCCCTACTCCGCTGCCAGCCGCAGATCAGGGCAGGCAGCAAAATGAATATGCTTCGCTTGAGGGCTCAGATGCAGGTGGGCAGCAAAATGACTGTGGAGAGGAGGAGGAGGAGGAAGAGAAAACCTTTATGTGCTCTGAGTGTGGGGAAGGCTTCAGGCAGAGTTCTGAGCTGACTCAGCATCAAAGGATCCATCTGAGTGAAGTTGCGCACTGCTGCCATCAGTGTGGAGAAACCTTCCCTGACCAGTCAGAACTAGACGCCCACGAGGCAAGTCACAGTGTGGAAGAGAAGCCATACAAATGCTCTGACTGTTACGCTTGCTTCTCTGAAAACTCTGCCCTCCAGATACATCAGAGACTACACCTTGGAGAGTTATCCCACTTCTGCCACCAAGGAGGAGAGAACTTCCCCGATAGCTCTGATGTGGAGGAGCCCCACAGCACCCACAATGGGAAGCAGAATCCCTTTGAGTGTCCAGAGTGTGGGGCCCACTTTGCCGAGGCCACTGCTTTGGCTGCACACCAGACAACCCACCTGGATGTGGAATCGTTTCCCTGCCCCCAGTGTGGGAAAACCTTCCTTGATCGTGATGAGTTGGCCCTTCACCAAGTGAGTCATGCTGGCAAAGGAGATGAGGAGGCAGAAGAGAAGCCTTATAAATGTACCATCTGCAGCACTTGCTTCCCGGACAGCAGTGATCTCCTGGCGCATAAAGTGAGCCATGGGGCGGGTGGAAGATCCCACTCCTGCCACCAATGTGGCGAAACGTTTCCTAGTGACTCGGAGCTTGCGATTCACCAGCTCAGCCACACGACAGAGGCCGCCTTAGACAAGCTGTACTCCTGCGCCGTGTGCGGCAAGTCCTTTGCGCTATTTGCCACGCTGGCGGCGCACGAGCGCACCCACATGTCAGACGACGATGCCTACCGCTGTCCGACATGCGGTGAACGTTTTCCAGACAGCGGCAAGCTGGGGAGGCACCAGCGGCGCCACTTGGGCGAGGAGAGGCCATTCCGGTGCCCGGCGTGCGGCAAGGGCTTTGTGTTGCTTTCGGGGCTGCGGCAGCACCAACGCGACCCTCCGGCCCGGTGTCCTCAGTGCGGCGAGACCTTCGTGTGGCGCTGCCGACTCACTGAGCACTGCCGCAGCTGCCACCCGGTGGAGCGTCCCTACAAATGCCCCGATTGCGGCAAGGGATTTGCTCAGAGCTCGAAGCTCCTGCGCCACCAGGTGACGCACACCGGCGAGAAGCCGTTCAAGTGCCCCGACTGCGGCAAAATCTTTAGCCAAAGCTCCAACTTGGCGGAGCACCGTCGCACGCACGCCCCGGGCAAGGCGCACTGCTGCGCGATCTGCGGCAAGGCTTTCGCCCTGGGCTCCTACCTAGCCAAGCACCAGGCCACGCACACGGGCGCCCGCCCTTTCCGGTGCACCGAGTGCGGCAAGGGCTTCCGGCAGAGCTCCAATCTCATCCAGCACCAGCGGACGCACACCGGCGAGAGGCCCTACGCCTGCGCCTCCTGCGGCAAGTCCTTCACCCAGAACTCACACCTGGTCAAGCACCGGCGAGTTCATACAGCTGAGAGGCCGTACCGCTGCCCCGTCTGCGGCAAGAGCTTCCGGCAGCGCGGCAACCTGGCTGAGCACCAACACCAGCATGCCGGCACCCGCCCGTATGTCTGCGGCGCCTGTGGGAAGTCGTTCCGGTGGAGTTCTGCTTTCTCCAAACACCAGCGTACTCACCTTGCTCCCTGACCCTGTGAGGAAGGGGAGAGGGGGGAAAGCAGTCCTTCCCCCATATCTGGCCTTCTCCGAGCACCAACGGACCTTCCTTCCTTGGTCTCTGTTTCCTACATCTAAACAGGAGATCCCTTTCTAAGAATACAGACCAGTGGACTTGGGCTGACCTGATCCTGACCTTTCGTCTTAAACTTTGCCCCTTCAATCTGACCCTGAGTATAGCATTCTGCATCCTGACTCTGAGGCCTGGCCTTCATGCAAACAGGAAACGGATTTTGAACCTCTAATGGTGCTGACAGAATCATCCTTTTCAAACTGATGGCCCCGCAGCTTCAATTTCCGTCCCCTTCTCTAAAATCTAAAATGGTCTTCATGCTGTTTCTGGGATTTTTCCCAAGGGAGCAAACCTCGTAGATTCTTGTCTCGTTCTCTGAGCATCACTAATCTTTGTCGTCATGCCCTGGTTAATTTTCTAATTTCTAATTTCAGACTTCTGATTCTTATCTTTAAATTTCAGCGATCTGAATTCAGTCCCTGAATGAATTATGTAACACCTGAAACTTTATATTTAGCCTGTGTGAGACTCCCATTTCAAAGCCTGAAATTCTAACCAGCAAGTTCTCAACTTCATCCTTGAGCCAGTTTGTTTCCTGGATGTTAAGGAGACCCCAACAGAGAAGTGACAGACATTGAAGCTGGCCATTGTCCTCTGAACTTGAACTCAGGGCTTTAGGCCTTACTTTGTTCCCAGTAGGAGCCTGTCAAATGTACCATGGTCTTCTGTTCTTGGACAACATGAGCTTGTTGAGGGGGGCGGGGACAGTGATAGTCAAAACTATCTTTTGTAAAATTGGGAAAACGTTTGAGAAAGTTTGTTTATTTTTCTGTTACATTTATTCTGCTGTCCCTCCAAGAAACTCAGGGCAGGTCTTTTGGGCGTTAGTTACCGCCCTTTTATCTTCCCTATTGTCCTGTGAGATGGTTTGGGCTGTTTCCCCCCTCAAAGTTACTAAAAACAGCTTTGTGGCCCAGGTCTCTGGGCGAGTGGGAGCATTTCTGCCCTCATGGAAGCTTTTTTGGAAGAGGACGGCCTGGCCTTTCTGTCCAAAGAGCTACAGAACTGAAGAGGGATCAGTCGTTAAATGACATCTGGCGGCCATTTTGTGTGAGCCGCCGGTCCAACTGAGGAAGCAAGATCCGTGCCAGCAATGGGGAACCTGTGGCCTTCCAGATGTTGCTGGAGTCCAGCTCCCCACAGCCCCGGGGGACATAGCTGTCAGGGATGATGGGAGTTGTAGTCCAGCAACATACTGAGGGCCGCAAGTTCCCCATTCCCGGTCTAAACCATTAAGGGCAACGAGTGAAAGGAAGGAAGGAAAGTGTAAATATAGCTAGTTTGCATGATGTTTAAACAAACAGGAAAAGCAAATCTCTTCCCACAAAGGGGCAAAACGTCGTCACCTCTTAGTTCCTTTACTTTCTGTTCCTCTCAGGCTGAATGGAACTACTGCATTTGACTCACATCTTGAACAGGGGGTTATGGAGGAAATGAATGAGGCTGATACGTGGCATATTTTCTTTATTGCCTTTAAAAGAAACTGCTGTTTGGGGAGGGACTTGTCTGGGTCAGGATATTGGAGATGGGGTAGGGAAAGAAAATTCTTCCTGGACGAGAGTTTTAAAAGTGTTCTTTGGGAAAAAATATATATATAAAGGAATGTATTGTGCTGGGTATCTGCTTCCACGCCCCTTATTAAAAACTAATGGGCGTTAGTCAAAAGGAATCTTTCCCACAAGTGGAACTCCCTTTTAAAGACTCCCCCCCAAATGAAAAAGCCCAAATGAACCCCCCCCCCGAGATTCATTTATTTTTTATTAACAGGGTGGAAAGTTTCTTAGAAATGAAGTTAGATGGAAATGCTAATATTTGTCATAGGGATATACCTATCGTAAAAGACAGGAGAGAGAGGATATCGGTGACGCCCCATCACAATTCACGTGTTTATTCAGAAATGAGCCCCGCAGTGTTCAATGCAGGTGTGCTAGGTTCCATGCTAGGTTGTGGGTGCCCAGTGTGCATGTGTGACTAGGAGGTAGTGTCTTGTATGGGTGCCAAAGGGCCAGGCTGTGGCAGAAGTAGGGAGCCTGTGGCCTTCCAGATTTTGTGAGACTACAGTTCCCATCATTGTAGCCATTGGCCATGCTGGCTGGGGCTGATGGGAACTGGAGTACAGCATCATCTGGAAGGCAACAGGTTCTCCACCTCTGGTCTGTGCTAAGGCACAAAATAGCATTCTGTGTTTGTAGACAAACTCAAGTCAGACCACTGATCCATCTAGAAAGCCAGTATCATCTACCAACAGGAAATGGCAGTGGCTGCTCTGTATGGTCCTTTCCCAGCCCGGCTTCCTTAGGTCCATTTTCAAAGCTGGAGATACCAGGGACCGTTCATCTGCTGAAGCCTCTGCTCAACCCCTGAGCAAAGGGTCTTCTCCCGTTTTATGCTTCAGTTAATGGCTGGGTGCTACTTGGCTTGTATTCACATGGTCTTCCATGATTACAAAAGGCATAGTCATATCCGGGTGCCCTTCTGTGGTGATTTAAAAAGAAACGATAATAATTCTGCTCCAAGGTGACGAAAATTCCGCAATGACAAAAAGGTGGATTCTGCAACCTGAATAAAATTATGCAAATGTGCATGGTTTATCTTTGTTTTTTGCTTCATTTGTTTTGCTGGTGATGCTTGGAACGGGGCAGGGCAAGGAGGAGCACTGAAATCCGCCCCCGCCCCCCCCTGCCCTGGCTGCTATAAATCTTATGCAGCAACTGTTTGCGCTGCTGAGATTCACCACCCACAAGATTAAATGTATCTTTGGAAACACAAGAAACTTGGTTGTTGGGTGGGTGGGTGGAATGAAAAGGAAGGGAGCTGAATGCTGTGGCCGATCTCATTCTGCACCTTTTTTCTGCTGTTGTGTAATTGCAACATGTGTAATTGCCTGATTATAAGGGTATGTTGTTTTTAGTGAAAACAGATTGGGTTGTAAGCAGGTTTGAACCACAGACCTAACAACAGCTTGCCAGGGATGTAACAGTTAAGATTCTGCTCTACACTGTCAGACATCATCGGATCTCAGCTGGTGGGCTCCTCCCAAACTGGAGAAGTGCAGTCCAGCCACAGGAGAGATGGGCATCCTTCAAATGTGGAGTAAGTAATGCAGCAGAGCCAGCAGTAGTCATGGTTGGGATTGTTACGTCTTCAACAGGTACATGAATGCATATTCAGTAAAGTGAGCAAGCACTTAACTCAAAAGTTTTTTGGGTTGCTTTTTAAAAAAACACACGTTTAAAATGCAACAAATAGTGTGGATATGGCGCTGTCTAATAATTAATGCAGCAGCTGTTCTGGGGGACGCAAGCAGCAAAGGAAGGCCAGCTCTGTTGCTGCTATAACTCACCTTGCCCACCAGAGGGCAACTGTTCTCAATGTCAGAACTGATTCTCCATCTAATCACTATTTCTTCAGCAGGGCATCTGCACCTGTTGGATTTATGGCTGCTATAAAGGTGTTTAAGGCAGAGTACCTCTGTCTATGGGGAAATGATGGACAAGGATAGTGTTTTTGGGGGGGAGCACTGCAGACTGCAGGGGACGCCGGTGGTGCTGTGGGTTAAACCAAAGAGCCTAGGACTTGCCGATCAGAAGGTCGGCGGTTCGAATCCCCATGACGGGGTGAGCTACCGTTGCTCAGTCCCTGCTCCTGCCAAGCTAGCAGTTTGAAAGCATGTCAAAGTGCAAGTAGATAAATAGGTACCGCTCCGTCGGGAAGGGAAACTGTGTTTCCGTGCACTGCTCTGGTTCACCAGAAGTGGCTTAGTCATGCTGGCCACATGACCCGGAAGCTGTACGCCAGCTCCCTCGGCCAATAAAGCGAGATGAGCACTGCAACCCCAGAGTCGGCCACGACTGGACCTAATGGTCAGGGGTCCCTTTACCTTTACTTCAGACTGGGGTATGTGGGAAGTGTGCTCTGAAGGTGGGCCCATGGATCCAGTCTTGTGTGACAGGCAGATGTTAGCGTGTGTGGGCCTGTTTAGTTGTCATGTGAAACTTTTATGTATGTAGATAACATGATGATAAGCAATTCAGGTGATTGGGTTACTACAATGCACTCTGTGTGGGGCTTCCCTTGCACTCGATCCTGTTTTTAAGCAGAGTTTGGATGGCCATCTGTCACGGACCCTTTAGTCGAGATTCCAGCATTTCAGGGGGTTGGACTAGATGACCCTTGGAGGTCCCTTCCAATTCTATGATTCTAAGCTGCACTTAGTGGAGAATGCTGTAGCACCATCGCCGGCAGGTAGTGAGATTGCACATGCCTGCATAGAACGCCTCTGCTCAGAGATCTGCACTGGTTGTATATAAAGCCCTTAACAGCTTGGGACCAGGATCACCTAACCCCATATATGCCCACTGAATTGCTTCAACCTCCACAACTGGCATTGTTACACATGCTGCATAATGCTCGTTCCACTCTTCCCAGTGCCTGCTTAAATATTTCAAAAACCAGGACACCCCAAATGTTGTTTACAAAAATGTGATTTGCCTAAGATTCTGCCTTCCGGAATTTCCCCCCAGACATCCAATTCCTTCTTTGAAATCCTGTTAATGTCTTGGAAAATCCGGACATATGGCAGCCCTAGGCTTAAAACATTTTCGTTTAGGCAAGCCTATTTAGACAAGTAGAAGTTCCATGTTGCTTTTGATCAATATGTGTTTTAAACTTCTTTTATGTTTTGTTATATGTTTTTGGTAAACCACAGTTTTGATGAATACAAAGAAAGGAAGGTCGTTTGACCTCCACCCCCCACAATCTATCTAAAATGAAATTGACTTTTAAATAGGGTTTGGGTAACATAAAAATGGCCTGCAGTTCTAGGGCCCCACATTTCACTGACCCTTTAAAATTCAAACCCGAAAACCTGACTCTGAGTCATAATTCTCCTACTTGCTGTAACATACGTCTCTTTCCTGCAGCTGTTATAGATGGGTGGGTGGAAATTCTACAGCTTCAAAGGTTTGGGGGGGGGGGCAACAACTTTGACTTGGAAATCATCCCATGGCAGGGAAATGTTGTGGTTTCTGCTAGGTAAAAGCAAATGAAGTCTCCAAGTATTTTATTTTATGCTGACGGGAAATGAAAGTCAAAACACCCTTCTGTACTATGGAAAATGCCAAGATGATGAAGAAGATTATTTTAATGGGATTTTGTTCCAAAAGGATTCCCAACCAACCCCAGGAGCAAAGAAGATGAAAGAGTCTGGTGGAACCTTAAAGACTGACAGCTTTGTTGCAACGCAAAAATTGTGTCCGCAGAAGATGAACGCCAGTCTGCAAAGTGGGGGGTGGGGTGGAGGTGGGAGTTCAAAACCAGGAAGCTGCAACATGAAATCACAGGAAGCGATCTGGCCAGCCATCTACAGACTGTCCAATTCTTCTCCAGCCCTGTTTTCTCTCCCCCCCTTTAGTATAGCATCAGTTACAACACCATTTTCTGTTTCACCCCTTTTCCTTGTGGGAAAATGGCACCAAAACATTAACATCTGGCATGGCGGAATGTGGATCTGTTGTGCAGGCAAGGAAAAGCAAAACAGTCACATAAGAGCAGCTTGTGACCAAGACCTTAGGGATGCAGCAACATCCAGTGTGGTGTGTGTGTGTGTGTGTGTGTGTGTGTGTGTGTGAGAGAGAGAGAGAGAGAGAGAGAGAGAGAGAGAGAGAGAGAGAGAGAAGTTTGTGTATGTGGTGTTTTTTTATTTAAATGGACTGAAAATGTGACTGTTTCGGATGCTTTGTTAGTGATGAAGCAGAACGCAAGCCTTTCCCTGAATAACAGGTGGAATGAAGGGAGCTTAAATATGCCATTTCTTCTAGCACTGTGAATTTGCCATCTCCTCCATCTTGCCAAGGAACAACCCACAGGGACAGATTCCATCTCTTCTGCCCTCCTTCCTTCACTTCCTCTAGCTCACAGATGCTGTTTTCAAACATTTGTTCTTAGTGTCTTTTTTTGTGGACTGCACTGTCAGCACAATTTATTTATTTTTATTAAGTTGCATGATGGTATGTTTAAATGTAAAAGCATCCCAGCCTGGGATAGTTCAGTCAGTAAAGCACGAGACTGAATCTCAAGGTCATGGGTTCGAGCCCTGTGTTGGGTAAAAGATTCCTGCATTGCAGGGGGTTGGACTAGATGACCCTGAGGGTCCCTTCCAACTCCACAATGATTCTATGCTATTGTTCCCCCTGTTCACAAGCAGACAAATGAGGCTGTGAGGTGCAAGTCAGAGGAGGAATGAAACAGGACCCATTTTCAGCACACTGGAGCATAGCACAGCTGCTAACTGCAAAGAATAACCAAGGAATATACAGGGGCATATACAAATAAATGTACAAATTGGATGATTCTGTGCATAAATATACAAGCAAGATTTTTATAATAAAAAAAAAACCCGAAGACAAAAATGGGAAAGAACAGCAAGAAACACTTCTCTTCATTTGTTATTACAGTGGTACCTCGGGTTAAGAACTTAATTTGTTCTGGAGGTCCGTTCTTAATCTGAAACTGTTCTTAACCTGAGGTACCACTTTAGCTAATGGGGCCTCCTGCCGCCGCCGCACGATTTCTGTTCTCATCCTGAAGCAAAGTTCTTAACCCGAGGTACTATTTCTGGGTTAGTGGAGTCTGTAACCTGAAGCGCCTGTAAGCTGAAGCGTCTGTAACCCGAGGTACCACTGTAATTCATTCTTTAGGGAAACATGCCTCTGAGCATGTAAAAAGTTTGTCTCGATGTGAATAGAGGCAGGAGACACAAATGCGCCTTTGCAACAGACAGGAAGAACCTGCAGAGCTGAGGCCTTGCAAGGGCAGGGTATTCACACTTCTCAAGAAACGTACACCTGTTGGTTTTCCACCTGCCGTACAGCTAACAGAGACCCAATGCATAAACAGCAACAACCCGTCAACCCTCGCTTGTGACTCTTGAGATGCAGCCCTGGGATTGTGAAGGGCTTTCCTATGTGCAGTTTCTCTTCCGAAGTCCACGCTGTTTCTGCAATGGATTAACAGTCTGGAGACCTGTGGGGGAAAGAACAAGAAAGCAGAAGAAGGCCAGGAAGCCTTTGATGTCCCTGTAATCTTAAAGTCAGGGATAGGGAACCTGTGGTCCAGCTGGCTGAGCTGTAAACAGAAATGGAACTCTTGCTGTCTGATTTTTCCATGGTTGGCGGCAGAGGGAGGGTGGACACTCAGCGCAACTCCCAAAAAAACCAGCCAATTCATCACACATACAAAGACAGGAAGAGGAAAGTGATTTACATGAAATTTGCATATGCTAATAATCACTGTGTGGGATGCGGGTGGAGCTGTGGGATAAACCACAGAGCCTATGAGGGGGAACTGGATTACATATAAAGAATTGATTATAAAGGAAGGAGGAAAATGGAAAATGAAACCCTATGAAGAAGTGAAAGAGTATGTGTATGATTGGTTGCATTATTATCAGGTTAACGAAATGTTTAAAAAGGACTTAAAAGAAAGAGGTTATGAGGAAAAAGAATTGAAATTTCACATAGACATAATAAACAATGAAAATAAAATTTTGTCCAAGATGTATAAAATTTTGCTAGAATGGTATACAAAAGATGAGGAAGTTAAATCAGTCATGATACACTGGGCCAGAGATTTGGGTTATAATATACAGTTTAACGATTGGATAAAACTGTGGAATGAAAATATAAAATTTACGGCATGTACTGCGTTAAAGGAAAATGTTATGAAAATGATTTATAGATGGTACATCACACCCGTGAAACTGGCAAAAAATGTATAAAACATGTAGTAAGTGTTGGAAATGTAAATAAAAAGAAGGGACATTTTATCATATGTGGTGGGACTGTAAGAAGGTGAAGGGCTTCTGGGAAATGATATACAATGAGATGAAAAAGATGTTGAAATATACGTTTGTTAAGAAACCAGAGGCTTTTCTTCCAGGAATAGTAGGAAATGAAATAAATAGAATGGACTGTAAACTTTTCCAATATGCAGTAACACCAGCGAGAATATTATTGGCCCAAAAATGGAAACAGGAACAACTGCCGACACTCGAAGAATGGAGAATGAAACTGATGGCGTATGCTGAACTGGACAAACTAACAGGAAAGATCAGATATATACGAGATCAAAGGTTCATTGAAGACTGGGGAAAATTTTCAGACTATCTGAAATGTGTGATGAGCAAATAACGCTAGTGGGATTTCAAGAAGTTCTGTAAATGATAGAGGACTATTGTATTGATGAAAACTAAGTGTGTGAAGTTTTATAAAATGCAATATAAAATTAGGAAATGCGTATTTAAAAATTTGAATAATGGATGATTGTCAGAGAGGTTGAAGGAAGTCTAAAAGAGAAAACATGTGATGAATTTAGATTGGATACTATAAATGTATGTTGGAAAATTTAATAAAAAATTTAATAATAATAAAAAAAGATAACGTCTGGCACAGGGCAGGTGGTAACAACAACAACATCATCGTCATCATCAATATCATCATCATCACCATCATCAACAACAACAACTTCTTGGGACAACAAATGATATTAAGCTGACTCTGGAAGTGAGGTTATTTTATTCTGCACATGATTTGTGATAGAGAAGAAGACTGGCTGGGTTCTAAGAGCTGATCCAGTCCTGTCTGTTGCAATGACCAATACTTTTTAAAAAGAAAAAGTTAAAAAAGGGCAATTCATCTTCTCTGTTCCAAGTCAGGGTGGGTAAATACTGTGTGTCAATTTCTCTCTCTCTCTCTCAGTTTCTCATTTTTCCATATGAGAAGTTCAGTTCACATTTCTACATCAGATTGCAAATTTCTTTTTTCTTTTTCAGTCCTCATGAAAATTCTAGTGTGCATTTCTTTTAGTGTACACATTTTGGTGTGCAATTTGACCTAATGTGCACATTTTTGAAAAGCATATTTCCCTTAAGAGTTATATTAACATCCCTAATATAATGCATTTTTTCATGTTATTTTCACATATATGCATTTTATGCATACTTTAGTATATGCATTTTGGTACACATTACTTGGCTGGAAAACTGCATTGCATCATTCAGAGAATGCGAATTTTGAAGGATGGCTGTGTTTTGCTTTGCTTATTATTTTGAAAAATGCAAATTAGCTAGATTCACCTTTAAATTTGAACTGAACCAAATCTCTGCTCCCTAATTCTTTTTTATTCTTTTTCTTTTTCTTCTTTTTAGTTTTTCCTTTATTACTTTATTATTATTATTTATTTCCTTTATTATTTCCTTTATTACTTATATACTCACAAGTAGATCTTTACATCATTACATCTTACAATTATACATATTCTTGTTTTCAGAGTATGTTCGTAATTATTATTATCATAGATCGACAAGTATTACTGTACACACACACACACACAAAAATGTAATCTTAAAACCATAATATTCCTCATAAATGAATGACTTCCCGTCTCTTCCATTTTGTACTAATAAACCTATTTCCTATATTTGTCCATTGTCTTTTTATTTATAATATTTTCTTATCTATCAGTTTTCCTTTTAAATTTGTTATCCAAAGAAACTACTCAAAGGCCGTTACCGTTTTCAGATAGCAGCAATTACTCTTCAAGTATTCCTTAAAACAATTCCAATTTGAGACAAACTCCTGTTTAGATTTATCTTTGATTCTTTCTGATAAGTAGTCTAACTCCGCATACTCTGTTAGTTTTTGTATCCAATCAGATCTGGTGGGTACATATCTGCTTTTCCAATGTGTAGCTATTATAACCCTTATAACCCTGCATACAGAAAGATTTTCCTTGATTTTTGGGGGGGGATATCCAAACCGGTAATGCCTAATAAGAATTATTCAGGGTTGGTTTTTTTTTTGAATATTCACTTTCAAAATTCTTTTTAGTTAATCCCCCTGCTTGTCCACCACATATGAAATGTATTCCCTCCAGGTTCTCCACATCTCCAACAGTTATTATACATCTTAGCAAGTTTACACGGTGTCAAGTGCCAAAGGTAGAAACTGCTCCCATGAGGTGCAAACAGGAGCCTCGTGTGGATTAATGTAGAGAAAAAATAGTGTGATGCTTAAAATACTGACATTAAACTAAATATATGAAAATTATATCCCAGTCAGCTGTTAATAATTTAGGCTACAACCGTATTTTGCATTTCCCTGGGAGTTACCTCCATTAAATACAGAAGGACTTAAGGAAACATTGTAGGTTTTCACTGTTAATGTCCAAGGGTTACAATAGTAATATATCCATTTAATTTTAAAAAAACCAAATACTAGAGAGCAAAAAGCTAGTGTCAGTTAAATTAGATTCTTTAAAAATAACAACCATATCAAATTGAACCAAAATACTGAAAAAATGTTTAAGGACATGGAATCTAATATATTTAAAATGCATATATAGCTGATCAAATTATAATCTCTCTTTCCAATGGTGCAAGTTCAGAAAAAAACCTGTCTATTAATATTGCCTAATTCTAAATATCTTTATACTTTTAAGTTCAAAGGAGATCTATCTCTTAAGCTCTCAGTCAAGCATATTCTGTGGAAAAAATAGCACCCTCTCACCCATTCCTGTACACTGCTTTTTAAAAACTGTAATAGAAGGTGTTTCAGGACTTCATATAATCGTTATGGATTTAGTTACAGATAGGTAGCCGTGTGGGGACGCGGGTGGCGCTGTGGGTAAAAGCCTCAGCGCCTAGGGCTTGCCGATCGAAAGGTCGGCGGTTCGAATCCCCGCGGCGGGGTGCGCTCCCGCTGTTCGGTCCCAGCGCCTGCCAACCTAGCAGTTCGAAAGCACTCCCAGGTGCAAGTAGATAAATAGGGACCGCTTACTAGCGGGAAGGTAAACGGCGTTTCCGTGTGCGGCTCTGGCTCGCCAGAGCAGCGATGTCACGCTGGCCACGTGACTCAGAAGTGTCTCCGGACAGCGCTGGCCCCCGGCCTCTTGAGTGAGATGGGCGCACAACCCTAGAGTCTGTCAAGACTGGCCCGTACGGGCAGGGGTACCTTTACCTTTACCTTTAGGTACCCGTGTTGGTCTGCCATAGTCAAAAAATGCCTTCCAGTAGCACCTTAAAGACCAACTAAGTTAGTTCTTGGTATGAGCTTTCGTGTGCATGCACACTTCTTCAGATGAAGTTATGGATTTAGATTTTCATTTCCCTCAGTTCAGTTTGATTTTGCTACTGAAGAAAGGTTAGTAATTTACAGAACTGTCCTGTCTGCATTTTCTCAGAAACAAGTCCCACTTCTATTGGTGGGATTTACTCCCAGGTAAACTGTACCAGTTTACAGTTGGGAGGGGGAAGCTTTTGCCCAAAAAAATATTTTAAGGTTGTGTTCTGCTTTTTAATTAATAGCTGCCCCTCTTTTCTCTGCTCTCTTTTCTCATTAATCTGCCCAGAGGCCTGAGGATAAAGTAGCGTAGGATGGCTAAGCATCGTGTGGTTATTAGTTGTTGCTCTGCCACGAAACTTGCATGAGATGTAAAAGCCACGTTCGCCTGCAATTTGCCACCTCTTCCAGATTTGGGATGAGGTGGGGGAAGAATCCTTGCTAGGTAATTCCCATTTCTGCAAATTACTAAATGACTCGGCGTGTTGACCAATGATGAGGGCTAGAAGCTTGGTTCGTTTTAAACAGAACCTGCAGTTCTCAAGGTGCAGCTAAATGTGAAGGCAGCCCAATCTCCTCCAAGCCATCACCTTGATGGCCAGCCAAACTTTGTGGACGACAAAGTTCCAGAGCGAGGGATGATGCCAACAGGGTCTTCTGAAATCACGCTGATCTGGATGCCCAGCACAAATGAACCCTCTGCTGCTCATGGATCACGCTTTGTCTCCGTTGCCCTCAACTTCATATGCTCTGAAAGTAGCAAGAAGCCTCACAGCTTTACAAATAGCTCCAAGGTTCGGGGAAGCGTATGGCTGAACCCTCCATGCCTCCAAAATTCCTTCTCTCCTGTAATTTTTGCTTCTGGAAGAGGGGCAGGGGAGTCTTCTGATGGCCACCAGGAGAAAAATGACTGAGGAGGTGATTTAGGGGCAGAGCAAGAATTCGGTACACCCTCCCAACTGCCCACGTTGCACTTAACATCAAACCCCCCATTCCATCCACTTAGTAAGGAAGTTGTTCGGGGAGTGACCCAACTCTTAACACATGCTGGGGATCAAAGTTTCTGTTGAAAAGAAAACAAGGCCCTATAATGACTCTCAATAAGCCGCGCGGCAGTCTGAGTTTCCAAAGCTTTGCACCCTGCAGCGTGGCTTCAGACATAAAGGCAATGATCAACGTTCATCTGGGCCTTGCTCGTAGCTGAGTGGTTGGGCATCTGCTTTGCATGCCAGAAGATCCCCGGTTCAATTCCTGGCATCTCCAGGTAGGGCTGGGAATTCCTGCTGCCTAAAATCCAGATGAGCTTCTCCCAGCCATTGTAGACAATAAGGGATATTGGTCTATGTCAGTTCTTCATTTTTCCCAGTCGTAAATTTGGTTATCCACATTTCTTCAGCAATTTGTGTATTTTCTTTTAAAAAAGAAATCATGAAGGTTCTTCAGCATTTTAAAGTGAACTCCTAATAAACACATTTTTATGCTGTTTTGACTAATGGATATGTTGTTGCTTGGAATTTATCCTAATATAATGAATCATTGTGTGCTGTTTTCACTAATATATCAATGCACACTTTCCCATAACATATGCTTTATTTTTTGCAAACATTGGTTGGGAAAACCCATTGCAAAATTCAGATAAGTGTGGCATTTGAAGGATGGCTCAGTTTCAGTTCTCATATTGTTTTGGAGAGTGCAAATTTAATTGATCCATATTTAAATGTCTTTTATTTTTCTTTGTTTATTGCATTTCCACTTCTTTTCTCCATGGTTCAACCCCTCCCCATCTTATCTACACAACAACCCTGGGAGGTCGGCCGAGGGGGGACTTGAACCCTGGTCTGTCTCCCAGGTCCTAGTCCTACACTCCAACCACTGCTAATGGAATAAAAATCCTCTCCCATCCCTAGGAGACAACCCTGAGCTTGATGGACCAACATTCTGACTCAGCAATAAGGAAGCTCCCTGTGTTTTTCAGGTGCCTTTCATTCCTTACCTGCCTCGGCTCAGATGACCTCCTGGCCTTCTCCTTGTGGCCTCTCTCTGTTCTGGAAGCATCGCAGGGAAGTGCGCGACGACCCCCTTTGGCGGGCGCGCAGGTACTCACGGTAGTTGCGTGTCAGCAAGGTGTAGAGGAAGGGGTTGATGCAGCTGTTGCCATAAGTCAAGCAAGTCACCAGGTGGTTGATGGAGATCTCTGTGTGGACGGGGAGGCGGGCAGCCTGCTGGCAGTAAAGAGGCAGGAGCTGCCAGACCCAGAAGGGCAAATAGCAAGCCCAAAAGGCCAGGACAATGACGAGGATGAGGAGGAAGACCCGGTTCTTTGGAGAGCGGCCCAACCCGCCGCGTGTCTGCGACACCCAATAAGTCCTGGCCAAGCGCCAGTAGAGGGACCCGATGATGATGCCGGGAGCCACGATGCTGGTGCTGAACAGGACGCTCAGGTAGACCCTGTACTGCTCCTCACTCCAGGTTGGGGAGCAGAGACGCCGGACGGGCACGCCGTCCCCCACCGCCCGCTCCTCCTGGTGGATCATCACCATCATGGGCAAGGCCAGGGCAAAGGACAGGAGCCAGATGGCCAGGGCCAGAGGTCGTCGGCAGCGTCGCGCACGCCTTGCGGCCTGGAAGGGGTGGGCCACGGCAGCGTAGCGCTCACAGCTCATCAGGGTGAGCAGGAAGATGCTGGCATGCATGGTGAGGAGGTCCAGGCTGAGGAGGACCCGGCAGCCGGCCTCGCCGAAAAGCCAGTCCTTCACCAGCCCGTTGTGGACAATGAAGGGGGCCGTCGACAGGTACAGCAGGTCGGCCAAGGCCAGGTTGACCAAGTGGACGCGGAGCGAGGAAGCTGAGGGTGATGCCCGCACCACGGCCAAGGCGTAGAGGTTTCCCGCCACACCGGTGGCACACATCAGGCTCAGCACAGCTCCCAGGGCTGCGGCTGACTCACCTCCCTCCGACACAGTCCCATTGCCCAGGGGCACCCACAACGAAAGGTTGGTTGTTGGTGGGTCCATGGGGAGAGGACCAAGGGTAGGATGTCCAGGAGAACTTCTTAACGTCCGCCCGGGCCTTCAGAGTAAGCGAGACAGCAGAACCTTGCTCTTTTCTGACCTACCTACTTATTATTTTAGCTGCACATCTGTCTGTCTTCCAGGCTGTCTCTGTGTCCATTTGTCTACCTATTTTTCTTCCACTTACTTCTGATCCTCCGAGAAAGAGAGAGGAGTTGATCTGAGAGTGCAAAGGTTTTTCTGTGGGGGTTCAGCTCCCCAAAGACCTCTCTTCTGTGTGGTGCACACGGTCTCTGCTCCGCATCCGGACATGAAGGGCTTTTTGTTCCTCGCCTTGTTCCTCCGCTCAGTGTGTCCAAAGCTCAGCGGTGGCAAGAGGTCTCCAGAGTGCGTGAGGAGTATCTCTGAGTGTCTGTCTGGGGCTGCGAAGAATTCTCTTCTCCTGCATTCCTCGCACCCTGCTAGTGTCGGTATGTTGGGGTCGAACCTTGACCCGGCCCCACACGGGGAGCACAGCTCTCGGCTCCTGTCTGAACTGAAGAACCTGTTTATTTCATCCTTGGGGTGGAATTCTGACAGCGTGTCAGCAGAAGGGACTGCGGGGCGGGCGATGGGACAACGTACGGGGGTTCCGATTGGTCCGGAGTTTGCAACACTAAGAATCGCCACCTCCTTTTTCTCCCTCCCCCCCAAACAGGCAGACACCCAGGGTCCAACTCCCTGCTGGCATAGTCATGCAGCTTTCCATGGAATGATGCCAACCAAGAGAGAGAGAGCGAAAAAAAATAACCAAGAGATAGAAAGACAGAAGGAGACTGTATGGATCAATGGACAAAAGAAACTCATAAATGCAAAAGCAGAGAGAGAGAGAGAGAGAGAGAGAGAGAGAGAGAGAGAGAGAGATGGGAAGAAAATGAGCAGGCAAGACAGGGACAACCAGACCCACCTCTTGTTCATCATCAGTTTATTTATATAGACCACTTTTCCGGAAAAATTGTGTTCACAACATACCAACTGAACAATAATAAATACAATTAATATGTATCTACAAAAACATATGAATCATGTGTATTCATAGGACTATAAATACAGAAATCCATGCAACATGATATAAAACATTACATAAAACAATAAAAAGGTGTAGCCTAACTTACCAGCTTAGTACTAAACAGGAGAAAGAATGTCCATCACAAAAATAAACTTGATAGCACAGTGGGTACCTCAGTTTTCAGACATAATCCATTCTGGAAGACCGTCTGAGTTCCAAAATGTTCAAAAACTGAAAACTCAGTACAGAAGCCGCATGGCATGTTCAACTTCTGAGGAGAGTTAAAAAACCAAAGCATTTACTTCCGGGTTTACGGCTTTCGAAAACTGAGGTATCACTGTATACAGAATGGAGGGTTGGGTGCAGGTCACTCTCCCCAAAGGATCTCTCCCTGCATCAAGGTAAGTGGCTGGGAACAGATGGCCTTTCTGTATTATTAACAATGGATTTTCATTTCTACCTCTAATTCATAGTCTCACCCATAAAATCAATATTTTTGACCTTCTTTTGCCTGCCTATTTTAAGAGAACTTAGGGATTAGCAATTCAGCCAGGGTCTACTTTGTCATAGACGTCATACTTTCTTGTCCTTTCCTCCCCAAAACTCTTTGTTTGGATTTATGGAATAAGGATGTTTTGTTCACCATCATGAAATAGGGAGAACTTCAACAACAAGTCCTCAACATAGTAGAATGCCTTATTATTGATTTGCTACTTAAACATATTTCAGACTTCTCTTTCAGCTTATCAGGAGCCCAACTCTTCACCATGCATAAAGGCTGTCAAAGTGAGAAGATGAGCTGTGGTTTTTAGATCCCTGAATATCCACCAAGTAAGGTGAAGGTTGGTGAAGGTCATGCAACCCCTACGAGCAGGTAGTGGGGCCCATGGGGCTGCAGGAGAGGAAGGAAATGTCCTGTTGCATGAGATGCCTGTTCCACCGGTGGATAGACACTGCTGGATGTCACCTACGGTCTGAATTTTCTGGTTGCTAATGTAACTTATGATTTATGATTGTGTAAATCACCTGGTATGTGTTATGCCCTAAAAGGAAGGCTGCAGTAAGTGCTGCGGTTATTAAAATTGTGCATATGGAAGCAATAGGATGACTAAAACCCTATTCTTCTTGGAATAAAAATTGTCCAGACCAAAAATATGGTTCCAAAGCTTTACTAACAGAACTTGTTCCAAAACAGACTTACAACAATTAGGATACATCCAAATAGTTGCCTAAAATCATGTGCTTGTCCAAGCATAGGCAGAACATCTTAAAAATATAAAATTACTTCAAACAGAACTGAAAGCAAAGTTCTTTCTCTCCACACAGACTCCATTCAACCTGACTGTATTCTCTCCAGAAGAAACACCATTAGCACATCCTTCGTCTTTGGTGGCTTGAGAACAAAGACTTGGCTCACGCAAAATGGTGATTTGCAACTGAATACCCCTCTCATGTGATTTAAGTTAAACACCATGTGAGAGAGTAGCAGAGATACATTCTCAGTTAATTATCCCTTTATTAGGAACTCAGAGAGTCTCACTTAGCTTCAGTGGAGTTTTCTATGGTCCCTTTAGCCATACACATACAGCGTTATTTCCCTTTTCAATGTACAATTAAACAGTTATACTTAATAAGTGTATGTTACAGATAGGTAGCCGTGTTGGTCTGCCATAGTCAAAACAAAAGAAATTCCTTCCAGTAGCACCTTAAAGACCAACTAAGTTAGTTCTTGGTATGAGCTTTCGTGTGCATGTATCTGAAGAAGTGTGCATGCACACGAAAGCTCATACCAAGAACTAACTTAGTTGTTCTTTAAGGTGCTACTGGAAGGAATTTTTTTTGTTTTAATAAGTGTATGTGTGTGTGTGTCACTGAACATTTATGCAATTTGACCTTTAATCAGGCTGCATATATTCTCTGAAACAGGGACACGTGTCTATTAGCCCTATTCTTATGCCCAGAATCACTGCCTGATTCTGCTTCTCTCACTTTCACATTGTTGCAGATTGTTAAAGACTGTACCACTTAATGCAGGCATAGGGAACCTTTGACCCAATAGATGGTGTTGACTTACAACACTCAACCACACCGAGTGTTGGCTCACGTGGGCCAGGCTGGTTGGGGTTGATGGGAGGTGTAGTTTAGCAACATCTGATCTAACATATGCTATATCCATTTACTCTGCAATAAGCTGTGCTCAACTAAAAGGGTGTGGGTTCCTTTTGTCTAATGATATACTGGGGAAATGTTACTGGTCTGCAATATAGCTAATATGTCAATTTCTGTTTCTCTCTGTTTCTCATTTTTCCAATCATAAATTTGATTTTCTACATTTCCACATCAGTTTGTGGGGTTGTTTTGGTTTTTTTTTTAAGTTCTCATGAAATTTCATAAGCAAATATGCATTTTTGCATTCAATCTTGCCTAATATGCACATTCCCCCCCAAGCCATTTCCCTAATTTAATAGACATACCTCAACAGTTGCAATGTGTGAAAAGGTTTTCTGTATGTTGCATGATGCTTTAGTGCTCATGTGCAGACTTACACATGCTTTTGCATGACAGGCAAGACACACGCACAAGCACACGCCAAACAGATTCAGAGATTTAACTTCTAGAGATTCTGCGGAGGCAGCTGAACCCTGAAGAATGGCATCTGTATTGTCTCCAGTGTACAAAAGCCCTACACTGATATTCTTCTTGATTTATATTCTTCTTGATTTTATGGGAAATCATCTTAAGGGGTTTTACCTTAACCAAAAGGTAACAATAACTGGTTTTTAACAACCACATGTGACCTTTTTTTTCTTCAGGAAGCCAATCTGATTAAAAATCCATTTATGGAGACCGCAGAGTATTTATCAACAAGGATGCAAGCAGAAGATTCGATTGAATGCTATAGCAAAGTCTTTAACTTTGGTTAAAATCACAGTTTGTACTGTGTTTTCATCTTCAGGTACAAACAGTGCATGAATGTGTGGATTTACTACACTGGAGACAATACAGATAGTAATTTTGCCATGGAAGGCAATGACTAACAGCCTAGTACTAAACAGATTTTTCATGGAATTTTCAGTCTGTTTTGCTGCCCTTTCTCTGCATTCGGGCACCCCCACTGGCAGAGTCAGTAGTCAAGCCTTCTGTGTTTACTGGTGTTGGGGAGAGAAGAGAGGCTGAACTCGGATGTCTTCCAGGACTTCTGCTCTGGAAGAACGCTCTGAGTAATTTTCGGGAAAAATCCCACTGAGATGAAAGGAAAGGCAACAGCAAAAGAAAGTCCCAGCTCCCGTGCACAAGCACATTTGCTGACTCCCCACCTCCTGACTCATCCAGATTGCCCCCCACGCAATTGCCATCCACCGTCCAGAAAATGTCATGGTACAGAAGGCTTCACCTGTTGAATTTGCGCCTGCTACATCAAGAAGTCTCCATCACAAAATAATAATAGGGGAGGAGTTATGCTTCTAATAACAAAGCACTTTGGACATACTCACAGTAATGCCCCTCTATGTTATTACACCCTATATATATATATTATATCACACACACTCTCTCTCACATGTCCCAGGCATGGGAATTATAAAATATAGCAGCAAAGGATTCTGGGAGCTTGGTTCAGTGTAGAGCTAAGTACCTCAAGGACCGCCTCTTTCCATATAAACCTGTCTGGACCCTGAGATCATCTTCTGAGGTCCTTCTTCATGTGCCTCCTCCTTGAGAGGTCCAAATGGTGGCAACACGAGAACGGGGCCTTCTCTGCAGTGGCTCCCCATCTGTGGAATGCTCTCCCCAGGGAAGTTCACCTGGTGCATATAATACACCTGTAGGTGCCAGGCAAAAACCTTCCTTTTTAACCAGGCCTTTCATTGATTCGATTGACATCCGATGCCCTTTTAAAATGTGGTTCTTTGGGGGGGGGTAGTTATTAAGTTGTTGTTTTTATTTTGATTATATATACTGTGGTTTTATATTTTGATTTTGTTCTGTGAACTGCCCTGAGACCTCCAGGTATATAAATTCTAACAACAACAACAACAACAACAACAACTGGTGTGCCATGGCATTCTGGTCTAATCTGTCAAAAGACTTCATTTCTCCTGTGAAGACGCTGTGTATATTTAACAAGGCAATGTCTGTGAGCAGTGCATATGTCTCTAGCTTGTGAACGTGCTATTATACACATGTGAAATGCTTGTGCAACCTGAGTGAATCCACAGGCGGTCTTTGCCCAGTTGCCTTTCTGAGCTGTATTTGGACACCATTCTGTCAGGCATTTGTGGCTGTGTGGCTTGAATGTGTGTGCGTTTTATCTGCCGAATCTACTGTTCAGAAATGTGTTGTTGCTGCTATTATTATTATTATTATTATTAGGGAACGAACACGACTCAATAGACCACTATCATGCCATGTGCCCCTCTTGAGTGTACCCCCGTTTCATATAATATCTGTACCATTTATGAGGTGCCCTCTCCTCCATTCGTGCTGACGGCAGAGCCTTGCCCCACCCTTCTTCCCCTGCCCTCAGATGTCCCCCATCCACCTTGCTGTCAGTCTCTGCCTTCTCCTACCCTCAACCCCGTCTTAGGCTGGTCACCAGCTTGGGTTGAAAGGAGGTTATTCCTGGCTTGAGTTGTGTGGATTATACTGAGGGAGGGGGGAAGCATATGGAGGGGGATTCCTCGCCAGCAAGCCACAGCCTCAGCCAAAGCAAACTAGGTTGGCGCTGCTGGGTTTGTCTAACCTTGTGACCCTCCGGCGCGCAGTGTTCCCTGGGAGGGAAATGGGGAATCTAACAGATTCAAGCAAGAAGCCAGGCAGAACCTATCAAGAAAGGTAGTTTGGGCCCTGAGTCACAGCTCAAAAACCTATCAAGCCGTAATAGAGAGCCTGAGCTTGTGCAGAGTGCATTTTGCCCACTCACCATCAGTCTGGTCTAGCAGGTGGTGCATCGGGACCAGTGGGTTGCAGCCCTATCCTGCCCTCCATCAAAGGTGGGTCGCAAGAGGAGCCCTATCCTACCCTCCAAGTGTCCCGATTTCCCAGGGACAGACCCAGAATTACAGATGTCATTCCAGTTTGGGGTTTGATCCTGGAATGTCCTGGTTTTCCCTTTTCCTCCCCTCCACATCTCAGAGAACAATTAAAAGTGGTGGGGAGAGCTGACCCTGCCCCACTCCTGTCCTTTTTGGAAAAGGAGCCTGTGCGTGTACGCGTGCGTGCAAAAACAGGGTCCTGTTTGTACTGAAAATAAAATACCTGCACCACATGAAGGAAATTGTGACGCTGTCATACAAAGCCCTTCCTATAATTTTGAAGGAAAATGTAACCAATCTCCACTTTAAGTACTTTAATTACAGTGCCTCAGCAGCCAGCAATTTTTAAGGAAACCTGTGGAGTGTTTATTCCTGAGCCTTACACTGCAAGCCTTTACAGAAGTAAGTCCCGCTGTGTTCAAATTTGCATCCATACATGTAAATTATCATATGCAAGGTTTACTGGTGGTCAGCTCCCAATTCTAGCTCCACCTCTGAGTCACTGAGTTTTAAAAACACAAGAAGGGTCTAGCTGGATCAGGCCCATCTAGTCTAGAATTTTGTTCTTGTAGTGGCCAATCAGATGCCCTTATGGGAGGGCCAAAAGCAGAACACGGCGCTTCACCTCTGTGCCCCGAGGGATCCATATTCTTAAAATGAAAACGTGGCATGATGCTAAACCTGTTGGCCTGTTTAAGGGACCTGCTATTTTGTGGTTCCTGCTAGACGTTAAGTCTCTCAGGCTTCATTTTTTGAACCCCACACCCCATTTTGGAGTGTTTAAGCAGCTGGCTTGCATGATTCATCCTCCTCAGTTGTTTTTCATGCTTAAGGCTCTCTCTTTTTGGCCCTTCTAGGAGGAAACCATCAAAGGCTGCTCAATTCATAGCGCCAAGTAGACACCTCCCTAAGCATGGTCAGCTACACTTTGGAGCACAAGAAGAGCTCTGTTTGGCCAGGCAAAAGGTATTTCTTGTTCAGAAGCCACAGTGGCCAGCCAAATGCCTCCAGGATGCCCTCTCCAAACCCTGGTTTCTCCTCAGCAACGGGCATTCAGTGGCCCTGCACCTGAACATGGATGCACCACATAGCTTCCAATAGCCACGGAAAGATCTATCCTCCATTAATTTGTATAATCCCTCCCCTCTAACAGTGAACCCAGCTGGCCAGTGCCAGCAGGACTATAGCCAGAGTGGACCCACTGAGAAACAAGAGGGTGCGTTTGGAGAAAACCCAAAATTTGCAAAACTACAAAAAAAAAAGAATAATAAATCTGGGAGAAAAAACCCCCCAAGAGGCCACCCAAAAGAGCTGTATAAGGAGCAAGCATGCTCAGTGGCCATAGAATGTCTTCTTTGGACAAGTGATTGGAAGAGAGGAAGGCTTGAGCAACTTGCAATGGAACATTTTAGCTCCTTTTAGGCGTTACCTGAAGGAGCGTCTCCACCCCCATCGTTCTGCCCGGACACTGAGGTCCAGCGCCGAGGGCCTTCTGGTGGTTCCCTCACTGCAAGAATCAAAGTTACAGGGAACCAGGCATAGGCCTTCTCGGTAGTGGCGCCCGCCCTGTGGAATGCCCTCCCATCAGATGTCAAAGAGATAAACAACTACCTGACATTTAGAAGACATCTGAAGGCAGCCCTGTTTAGGGAAGTTTTTAATGACTGATGTTTTAATGTATTTTTAATACATTTTGTTGGAAGCTGCCCAGAGTGGCTGGGGAAACCTAGCCGGATGGGCGGGGTAGAAATAATAAATTATTATTATTATTATTATTATTATTATTACTACTACTACTACTACTACTACTACTACTACTATTACTACTACAGCTCCCATGTAACTCTACACAGGAGCTGGGAGTGGAGCCACACCAAACAGCCCTTCCCCTGGCATCTGCACAAAGAGCATGGAAAATTGTGGGGATGGAGCCTTTCCGTGTCCTGCATCTGCCTCTCTCTAGCCAACGGTAGGGCCGGCCCCAAGAGATCTGAGTATCACATAGCTCCCCTGGTCAGGACATCAACCTTGTCCAGAGTGCGGACAGACAATAAAAAAATTGGTCTTGAATTGAAATCACTGTGTGGCTCCCTAGTTTACCTACCTAGGATCCTGGGGTTGCACCTAACTTTGGCTGTGTACACACTATACCTTTAAAGCGTATTTGAAGCACGTTTACGCCCCTCAAAGAATTCTGGGAACTTTAGTTTAGGTAAAGGCCTCTGGGAATTACAGTGGTACCTCGGGTTAAGTACTTAATTCGTTCCGGAGGTCCGTTCTTAACCTGAAACTGTTCTTAACCTGAAGCACCACTTTAGCTAATGGGGCCTCCTGCTGCCGCCACGCTGCCGGAGCATGATTTCTGTTCTCATCCTGAAGCAAAGTTCTTAACCCGAGGTACCATTTCTGGGTTAGCGGAGTGTGTAACCTGAAGCGTATGTAACCTGAAGCGTATGTAACCCGAGGTACCACTGTATAACTCTGTGAGGGTAAACTACAGGGCCCAGAATTCTTTGAGGGAAAGGATGCACTTCAAAGGTGTAGTGTGCACACAGCCTTTCTACTCAGAGTAAACCCATTGAAATTAATGGACCCACATTAGTAATGCCCAGTAGTTGCAGTGGGCCTACTCTGGGGGTGACTAACACTGGACACGCAGCCTCCTGATTCCCAGTTATCCCCTTGCTTGTTCTTGTGAGTTATTTTCCGATATCAGAGCTGCGGTGCCTGGCACCTCGCAGAAGGTGTACTTGAGCTGCAGGAAAGAAGGAGACATGGACAGCTTCTCTGCTTTCTTCCCTCGCCCATTCTCTCTCCACCTGGAAGCCAGACACAGTTTTGGTTTTTTTGAGGGGAGACAGGGGTAGTTGCAGACGGGGGTGGGGAGCAGAGAGAGGGATGCCTAGGGAACAGCTCATGTCATCCCTTGGCCGCCATTTCCCAAACCGGAGCCTGAGGACAGCGGGGGGCTCCCAGCCACCATGCCTGAATTCTGCACCAGCGCCAGCAACTCACAGGAAAAATAAACCGAGAGGGAACAGCAGCACCGGCACCAGATGTGGGGCAAGAAGCCCCAAACCTCCGCTAACAAATACTCAGCTTTAGAAAGACCAGGAATTCTGGATTTCAAACTGGTCCAGCCTTTGGAGGAGCAGGGAGGGGGTGGACAGGGGACGGGACGATGACGGTAGTAAGCCGCCTGCCTGGTATCATCGTGTTGTAATTTTTTTTATAACACCAACTCAGACCATTGGTCCAACTGGCCAAGTATGGCCGGCAGCTTGCTCCACAGGCAGGGATTCTCTCCCAGCCCTCCATGAAAATGCTAGAGCAGGGGTAGGGAAACTAAGGCCCGGGGGCCGGATGAGTAGAATGTGTCCTTTTATTTAAAATGCATCTCTGGGTTATTTGTGGGGCATGGGAATTCATTCATTTCCCCCCCACCCCAAAATATAGTCCAGCCCCCCACAAGGCCTGAGGGACGGTGGACTTCCCCATGGCTGAAAAATGTTGCTGACGCCTGTGCTAGAGGTTGCATGTATGTGGTCATGTAGTACAAGTATGGCCCATCTTTCCTCCAAGGGTAGTGGTACAAGGTTCTCCACTCCCCCTTTTATCCTCACAACCAGTGGCGTCGCAAGGGGGGGCAGGGGGGGCGGTCTGCCCCGGGTTCCATGTTTGGGAGGGTGACAAGAAGGCACCCCACGCGGTGCTTTCACTGCCGCCCTGGCCCGGGCAAGGCGGCAGGAGCAGTCATATGTGGCCGCTGCAGCCACATGTGGAGGCTCCTCTGTTCGTGGCTGCAGCCGCGAGCAGAGGATCCTGCCACCGTCCGTACGGCGTTTCAGCGGCGCTGGCGGCAAACCGCTATGTACAACGCATGTGCGGTGTCGTGTGCATGCGTTGTATGTAGCGATGCTGCACATGCACTGTACATAGCGGTTTGACACCGCCGCCGCCCGAGCGCCGTACGGACGATGGTGGGATGCCTCCGTCACCAGCAGGAACCGCTTATGGTGAGCTGGGGGGCCCCCTCCCAGCCTCCCTCCCTCCCTGGCTTGCCGTAAGCGGCTCCCGCTTTGTTGCTTTACAGCGAGCTGGGAAGGGAGGGAGGGGGACGGATGGGAGCCGTGGCTCCTGAGAGGATGCAGCTTTGCCCCACAGCTCAGGGTACTTGGGAGTCACAGGGGTGGGGGCGTAGGAAGGGTGCCCATTTGGTGCCCAGCCGCGACTCCCAAGCCTACCCCAAGCTCTCAATGGGGGGGGGGGGCAAAAGAATTCGCACCAGGTACCACCTGGACTTGACACGCCTCTGCTCACAACAACCCTGTGAGGTGGGTTAAGCCAAGGAATGTCGACCGGCCCAAGGTCACCTGGTGAGCTTCATGGGGATGTGTGGGGATTTGAACCCAGGTCTCTTAGGTTCTAATCCAAAACACTCTAATTGCTACAGAGGAGACTTGCTGAACCTGTTAGTCATGTGGATTAACTTCAGCAGGTCTGCTCTGACTAGCATGGGATTTGGTGACTAATTCCACCCCAGTGATTGATCCTAAGACCTTTTTCATGCAACCACTGAGCACCATCCTGGATTTGTGGCCCTCTCACTCTCACCTTTACAGGATATTTAATATGCAAGGTGTTACACAACAGCCCTGTGCAGGGATGGATTTAGGTATGATGAGGCCTTAAGCTACTGAAGGTAATGGGGCCCTTTATATGTCCAGCTGTCCTTTGTCAACAACAAATTGTCGCTGTTTTTGTGTGTTGAATATATGCTATATGGTGATTTATGGACCTAATAGGCATCTAGAGCCATTTGCACATAACAAAAGATGTATTTTATCAAAGTAACTTTTGAACTGAAATACAATTAAGAAGAAGTATATTGGGGGGCAGGAGAGTGGGGTCCTAAGCTATAGCTTGTTTAGCTTATACGTACGTAAATCCGGCACTGGCCCTGTGCAGACCTGGATGACAAAGCAAGGACTTGACCAAGGTCTGTCTTGCAAATACAGGCATGGTTTTGAACTCAGGACTCTCAAATGTACAGCTGATCAGAGTCCACACTGTACCAGCTTGGCATTCAGACTGGCAGTGGACGAATTTAAATTTATATATGTCAATGAGGTATTAACATCAACACATACAAATATTAAACTGCAAGCCCCGTCCCTCCAGAAGAGGCAAGCCCTTAAGAAACCCTTTACGGCAGCATGAATCAGACGCCTTGGCCAGACCCAGGCCAGCGAACCAGTTTTGGATTAAATGTGCTCTGGCTGGCCTCACCCGCTGTGAAAAGGCCTTGGCCTCTCTCGCCAGCCTGTGAACATGAGAGGGACCTTTGTTCATGGGCAGAGTTTGTTTTGCCACCTGTGTGTGACAAGCGCTTTGAGGTGAGGCAAGGGGAGTCTGGAAGGCGGCTTTGATTTCACCTTGGTGGGGGCAGAAGGGGAAGCAGTATTTGCTGACAGGCTGAGGTGGGATGGTGGGGGGGGGAAAGGCAGATGCTGGCACCCAGATGTGTATTCAGAGGAATGGTGTGAGTGTCTGTGAGGGGCTGGGGAGGGAGGCAGACAAACTGCTGAAGCTGCACTCCTTCTTGTGGGGGCAAGTGGGGAGGGATTTACTTCCTGGCAAGACAAACTGGGAGAGCTCCTTGTCAGAGCAATATTATATCACGTTAAAGAGTCATGGCTTTCTCCAAATAATCAGTTTGTTAAGGGCGCCGATATTTGTTAAGAGACCCCCCTGTTCCCCTCATAGAGCTACTATTTAGCTCTATGAGGTTTAACAGTTGATCCCTCATCCCAGGGAATTCTGGGAACTGTAGCTCTGTGAAGGGAGCAAGGGTTTCCTAACAATTCTCACATACCCTCCAACATTTCTCCAATGAAAATAGGGGCATCCCATTCCATAATGATAATTTCACTATTTTATACCCCACACACATCTTACTGGTTTGCCCCAGCCACTTTGGGTGGCTTCCAACATATAAAAATAATAATAAAACATTAAACATTTAAGAAACTTCCCTACAGTGTCATACCTCGGGTTACAGATGCTTCGGGTTGCATGATTTCGGGTTGCGCACCACGCCGAACCCGGAAGTACCGGAACGGGTTACTTCCGGGTTTCGGTGCTTGCGCATGCACAAAAGCGCTAAATCGTGTTTTGTGTATGCGCAGAAGTGCCGAATCGTGACTCACACGTGTGCCAACGTGGCGCTGTGGGTTGTGAATGCTGCAGGTTGTGAACGTGCTTCCCGCACGGATCACATTCGCAACCCGAGCGTCCACTGTACAGGATTTCCTTCAGACAGCTCAGGGGTTGGAGAGCACAATTCTCAACTACAGTTCCCTGCATCCTTGGGGAAAACCATGACTGCATCTGACCTTGAAGAGTTTGTGAGAAAATCATTTTTAACTTAGCAAATGTGTGGTCTTTTTCTATGCTAGGGGACATAGGAAACTTTGGAAATAAACTTTTTAAGGAACCTTTTGCAACTCACTTGAAAGGGTACTTTTTAAGATTCTACAGCTGTTGTAAACAAAAATTGCCCTTTTCCCTTATGGGGTATCCAAGAGCCCATATAGAGTCCTTACATAGGTTCCCTATTGGTAGGAGAAAATAACAGAGGCCAACCAGAGAATATTGAGAAGCAAAGCAGCTAGTAAGCTTGATCTTTATTGATCTGTTGCAACAGGGTGCTCCCCTCACCCGCAGGAACAATGGCGCGCAAGGCCTTATAAAGACTTTTGAAATTGCCACCCTGTAGATCAAGACCACCCCCAGAAACATTATACATACATCACAGAAGGGGTGTAACCTAAGACCACCCCCCAGATACATCATACCCACATCACAGAAAAGGCGGTCTAAAACAGAAATTTGAATGTTGTTTTTCTTCTGTTGTTGTTTATCTCCTGTCTGGCAGGTTACTTGATTGGATTGCCTGGGGAGCCTGGCCAGACTTTTGTAATGATAAATACTTAGTTCTGGGCCAGCTCACAGGCTCAAACCCTATTCATATCTTAAATGTGCCCTTAAGACAGGATTTGTGAGGAACGAGACAATGGGGAGGTCTCCCACTTTGACCTTGCAGAGAAAACATTTGCTCAGTTTAGGAATCAAAATGGTTCCAGGTCGGTCTTCCTGTGCTGATCTATGTATGTGCTTGGTTGGTACACTTATGAACATTACCATATATCTAAGACCTCAAAACTCCTATCACACTACCCACTTTCTTCATGCCATGCATAATTTTATAAACTTTTGTCTTGTCACTTTTTGCTGACCTTTTCTCTAAACTAAAAAGTCCCAAACACTGCATCCTTTGCTCACATCCCCTCTATCTTATCCTCCCGTTTTCATTTTTTGCAAGCCTCAGGCCTGCATTTTGCCATCATTATGAGTAATTGCTTTATAATTGCTTGTATTATCGTGGCAACTCCAGCTCAGAGGGTTAAGATGAAGGGGAGGGAAAGCGGTTGCATTCTTTTGCGCCCGGAAACTCAAAACTCCCCGCCATGGATGGCATCTGCACGGTGCCTCAAGTGCCCAGAGACCATTGAAGCCTCTGACATCTGTAATTGGTGAAGACAGCAATAACAGCCACATCCCAGTAGCAAGTATTTGCTAATTGGGAGCCTGCTGCTGATGGACTCAAGAGTTGGATCTTACAAAGGAAGTGGGCAGAACAAACAGGACGAGGAGAAAAGGGAGGCAAAAAAATCATGTGATGAGTGTGACAGAAAAGAATTGGATATAGATTTAATATATCTCAGAACATAGGCTGTGCGAGGAGGATTTTACGTGGAAGAAAGCCAAAAAGATAGTTCAGATGAGTAGATAATTTTATTATGATGATGATGAGTTATTAAATTTATATACTGCCCTTCATCCAACAATCACAGGTCGGTTTACAGGAGAAGTAATTTAAGGTTGTTCATAACTTGAATGCTTTAAAAGGTAGCGCACCCAGCTCTGTACAGATTAGGGTTGCCAACATTTCCCCCTAGTCTTTGGCCTGTGTCCTTAAGAACAGCCCAACATGAAGAAATTACCAGGCCATATCCAGGGCATGATCCGGAGGCGCACAAGGCGGCAACATTACTGATGCTAAGCAGGTCTGGGTCTGGTCAGTGCCAGGGGAACTGACCAGCTGCGAACCCCTAATGCATGCTTTTGGAAATCGTAGAAAAAGGCAGCAACACACACACATGTAACAAATAAACACATGGGAAAGTTTTGGTAAAATGGTTGTTGGGATTGAGAAGGAGCAGCGGCGTAGCGTGGGTTGTCAGCACCTGGGGCAAGGCAAGTAATTTGCGCCCCCTAACCCGTGGATTGTGCCCCCTAACCGCACGCCTGGCACCCCCCCCCCTCCACAGTGGGTGGCGACCCGGCGGCTCGGATCGGATTCGCACAGCCAGCACTGCAGTGAGAGAGAGTGAGTGAGCCAGGTAGGGGCAGAGAGCTGCGAGTGCGAGCGCGCCCCCCCCCAGATGTTGCGCCCGGTGCGGCCGGCCCCCCCTGCACCCCCCACGCTACGCCACTGAGAAGGAGTGAGACTGGGATAAGAGAGAGGCGAAGCTGCAGGTAGTGAGTTAATTACCGGTAAGTCAGCAGTCATGGCCCAGGGACATCAAGTAGGTGCCTTCACTGCTCTTTTCAATGCCTGCTATAAGCATTGTTGTTCAGGCAAGCCGATCCAGACCTGTTGACATGTAAATTAAACTGGTTTTTAGCTTATCACGAACTTAAATTATGTTTGGATAGTTGTTTTGTTTGGTTGCCCCCCCCCCCCTTTTATTTATTTCGTTCTTCTTGTAAACCAGCTTGAAATACTTTTTTTTTTTTTTTAACAATCAAGCCGTATACAATTGTATTTTTTGCTCTATAAGACTCACTTTTTCCCTCCTAAAAAGTAAGGGGAAATGTGTGTGCATCTTATGGAGCGAATGCAGGCTGCGCAGCTATCCCAGAAACCAGAACAGCAAGAGGGATTGCTGCTTTCACTGCGCAGCGATCCCTCTTGCTGTTCTGGCTTCTGAGATTCAGAATTTTTTCCCCCTTGTTTTCCTCCTCCAAAAACTAGGTGCGTCTTGTGGTCTGGTGCGTCTTATAGAGCGAAAAATACGGTAATTAGCAAACCAATGGTAGCTTACCCCAAACAGAGCTGCAGTTCCCAGCACCCTTAACAAACTACAGTTCCAAGGATTCTTGGGGTGGGGGTGCAAGAATGCACTTTACGCATATGATTTGTACACAGCCTCAGAAGTGATTTGGGGTCTTCAAGGTTGCAGACATCACTCAGCCTTGAATCTGGAAGGACGTGTATATGCTGAGATGACGGTTTCCAACCATCCCATTTCCTCTGACGATTTCTTAACTACGTTCTTCAGCAGCGCTTATGATCTACCTTGAGTTGTGATGCCCTCAACAGCACAATGCCATGCATGTCAGTTGAGAGGTAAATCCCATTGTTTTTGATGGGGATTACTCCTTAGGTAAGTGTGTACAGTATAGGACTGCAGTCTCACTGTACAATTCTACAATGCATGTTAAAGGCATTGTAACGCAAGGTATAGGCAAATATAATCCAATACAGGGGTACCTTGGTTCTCAGATGCCTTGTACTCAAACGCCTTGGTTCCCAAACGCCGAAAACCTGGAAGTAAGTGTTCCAGTTTTTGAACGTTTTTCGGAAGCCAAGTGTCCAATGCGGCTGTTGGCTATTGTTTCCTGGGCGCCTGCACCAATCAGAAGCTGTGTCTTGGTTTTTGATCTTTCGGAAGTCAAATGTACTTCCGGAACAGATTAGGCTTGGCACTTTTGTTTTTGCTATTTATTTTGGAGGCTTTTGCAGTTAATTTGTTTTTGTGACTATCATCAGTGCAGGTAAAAAAAAATTTTATTTTTTTTTATCATCTACAATACTATCTTATTTATTTTATAGTACAGTACATTGATTATTGCTTTCATTTTATGGATCAACAGTCTCGTTAGATAGTAAAATTCACGTTAAATGGTTTTTAAAAGTCTGGAACGGATGAATCCATTTTGCATTACTTTCTATGGAAAAGCGCGCCTTGGTTTTAGATCGCCTTGGTTTTGGAACGGACTTCCGGAACGGATTAAGTTTGAGAACCAAGGTACCACTGTATCTGAGTAAACCTTGTTCCCTGCAGTCTCACCTGAGCTAGCACCCCCACCTCACCCCAACTAGAGAAAGAAAAACAAAATATGTCTTTCTTTACTAACAACCAATAAATTCCTTACAGGGATTAATTTCAACCTGGTGCCTGGTAGTGGCTATGATTTTCCTTAAGGTGGGGGGGGGGAGAGGTGGAGAGGGAAAGGGGTGGAGTTCTTAAGCATCTTTATCAGTCTCTGTTCTGGGTACCAATCTCAAAGCAGGCAGTCCTCGGACAAGAGGGAGAAGAAATAGATGCAGTTGGGAACAAAAGGAGCTTGTTGGGAGCAGTCTTGGGGTGGTGGATGGAAGGACAGATAAACAGACAGGCATTCAGGGAGTCAGAGAGAAGATTGCCAAGCGCCGATGTCTTTACGTGGAACTCCGCTTCTCAGATCTCTTCGTCTAAGGACAGGTATGTGGAATTAGGAGCAGATCTGGAAGGTACTTCATTTAAATTGGGGCAACCGCTACTTATTCCGTTCATATGTGTACATATGTTGTCGAAAACTGTGTGAAGACTCGATCTGCCAAGAAGGGGGGGGGTGTTGATGGGGGAGGGGGGAAAGAGGGTGCCAAATCTACCCCAAGCCAAAAAAAAAAAAAAAAAAAAAAACACTTCCCAGGACTTGAAGTCAGGACTGAAATCCCTTGAGGACTATTTTGTATCATTCCTTCTATTTCCAATATTCAGGATGTGAGGACGAATCCTTATGCAGCCCAAATGGCACAAGAGAGAGGTACCAACAGGCTTAGGGGGACCCAACATTTAAAAACATGCAATTGTTTTTAATGAAAAAGGTCTATTGGGGTGAACCCACCCAAATTGCCCAGTGAGGACTGTGTGTGTTCAGAGGCAAGGAATGCTGGCAGGCTGTTAGGTGAGGGTCAGAGGGAAACTGAACAAAGCAGTTGGCATCCTGAACGCTGCCCTCCGTCGCCACTTTTTGTTGCAGGTCCCATTTGTGTTTTGCTAATCTAGAAATTAACGGTCACTTTTAAACCCTCAGCCAAAATAGGTTCCTAGTCCTTTCCTGGTTCCTTAAGGTGCAGATACAGCCTGAATAAGGACCTAGGGTCTGAACAGCTCTATACCCAGAATAAATTCTGCACCATCTGAAATCACACGTCCAGCGGTACATTTGCAGACTACTTGCAAGTAAGGAAGCAATGCTATGCACAAGAAGCTGGTGTAAGTCAAGGCAGTGCTGAGTTTAGCCAGGGTAGAGCCAAACCCTGTTCAATTGAATCTTTGTTTTGCCGTTCACGTGAGAGAGATGGAAGAGATGAATATACCTTTAAGGTTTTTCTTATAGCTTCGTTAACTATGAACCCCAAAATTTGGGATCCAGCAGTGTTGCATTTTTGAGCTTTAACTATGAATCCCAGTTTGATGTATCTGTTTAGGGCGTTCTGCAAAACACTGGTCACAGCTTTGCAAAGCTTTGGCACAGGTTTGGAGGGGATCCCAAATTTTGGGGTTCGTAGTTCATGAAACTCTTCTAGCTTAGTGATTGGAAGGAGATGGGGAGAGAAAGGAGTGACATTTTAGGTGATCCTGTCTTGACTTCATGCTTCCAGAAGAGGTCTCTCTTGTTTCTATTTCAAATTTCACTAGGGATAAGGAAGGACAACAGAGATTTGCAGTGAAGAAGACAGCGATGGATGGGTTTAGCAAGAGGTGTTGCAACTCACCTTACTGGGGGGGGGGGACATGCCATGACTACGCTCCTCTAATGGGGGCTCTCTTCTCCCACCTCTCCAGGCCCAATCAGAGCTTCCTTCGCAGGTGCAGGCTACCATAGCAAAAGCAGGACTTTGCAGGAGGTGCTTCATATCAACTCCTAACAAAACTGAGAATGCCACATGGCAGCCACATCTCTCAGCCTTCCATGGCGCCTCCACGGCCCCTGACTTCATACGAGCATGGGAGGGATCTGTGCACCTTTGTGTCAACAGCAGCATCCCACGTCATGCGCACCTTGCAGAGACCCTGCAGGAGCCGGCCCGGCAAGAGGAAAGTGAACCACCGGAGGTTCCTACAGAACCAGATTTGCAGGTAGGACATTTGAAGGACATAAGAGGAGCCCTGATGGATCAGGCCAGTGGTCCATGCTGTTGTCACCATGCATGGCCAACCAGAGGCCTGTGGGAAGCCTGTGAGCAGCACTGGAGCACCAAAACACTCTCCCCTCTCATGGTTTCCAGCCACAGATATTCAGAAGCATTGCTGCTTCTGAACTCAAACAGCTACCATCCCTGTTCTCCCCATCCCCACCTCACCCCCATGCTTCTGACTCTAGAGTTTATTTGGGAGAAGGGAAGAGAAGTCTTGGGCAAGATGCCCTGAGTGGTCCATCTCCTCTTTGCTAATGTTCCTTCTGCCCGTTGACTTGCCCTCCCCCTCAGGGCTCAATACATATAACCACCCAGAGGGCAAGTGAAGGATTCCGCTCTGTCTTCTCACTCTGTCACTTCCCGCATGCTCAGAGAGGGCAGGGGAACAGGCAGTGATAGCACAGCAAAGGAGGGAGGGAGGGAGGGAGGGAGGGAGGGAGGGAGAGGTGCAGAGCCTGGAGGTTTGGGGAAAGGAAGGGCAACAGCGATGGGGGCCTTGGCAAATGCCTGGCGTTGCCTATCTGCCTCTGACAATGGCTCTGCTCTCCCCCCACAAAATGCCAAACTGGTGCCTATAAGCAGATTCAGAGGGCTGTTGTGGGAAAATATCAGATCTTTTGGGTGATAAGCACTGGATTGCTCAGTTGGTTAAAGCATGGTGCTGATAACACCCAGGTTGCAGGCTTGATCCCCGTGAGGGACAGCTACATATTCCTGCATTGCAAAGGGTTGGTTTTTTTTAGGAAGGAAAGCCCCTTCCAACTCCATGATTCTAGGAATAGGTAGTAGTAGTAGTAGTAGTAATAATAATAATAATAATAATAATAATAATAATGCATCCCTGAGATGGAGGCATGCTTACAAACTGTGCTGTAAGGCATGGTGAGAAACTCTGATGTACCCAGTGCTTTTTTGGGGGGGCGCACAGGGGTACGCATACCCCTAAACATAACCACAGAGCCTAGGGCTTGCCGATCAGAAGGTCAGTGGTTCGAATCCCCGTGACGGGGTGAGCTCCCGTTGCTCTGTCCCTGCTCCTGCCAACCTAGCAGTTCGAAAGCACGTCAAAGTGCAAGTAGATAAATAGGTACCGCTCCAGCGGGAAGGTAAACGGCATTTCCGTGCGCTGCTCTGGTTTCGCCAGAAGCAGCTTAGTTATGTTGGCCACATGACCTGGAAAAACTGTCTGCGGACAAACGTCGGCTCCCTCGGCCAGTAAAGCGAGATGAGCGCCACAACCCCAGAGTCGTTTGCAACTGGACTTAACTGTCAAGGGTCCTTTACCTTTAAGTTTGGCCTCATTGAGGGGCAGTATTTCAATATGAGTAGGAAAATGAGAGTACCCCTAAACATTTTTTTTAAGGGGAAAAAAAGGCGCTGGGTGTATCCCATAGTGCACTGCTTCAGGTAAACCCATTGCAGCCTGCAAGAAAACTCACAGCCTTTTCTTTTCTCCTTCCAGGAGTTTCTCAGACATTGAGGCTGCTACTCGCCGCTTGGCCTCCTCCATCCTTTCCCAAGAGGCTCAGACACCCCCTGCAGCATCTCAGCAAATGAATCCCCCCAAGCCCAACAACCCAGCCCCCACCCGGGCTCCTCCTGGCTCCTTTTTGGGCACAGCAGAAGCGTTTGTGGCTCCCGACCCCAGCCCCAGCTGGGCGCTCTCCCTTGACGCCCTGATGTCAGGACCAGATGAACTTTTCGAGCCCATCACTGAGGAGATGGAGCCGGCAAGCAACACCTTGTCTCTGTGTGGCCCCGATCCCTTAGAGTCGTGCCTGCTGGGATGTAATAATGCGCCACCCGGCCTGCCGTCCAACGGAGAAGGTTCTGCAGCCTGTGGAGCTTGCCTAGTAGCTGCAGACCAGTGCTTTCCGGGGGCATCTCAATGCCCCATCCCTGCCTCCAACCCAGGGGCTCTGGTGGTTTCTGACTATGACACCTGCGTGCCCTTCTGGGAGCTGGAAACATGGTGACTTGACCTCCAGCTTTAACATCCATCTCAATGTCCTGTTTGGTCCAAGGTGGAGGGTTCATACACACGTTTGTGTTCATTTATCCTCATCTGTGCATTCGTTTTGCCTAATGGACACCTGTTTGCAAGCCAGTTCCCCCAGTGCCATGTATCCTTGTACATCATATTCCTTAATATTTGCATTTTTGTATGCACCTTTTCCAAAGAAGCCTTCAACATCTCTGTGCTGCGCTGTCCATTTAATGTTCCATAGAGTGAGTTGGGAAACTGGAAAAGTCTAGAGGAAACATTTCTTCCTTTCTCTCCTCTCAGCCATTCTTTCCCTTTTGAACCCTCTCCTTTCCTTCCTCTCAGGTAATCTACTGTACTCAATAGTTCTGAAAGAGGAACGAAGCAACTTAATTAAATCATTTGTTGGCTTTATATATTCATCTCCAAGTATTTTCTTCTTATGCTCAAGGTATGTAAATGTAAACTATGCTTGGCTGTTTAACTGATTCAACTGAAGAGCAGAAAGTTAATTATTGCTCTGCCTAAAATTGCTAATAATGTCCCTCTCTGAATTTTGTGCACCTGATTCAATGATGTGACTATTAAATGTTTGTTTCTTACTGCCACCTAGTGGACTGTTCTATTATTATCCATATCTTGCGCGTCATGTATTCCCCACATTTAATCCCTTTAAGTGAGGACCAGGGCCATGTGGCATGTCATTGTGCCACGAGAGAGACAGCCCCATCATGGCATCTGCTGCTGGGGCCTCCTAATGATGTTGGACTACAACTCCCATCATCCCTGAGTGTTGACTGCTGGCTGTGGCCAATGGGAATTGTAGTCCAACATCATCTGGTGAGCCACAGGTTCCCCAGTCCTGTATTTCAGGTAACACCCCAGGCCCTAGGCTTTCATGGCTTCTAGAGCAAGTTAGTGGCTTTGCAAGGAAAGTTTTGTGTGAGCGTGTGGTGTGGTTTTGATAGAAATATAGATAGATAGATAGATAGATAGATAGATAGATAGATAGATAGATGATGATAGATGATAGATAGATGATAGATAGATAGATAGATAGATAGATAGATAGATAGATAGATAGATAGATAGATAGATATAGATAGATAGATGATAGATAGATAGATAGATGAAAGATAGATAGATAGATAGATAGATAGATAGATAGATAGATAGATATAGATAGATTAAAAAAAGAGATAGCTTCGGTAAGATTTCTGTGTCCCTGCATAGCACAGATGCTAAAGTTGCAAAGCATTCATGTTTATCTACAACAACTCTGCAAAGGTACATGAGGCTGAGAGGGAGAAATTCCCTCACTGCCACCATTTCAAAAGAGTTGTTGTTGTTTAGTCGTTTAGTCGTGTCCGACTCTTCGTGACCCCATGGACCAGAGCACGCCAGGCACTTCTGTCTTCCACTGCCTCCCGCAGTTTCAAAAGAGTAGAACCCAGGAATTTCATAAATATTCACATCCTGGCTGTGATATCACACCGTGGTTTCAGTATACCAGCTGCTGCTATGTTTATTATAAAAAGGTAAAGGAATCCCTGACCGTTAGGTCCAGTCGCGAACGACTATGGGGTTGGGGCGCTCATCTTGCTTTATTGGCCGAGGGAGCCGGCATACAGCTTCCGGGTCATGTGGCCAGCATGACTAAGCTGCTTCTGGCGAACCAGAGCAGCGCACGGAAACGCCGTTTTCCTTCCTGCCAGAGAGGTACCTGTTTATCTACTTGCACTGGCGTGCTTTCGAACTGCTAGGTTGGCAGGAGCTGGGACAGGGCTACAGGAGCTCACCCTGACCCCGTCACAGGGATTCAAACCACTGACCTTCTGATCAGCAAGCCCTAGGCTCTGTGGTTTAGACCACAGCACCACCCTATGTTTATTATACAAGTGGGCAATTTAAAAATCTGGGAGAATGGAAATAAAACTAAGCTGAACTCCCATTTCCTCAAAGCACGCAAGTTTTATCCCATAAATAAATTTTCTTGTGACTTAAAGTGTAACTCTCCAAGAAGACCCCTTGATGTGAGTTATGTACATTTGTTGCATGCACAGGTTAAACAAGGTGTGATCCTGTGTAGTTTTGTAACGCTATCTTTTGCTTGTTTTTTATGGTTGCTATGGCTTTTTTAAAAAGCATTCCTTCAGAGGAGGCAAAGGACTGCTTTTTTTAATAAAAAAAATCCATTTTATTTGAAATGGAATGCAAATGCATTAATTTCACTCGTTAGAAAATTATATGAGGACCATGAAGGGGGATTAAGGCATTACCACAAGTAACAAAACATAGAAATGTCACTAGGCTGCAGTGTTTCCCAACCTTGGGTCTCCAGCTGTTTGAGGACTACAATTCCCATCATTCCTGACCACTAGTGTTGCTAGCTAGGGATGATGGGAGTTGTAGTCCAAAAACAGCTGGCGACTCAAGGTTGGGAAACACTGGTCTAAACAACATAGAGTCTTCCAATATGCTGCTGGACTACAACTCCCATCCTCCTTGGTTGGCCATTGACCATGCTGGCTGGGGCTGATGGGAACAGGAACCCAAAAACATCTGGCAAGAACTGTGCCCTAAAGTGTACTTTATGAGACTGTAAGGGCAAGAGATGCACCGTATTTTTCGCCCTATAGGACGCACTTTCCCCCCTCCAAAAATGAAGGGGAAATGTGTATGTGTCCTATGGGGTGAATGCAGGCTTTCGCTGAAGCCTGGAGAGTGAGGGGGGTCGGTGCGCACCGACCCCTCTCGCTCTCCAGGCTTCAGGAAGCTATCCGCTAGCCGTGGGAGACGCAGCTCTCCCACGGCTAGCGGAGAGCTTGCCGGCACCCAGAAGCTTGTGGCGCGCTGAGCTCAGCACGCCCCAAGCTTCGGGCTTCGCGCAGCCCTCCGCTAGCCATGGGAGCGCCGCGTGACTTCGTGACTCCCACGGCTTGCGGATAGCAGCCTGTTCTGGGGGCTGGGGTCGGGGGAAGCTTGGGCTTCCCCCGCCCCAGCCCCGCACCTGGGGGGGGAATAATTTTTTTTCTTTATCCCCCAACAAAAAAACTAGGTGCATCCTATGGGCCGGTGCGTCCTATGGAGCGAAAAATACGGTATTGAGATGTATGGAGCATGCCAAAATTGCCAATTTGCAGAAGGATTTAATGATATTAGAGGCTAACTTAAAATTGGATTAATAACAGAGGTTTCAGGTACAGTGGTATCTCAGGTTAAGTACTTAATTTGTTCCGGAGGTCCGTACTTAACCAGAAACTGTTCTTAATCTGAGGTACCACTTTAGCTAATGGGGCCTCCTGCTGCTGCCGCGCCGCTGGAGCACGATTTCTGTTCTCATCCTGAAGCAAAGTTCTTAACCTGAAGCACTATTTCTGGGTTAGCAGAGTCTGTAACCTGAAGCGTATGTAATCCGAGGTACCACTGTAATGCTTATCTGTATTCTGATTTCTGTTTTTTTTTTAATTTTAATTTTTTTAAATGCAGCATCATAATCCTGCAGTTCTGAATAAATATTCTGCTCTTCGTTCATTTACCATTCATCCATGGGCAGAGGCACTGGCCTCTATAGCCATTTAGTGCCCTCTATGTTCCATATACTTCAGCATATTATATATGCTATCCCCTTTCAAATATAAAATAAATAGCAAACAATGGGATGATGTGGGAAGGGGGGAAGTTGGAAGAGAAAATAACTTTTAATAAAAACATTTCTCATGTTCCAGTGCTAGACAATAGAAACCAATCAAATCAATAGTGTCTTATGGGGAACTAATGGGTCACCTTTAAAATGTTGTGGGTTCCTTAGTGGCCCAGGTCTTAAGCATCACAATAAAGAAAAGAAAAGGGGAAAGGACAATTATGTTTTATAAACTTTCTATGTCCTAAAACTGAGGGCCTTTCTGTGCGAGGCAACTTCTCTCTGGGCCCAAAGTGAATGAATGAATGTGTTACTTGGCCCAACTCGAAGCGCTTTTGCCCAACAACGGCCGCTCCGGAGACGCCGGGTCCCCCACCAGCGGGGCGCAGACCCCCCCGAAATTGGCCCGGCGCGTTTCTCGGGCCCCCGATCGCCGCGAGAAGTTTTTAATTTAGCCGAAAAAGGCCCAGATTTCCCGGCGCCAGGCGCGCCGAGCGGGACTCGGCCGCGCTTCTGCCTGGTTTCCCCCGGCGCGCCGCCTCCCCGGCCCGCGAGGCGGCCGGGCTCGGAGAGAGAGGCTCCCGCGGGTCCCTTTCGCCCGGGACCCGGCGCGCTGCGAGGCGGCGAGGCGGCGATTTGGGCCGTTTTGGGGCACTCAAGAAACACAAAGTTGCAGCGGGGACAGGAGCCATGTCTGGCTGCGGAGGAGAGCGCGGGGTCTGCGAGCGCACCAATCAGCGCGCAGCTCCGCCCCTATAAATAGCAGGCAGCTCCGGGGCCGCACTTCAGACTTTACTTTTCGGTTCCGAGAGGTTCTAGCCCGCAGCCCGCCGCCTTCTCCTCCTTCAGCATCAGCCCCAGCGGAAAGCCGTCGCGAGCCGAGGCGACCATGTCGGAGACTGCTCCCGAAGCGCCCGTGGCCGCGGCGCCGGCCGCCAAGGCGCCGGCCAAGAAAGCCAAGAAGCCGGCGGGAGCCGCCAAGGCGCCGCGCAAGGCGTCGGGTCCCAGCGTGACGGAGCTGCTGACCAAGGCGGTGGCCGCGTCCAAGGAGCGCAACGGGGTGTCCCTGGCGGCGCTCAAGAAGGCGCTGGCGGCCGCCGGCTACGACGTGGACAAGAACAACAGCCGCATCAAGCTGGGCCTCAAGAGCCTCGTCAGCAAAGGCACCTTGGTGCAGACCAAAGGCACGGGCGCCTCGGGCTCCTTCAAGCTCAACAAGAAGCAGCTGCACGACACGGCCAGGGACAAGGCGGCGGCGGCCGGGGCCAAGAAGAAGCCGGCCGCCGGGCGCACCAAGAAGGCGACGCCCAAGAAGCCCGCCTCCGGCTCGGCCAAGAAGCCCAAGAAGCCGGCCGCCAAGAAGAGCCCCAAGAAGGCGGCCGCGGCCAAGAAGCCGGCGGCGGGCGCCAAGAAAGCGGCGGCCAAGAGCCCCAAGAAGGCCAAAGCTGCCAAGCCCAAGAAGGCAGCGCCCAAGAGCCCCGCTAAGGCCAAGGCCGTCAAGGCTAAGGCCAAAGCCAAGCCCAAGACGCCCAAGGCCAGAGTGGCCAAGCCCAAGAAGGCGGCGCCCAAGAAGAAGTGAAGAGGCCACGCCACGCCCGCAGCCCTCGCCATCCCAAAGGCTCTTTTAAGAGCCACCCACTTTCTCACCCGGAAAGAGCTGACTTGCGCTGCTCCAGCGTCACCAGTGGTTTTCCCGTCTTGCAAGTTTGGAAAGTCAAATCAGACCCCCACCCTCGTCCACCCGCCCGCTTTTTAATAAAAATAAAGAGACGCACTTGCACCCTAGTTTGCGCCTGCACTTCGGAGTAGCTATACACAGGGTTGAGAGGTTCGGTTCGCCTCTTTATCGGTATGGTTTGGGGTACTTGGTTTTACAGGGGTGTACCAGGCATCATAAGCATCACGAGAGGTTTCCCGTACTTCCCGCACGCCTGCTTTTTAATAACCAAAAATAAAAGGGACGCTGCAATCCCTGCGCGGACTTACACAGCTTAGTCGACGCTAGCAGCTCGCCGCACGTTAAGCCATCGGGCTTCAGGGGTACCAACTTTGCCCCGCGACCTTGGGTGCATGGCCCTAGCACCAAGATTGGTGGGTGCCCATTCATGGGGAATTGTGTGGGTGCTCGGGAACCCAGGGAGTTGCCACCTATCTCTAGCACCCTAACAAGGGGCGCCGACATGGGTTCCGGGACTGGCCTTTGGACAGTGCCCGCACCCCGCCCGCTGTTAATAGGAACGCAGTCACTGACACTACCATAGACAGCGCTGGCACTTCTGACAACTACGCACAGCTTCGTGGCTGTGGTTACTTGAGTGTCAAAGGCAGTGGCTTGTTTGAGCGGGATTACTGCAGCGCCATCAACTAAGCATGCATTTTTTAAAAGTATTAGAATTATCGATTCTTAAGACGCGGAGAACCTCTGTCTTGCTCCGACCAAATACCCATTTAAGCCAGCATCTTCTTTTAAGCGTGGCCAAGAGCTCTTTCTGCGAGGGGGACACGAGTGCAACAAAGCTTGGTGTACGAGTTCCAGGGGTGTAGACAATTTCCCGCTCAGTGTTTCCCACTCCTTTCAAAAAAGCGATTATGGAAGGGGGGGGCGGCGAGTGTCTGTGATAGATGTTGGGACCAACGTATGGAGTTGTGCTAAACATTAGCAACTTTACTTGGGTTCATAGAAACGGAAGCGAGTCCCAGCTCTTCTGGAGGAGAATGTGGTGGCTCTCAAAAGAACCTTTGGGGTAATGAGGGGGTGCAAGGGGGTGCGGGTGGCTACGAGGTAGCAGGTGCTGCCTTACGCTCTTTCCCCGCGGATGCGCCTGGCGAGCTGGATGTCTTTGGGCATGATGGTCACCCGCTTGGCGTGGATGGCGCACAGGTTCGTGTCTTCGAACAGACCCACCAGGTAAGCCTCGCTCGCCTCCTGCAGAGCCATCACAGCAGAGCTCTGGAAACGAAGGTCCGTCTTGAAGTCCTGCGCGATCTCGCGCACCAGCCGCTGGAAGGGCAGCTTGCGGATCAGAAGCTCCGTAGACTTCTGGTAGCGCCGGATCTCGCGCAGCGCCACCGTGCCCGGCCGGTAGCGGTGAGGCTTCTTCACGCCCCCCGTGGCCGGAGCGCTTTTACGCGCAGCCTTCGTGGCCAGCTGCTTGCGCGGCGCTTTGCCACCGGTGGATTTGCGGGCGGTCTGCTTGGTCCGAGCCATTCTCTCGCCAGCAGCAAATAAGGAGGACGAAGCAACACAGGTCTAAGAATGAAATGAATGAGCAAGCAGATCCGAATCCCGGATATTTATAGCAACCTCCTCTTGACCTGATTGGCTGAAACAGCCATGATACATATTTTTCAAGTTGCCGGGCTACACCATGATTGGACAAAAGCTGCTCCTCTTCCATTCGTCAGAGCTTTCTCGTCATTCATTCTCATTGGAGCCAATGATACTTGGTTTCCATGATCTCGTTTCTGTAGCGAAAAAGCATCAGAAGATTGAGCGGCGCTGAGCTTTCTGTAACTTGTAACACTTAGGGAACAGGTCGTGAGATCCACATTATGTATCTTTTTAAGCGAGGCTTCCTCGGACTGCTGTGGTGGTGAATATTAATTCTAGGCTTCTCCTAGTTAGGAAAGGACGATTAAGGAACATTCGAGCATTTTGGCACCCGTGTGTCTGGATAGAGGAGCGCGCCTCCGGGGGTGTCGGCGTCGGATGTCACACTGAAGTGAGCGCTGGGAAAAGAAAGCTGTTAATACTAGAACGGCATTTTAATAAATCATTTCCTCGACTCGGCTAGTATTTAAAGCGGGCGATTAAAGTGGCACCAACCGATTTCTTGCCTCGCCACTTCAGCCTCGGTATTACTCCTGGGGCTGATACCCACTTACCGGGTGGTACGTAAAAAATTGCCCCTCTTAAAAACAAAATGCAGAAGAACAATTTTCCTGTATGAATTGCATATAATTTCGCCTGCTAAGCATCTTTTACTGAGGCTCCAAGCATACCCAAATAACGTGAAGTAAGAAAAAAATCTGATTGGTCAGATTCAAACCCTCGCGGCTTGATTGGTGAAGAAGCCGAGCTACTATGACGAGCGCGCTGACGGAAGAGGGGCGTGGTGAAATCAGAACACGCCCCCTTTGTGCGGGTTTCACTCAGGTCGGGCTCAGTGCTATATATACCCGTGCCGTTGTTCCCGCAGCTTCATTCCTTTTTTCTTCGTCTGATAGACAGAGACTTGCTCAGCAGAGATGTCTGGTCGCGGAAAGGGTGGCAAAGGCCTTGGAAAGGGAGGCGCCAAGCGGCACCGCAAAGTGCTTCGCGATAACATCCAGGGCATCACCAAGCCCGCTATCCGCCGCTTGGCTCGCCGTGGAGGCGTGAAGCGTATTTCTGGCTTGATCTACGAAGAGACCAGAGGCGTCCTCAAAGTCTTTCTGGAGAACGTGATTCGCGATGCTGTGACCTACACCGAGCACGCCAAGAGGAAGACCGTGACTGCCATGGACGTCGTCTACGCTCTGAAGCGCCAGGGTCGTACTCTGTACGGTTTTGGTGGCTAAGCTTTTCAAAACCCTTCATATACTTAAGAACCCAAAAGGCCCTTATAAGGGCCACCCACGCTTTCATAAAAAGAGCTGCGCTCGCTTGTATCTTAAAAAAGCAACGTTGTGATAAAATGAATGTGTTGCGATTGTTCGGTAGCAATGTAGCCTTGTCCTTCTAGAGTGAGGTTGCCAAAGGAAACATGATTACGGTTTAGGAACTTGGGCTGGTTTCCAGCTTTTGATATTTTCTTGTCCCATTTGCGCTACTTTTGTAGCAACCGACTGAGGTTTCCTCTTTAAAACTAAAGACGTAGCGAGAGCTTGGGAGCTTGCTATTTTCTGGGTTAATTAAATAAAATCCCCACCCCCGGTTTCCCGCCTTGCTTTGTTTAATTTTAAGCCCCATGTAGAGCGTTAATAAAGGAGTAATGCTGGTCGCCATTTCCTTAAGGCTTTTTTGTGGCAGATCTCGCAGCTGTTTTCCCCCAGACCTACGCGTCTTCAAATAGGTTTTCCGTTTTCATCTAAAAAAAGCTCTGTATCCTGCCTCGTGTGTTTCTTAACATAACACCCCTTTTAACGCGTGATTTAATCGTCGGTCTAGCTATACTGCAAATTATCCATGAACAAAGAAACCAGAAATGGCATAGAAAAAACGCGGGATTTCTAGTAGCTATCCAATTGCAAAGCAACGCGGGGGTTTTAGATTGGTTCCACCCAAACGCGTCACAAATCACGAGACTTCATTCTTATCTCCTTTTGCCCCGCCTTCCGTGCTGACTACGCCGGTGCAAAGCGTGGCTTTGTATGCTGAACGGAGCATATAAGAAAGTACGGTAATTGAGCTGGCCCCTTAACTCTGAAAAAATATATTTTAAAATGTTGGGGGGAAATGATGTACCGGTGGCTTGTTGGAGGACAGGTGAGCGGTTGCTGAGCAATACCTTTTCAGGAGCTCCAGTTATTGAAATCAGACAGACAAAGCTGTCTGAACTCTATCAAGAACCAGCAGTTAACACAGTTTCGTCATGCACACACATAGAACCTATTAAAGTTAGAGAGCAAAAGTAAAGAGAAATACAAGTAAAGTGTATATTGATTTTAGCTGGTTACACCAGGTATATAAATATATTCCAGTTTGTGTAGTGCTAATTAGCGGTTTGGCTTGAGCAGCAATTAAAAGTATCAGAACCTTGCCTGTTTACTTTCACTGCAGATTCTTAGAGATAGGAGAAACAAAATGGACAAAGTACATATTAGGACACTTTTTTGGTGATGCTAAAAATTGTCATGATTCCAAAATACACCTTGTTATGTACTGAGTTGCATAGGATCCAAAATGCAGCAGTCTGATTGGTCCTAGAACAATGGATTCAGAATGCAGCAGTCTGATTAGTCCACAGGAGCCACCCAATCCAGCTCCAGGTGGAAGTGAATCCGCAACCTGATTGGCCTACAGGAGACTCCCAGAATTAGCCAATCATGTGGGGCCCATTGTGTAAATAATGTATATAAAACAGACATTCTGGGGGCACTTCCATTCCTCCTCACCACTATGAGCTAAATAAAGAGCATGAAATCTACTCTTGACTCTGAGTATATTTCACTGGCAACAAGGATGGGATCCCGCCGAGCTGACCGCCACACACAGCACTGCAGCACCACCACCTGCTGCACTGCTGCCTCGCACCTTGTATCCAGGCTGTCGCACCATTGCCTTGCACCGTGTATCCAGGCTTCAGCTTCAGGCCCCAAGGAACTCAGAATGGCAACCGACAGCAGCTTCTCGCCATTCAGCCCTGCATCAGGAGACTGGGAAGCGTACGCCTCCCGTTTCACCTTCCTCCTAGAAGCCAAAGGGGTTACCAAGGAAGAAGATGCCAAGAAGAGGGCGATATTCTTCAGTGTCTGTGGAGAGGAGACATTTGAAATCGCCCGGGCTCTCCTTGCGCCTGAAGATGTCGCTACTGTTCCTTACAAAACAATAATGGAACGGCTGAAGGGGCACTTCTCACTGCAGCCCTCAGTAGTGGCTTGTCGAAATGCCTTCTATGCAAAGCGGCAAGCCCCTGGGGAAACCATAACTGAGTTTGTGACCTCCCTCCGCCAAGCTGCCCGGTTCTGCAACTTCTCAGAGTTGGAGAGCATGCTTCGTGACCGCCTCGTCGGTGGCCTGAAGGATGAGAAGCTTCAACGACGCCTCTACGCTAAGAAGGACCTAACGTTCCAGGTCGCTCTGGAGGAGGCCCTGGCAACTGAAGCTGCCAAGAGGTCGATGCAAGAGGCACGGCTGAGCCTGCCGCCCCAACTGAGGGTCCACCACAAAAACCTCACCAACGACTCAGGATCTGTCAGGGAGGAGGTGCACCAAGTACAGCGGTACACTCAAGCAGCACACAGACCACAGCTGCCTTAATGAGAATGCACTGATTCACCGCCCTGGGAAGGCGATGGGCCACGCGAACGCCCTCAGCAGGCTACCACTACCAGAAACCGGCCCCAACCCAGTGCTCGCGCAAGAGGTTATTAGCCTGGAGTTGCTTCCCAACCACCCCATTCAGGCACAAGAAGTTGCGCACCATTCCAAGAAAGATAAGATCATCTCCTGGGTCCAGGACTGGGTGTGGAGGGGATGGCCCAGCAGCAGCCCCAGGTCTGAATTCGTGGGCTACACAACCCATAAACATGAACTGTCAGCCCACAAGGGGTGCCTGTTATGGGAAGCAGGGTAGTTGTTTCCCATCCGCTCCGCAAAAGGGTCCTGACAGCCCTACATGAGACACACCCAGGGGTTGTGAGAATGAAGGTCCTCTCCCAGAGTTATGTGTGGTGGCCAGGGATTGACAGAGTGATAGAGGCCTGGGTCAAACACTGCCAGGCCTGCCAAGACTCCCGCCCACCCAGATCCCCCAAGGGCCCCAGTCCAGTCCTGGGAGTCCGCCTGAGCACCATGGTCAAGCTGGCCCCTTTCAGAGGAAAACATTCTTCATAGTGGTGGACTCCTACACCAAATGGCTGGAAGTCGCACTGGGAGGGACCAACAGGGGAGGCAGAATCAGTAAATACAGAAAGGACCCATGAGGCCGAAAGGACACTGGAACCAGAGCCACGACTGAGCGAGCCGGTTGTGGCAGACCAAACGGCCCCATCACAGCCAGCATCCTTGGAACACAGCCAAAACCCAAACCCTTGACCAGGGAACACCCCAGGCCGCAACGCACACGTAGGTGGCTGGCATACCTTGAGGACTATGAATGCAACCTCCCAGGCAGGACTGGAACTTAGAGGGGAAGGGTGTTATGTACTGAGTACTGAGTTGAATAGGATCCAAAAGGCAGCAGTCTGATTGGTCCTAGAACAATAGGATCCAGAATGCAGCAGTCTAATCGGTCCACAGGGACCACCCAATCCAGCTCCAGGTGGAACTGAATCCGCAACCTGATTGGCCTACAGGAGAATCCTAGAATTAGCCAATCACATGGGGCCCAGCCCATTGTGTAAATTATCTATATAAAGCAGACATTCTGGAGGAACTTACATTCCTCCTCACCTCTATGAGGTGAATAAAGAGCATGAAATCCACTCTTGACTCTGAGTATATTTCACATCTAATGGATGTTGGTGGGGGCAAATGGAAGTTGATTAGATGTGTTTGTTGTTATTAAATCAACAAGCTTTGTTCATGCACCCACAATAATGTCAGTGAGCATCAAGTGTGAAGCTCCTGCTGCATCCCACCAGTAAGAGCCCCCCCCCCCCCCGCTTCCTGAGGATAAAATGGGAGAGCAATCCATGCTTGCCACTTTCAGTTCCTGGTAGGAAAGGTGGGGTAGGCAAGGGAATAAAAATAATAATCAGTGGTGACAGGGGCTGATGGAACACAACCATTTATTTCTGGTGGGGGTCGGGGGTAGGGAACGGGTTCCTCATCCCTGCCCTACACAGTTTATATGCCTGTGCTAATCTTATTGAATACCGTATTTTTTGCTCTATAAGGCTCACTTTTTGCCTCCTAAAAAGTAAGGGGAAATGTGTGTGTGCGTCTTATGGAGCGAATGCAGGTTGCACAACTATCCCAGAAGCCAGAACAGTAAGAGGGATTGCTGGTTTCACTGCACAGCAATCCCTCTTACTGTTCTGGCTTCTGAGATTCAGAATATTTTTTTTCTTGTTTTCCTCCTCCAAAAAATAGGTGCGTCTTGTGGTCTGGTGCGTCTTATAGAGCGAAAAATACGGTACATGAGGAGGGCAGTTCACAAAATATAAAAGGGCAAGTCTGCCCCTCACACTGCAGCAATTGGAGAGCATGTCCCAGCTGTGGTTCCTAGCCCACCAGCCCCAGCTGATGAAGTGACTCAACTGCAGCGGCAAAATGTTGGCTTAAACAGCTAAGCACACAGCAGAGTTGTAAATGACTTGTGCCACTGAGATGGTGAGGGAGGAGTGTGCATTTGGTTAATGTATTACTCATGCTCTAAAGCAGTGAGCAGCACATTTTGCTGTCAGAGGACCGCACTCATTTGTGGGCAGCCCACTGGGGGGCCACATGCAAGGGATGGGGTGGGGCAGGATTAAAAAGTGGGTGGAGCAATAGGTGTGGCTGACCTTCTAGGCTACCTTCTAGCCATGCAAATGTGAGAAGTTCCTACACATGCACACACACTTACATGCCTCTCCCTCCATGCAAGCAAGTTGTATCCATTCCAAATTTGCAATCTATTCCATTTGCAAAAGCACAAGGGGGGGGGGGGACAGGCCTAGTGACCAATGTGGCCTGGGAGAGTCCCTAGGATTGGTTGGAAACCTGAAGGCTTGCATTTGACCCCATTCCAGAGTAGGGGGGATTATTAACTACACATTTTAATGAAGAATTTCATGGATTTTAATACATTATGTATTGCCTTATCGAATAATAGAGTTGGAAGGAATGCATTAGTCCAACCCCCTGCAATGCAGGAATATGCAGCTGTCTCTTCTGGGGATAGAATCTGCAACCTTGACATTATCAGCACCACACGCTTAGCCTTGAGATGGTACTGCACCCCCCACGTATGTTGGCTGTGCTGAAATACTAGGAACTTTAGACTCCTCTCCAAATTTTTCAATTCCTCCTCTTTACTACAAAATTTTGTTACTACAGTGCATGATCTTGTTTCCCCCTCTTCCATCTCCATCTGTGGTGTTCCTTCTCTTAAAACATGGGCCACTTTTCTCTGCTGAAAGGTGAGATAAAAATCCTTTTTTGGTGGGGGGGGGGATATACTCTTGTCAGTTTGATATGAATTACTTCGACGATATAATAGGAATTAAATGTGACACTGACAACTCCTATAATTAGGGAGCAATCCTAGCTCCACTTAACAAGGGAGTAATTTCCATGGAGCTATTTCGGGGTCCCCACCCCCCCTTCTGAGTGTGCTTAGGTTATGCAGCTCTAATAAAACGAATGTTAAGGTTATGCATGTTGAATAACGAGGGAGAATCCGCACCGGAGGGAATTCCTCCTTGTGCTATGATTCTTCAAGCACAACACAGGAGCCGCGCGCGTTCTTTCCGCGTGTGAATCTGTGAATCGTTCCGGGATGTGACTGGGCATGGCATGTTTACTGCTAGAAAGCAAGAGGCGGCCCGGAGGGTCCTCACTCCGGAGAACAAAGACTGGGCGTGCGAGAAGGAGGATCGACCAATCAGAAAGCTTTGCCATCACTGGTCCAACCAGGGCAGAGCCCGCGATATTCAAACTTTTTCAACGGCTGCGTTGCGGACCTCAGCCAATAGGACCACGAGGATTCGGCTATAAATATCCGCCAGCCCAGCCGCTGCCTTCATTGTTTCGAAGTACTGCAGAGAGGTAAACTTTGTTGCTGACTTCCTTGGAGAGATGGCCAGGACCAAGCAGACCGCCCGCAAATCCACCGGTGGCAAAGCGCCGCGCAAGCAGCTGGCCACGAAGGCTGCGCGTAAAAGCGCTCCGGCCACGGGGGGCGTGAAGAAGCCTCACCGCTACCGGCCGGGCACGGTGGCGCTGCGCGAGATCCGGCGCTACCAGAAGTCTACGGAGCTTCTGATCCGCAAGCTGCCCTTCCAGCGGCTGGTGCGCGAGATCGCGCAGGACTTCAAGACGGACCTTCGTTTCCAGAGCTCTGCGGTGATGGCTCTGCAGGAGGCGAGCGAGGCTTACCTGGTGGGTCTGTTCGAAGACACGAACCTGTGCGCCATCCACGCCAAGCGGGTGACCATCATGCCCAAAGACATCCAGCTCGCCAGGCGCATCCGCGGGGAAAGGGCTTAAAAAACCACAGTATTACAATTCATTTCGGCAAACTCGTAACAACCCAAAGGCTCTTTTAAGAGCCACCCACTCCTTCACTTAAAGAGCTGGTTGCTGCTGCAGCGATCTGTCTGTTTATACTGTCCAAAATACGTAACTGGCTATCCCTGGTATGGCTTCTACTGCATTTGTATCTTTAAATAGGCTTACCTAAAAACAGCTTTTTTTAGAAGTTTCAGTAATGCGCTACGATTTCAAGCTCTGGTGTGCCGTAACCACTATACGTAAACATTTGAGGAAGGACATGAAAAGTGAAAAGATTGGGGGGGGGGAATGGGCACTGGTGGGTGGGTGCATGCCGGATAGGGTTTAGCAAAGGAGACCTCGCTACCCTATTATCGTGAGTTTATACGGAGTCAAGCACTGATTATTGACAAGGGTGGCAACAGCTCCTTCAGGCTGGAGATATGGGGGATTTAAGGATCTGGGAAAATGATGACTAGTGATGACTGGCGCAAAGGCGTACTGGAATTTCAGCGTTCATTCTTGTGGGCGGAGTGGAGTAAGGGATATACCTAGCGGGAAATTGTGTGTCTACACCCTGGAACTCGTATACCAAACTTTGTTGCACTCGAGACCCCCTCGCGAAACTGTTGCCCACTCTTAAGTCTGAACCAGCGAAGACTTATTAAAATGCCCACAATTCACTCTTAGCTGACAACACAGGAGTAGGCACACGAGTAATTACGCTCAAGCAAACTACAGTACACTACTGCCCTGTAAAACCAAGTACCCGAAACCACTGCTAAGGAGGCGAACCACTCAACCCTGTGCGTAGCTGCACCGAAGTGCTAGCGCAAACTAGGGTGCAAGTGCGCACAGGGATTTCAGCGTCCCTTGATTTGTTATGAAGAAGTGGGCGAGAGGGGTGTGTGAGTTTCAAAGTACGGGGAGAACCTCTGGTGCGTAAGTCAGCTCTTTCCGGGTGAGAAAGTGGGTGTGTAAACTGTGTAAGTGCGCGCAGGGATTTCAGCGTCACTTTTATTTTTGGTTATTAAAAGGCAGGCGTGCGGGCGAGGTGTGACTTTCCAAACTCCCAAGTACGGGAAACCTCTCGTGATGCTTGTGATGCCTGGAACAGCCCTGTAAAACCAAGTACCCCAAACCATACCGATGAAGAGGCGAACCGAACCTCTCAACCCTGTGTATAGCTACTCCGAAGTGCCGGCGCAAACTAGGGTGCAAGTGCGTCTCTTTATTTTTATTAAAAAGCGGGCGGGTGGGGGTCGGATTTGACTTTCCAAATTTGCAAGGGAAAACCACTGGTGACGCTGGAGCAGCGCAAGTCAGCTCTTTCCGGGTGAGAAAGTGGGTGGCTCTTAAAAGAGCCTTTGGGATGGCGAGGGCTGCTGGCGGGCGGGCGGGCGTGGCGTGGCCTCTTCACTTCTTCTTGGGCGCCGCCTTCTTAGGCTTGGCCACTCTGGCCTTGGGCGTCTTGGGCTTGGCTTTGGCCTTAGCCTTGACGGCCTTGGCCTTAGCGGGGCTCTTGGGCGCCGCCTTCTTGGGCTTGGCAGCCTTGGCCTTCTTGGGGCTCTTGGCCGCCGCTTTCTTGGCGCCCGCCGCCGGCTTCTTGGCCGCGGCCGCCTTCTTGGGGCTCTTCTTGGCGGCCGGCTTCTTGGGCTTCTTGGCCGAGCCGGAGGCGGGCTTCTTGGGCGCCGCCTTCTTGGTGCGCCCGGCGGCCGGCTTCTTCTTGGCCCCGGCCGCCGCCGCCGCCGCCTTGTCCCTGGCCGTGTCGTGCAGCTGCTTCTTGTTGAGCTTGAAGGAGCCCGAGGCGCCCGTGCCTTTGGTCTGCACCAAGGTGCCTTTGCTGACGAGGCTCTTGAGGCCCAGCTTGATGCGGCTGTTGTTCTTGTCCACGTCGTAGCCGGCGGCCGCCAGCGCCTTCTTGAGCGCCGCCAGGGACACCCCGTTGCGCTCCTTGGACGCGGCCACCGCCTTGGTCAGCAGCTCCGTCACGCTGGGACCCGACGCCTTGCGCGGCGCCTTGGCGGCTCCCGCCGGCTTCTTGGCTTTCTTGGCCGGAGCCTTGGCGGCCGGCGCCGCGGCCACGGGCGCTTCGGGAGCAGTCTCCGACATGGTCGCCTCTGCTCGCGACGGCTTTCCGCTGGGGCTGATGCTGAAGGAGGAGGAGGCGGCGGGCTAGAACCTCTCGGAACCGAAAAGTAAAGTCTGAAGTGCGGCCCCGGAGCTGCCTGCTATTTATAGGGGCGGAGCTGCGCGCTGATTGGTGCGCTCGCAGACCCCGCGCTCTCCTCCGCAGGAAGACATGGCTCCTGTCCCCGCTGCAACTTTGTGTTTCTTGAGTGCCCCAAAACGGCCCAAATCGCCGCCTCGCCGCCTCGCAGCGCGCCGGGCCCCGGGCGAAAGGGACCCGCGGGAGCCTCTCTCTCCGAGCCCGGCCGCCTCGCGGGCCGGGGAGGCGGCGCGCCGGGGGAAACCGGGCAGAAGCGCGGCCGAGTCCCGCTCGGCGCGCCTGGCCCCGGGAAATCTGGGCCTTTTTCGGCTAAATTAAAAACTTCTCGCGGCGATCGGGGGCCCGAGAAACGCGCCGGGCCAATCTCGGGGGGGTCTGCGCCCCGCTGGTGGGGGACCCGGCGTCTCCGGAGCGGCCGCTGTTGCGCAAAAGCGCTTCGAGTTGGGCCAAGTAACACATTCATTCATTCACTTTGGACCCAGAGAGAAGTTGCCTCGCACAGAAAGGCCCTCAGTTTTAGGGCGTATAAAAATATTTCTTTATTTATTTTAAATTATCTCACTCCTTTTCATGGCCTGACAATATATATTGATCCTAACATATAGTTCTGAAAGCACCCATGGCATTTTATGGCGCTAGCATTCTCCTTGCCACACTAATGGGTGCTGGAGGTTTTTAAGTGTCTAATGACTGGCTCACCGTCTGGAAAGTATCCTATGCCTTCTTTTCACTCCATTCTGCAGAGTTTTATTTGTGCAGTGAGACAGCCTGATTTCTGACCCAGGTACCTAATTGGGAAATTGCAATAGCAATTTATTAAATGCAAATAGAGCATATCTTGATCAAAGGGACTGGAGGAGGAAGGGAGTGTGGATTTCGCAAAACTCGGTTGCTAGAATACAAACAATCCTCTTGAAATCAGAGTATAACAATGGCAGAACAATCTGAAATGGCTGGAAGGAGTCAGTTTCAGTTCTCCCCTTATCGCTTTATGAATTTATAAAGTTGCCATCATATTTTAAGTAGCCCACTGGGCGCGACCTGACTTTATGCTGAGTAAACGCATATAGGACTGCACTGGTGATCGATGCTCCTACATTTTCTCCATCTCAAAGTTATCCTCTGTGGTACCAGCTTTCAAATTCATATAAAGCAAAGGATGTGATGCCCCAGCAGACTACTGGTCAGTTTTCAATGGACCACTAGGTATCAGCTGCTGTTTGCTGTGATTTCTGCCAATGAGTGGACCAGGGCTTGATTTTGCAAGGAGTGTCTACATATAAATCAGCCCAGGGACTTTTCATTGATATGACTCAAGACTGTTAAGTCACACTTTCTGTCTGGACGTGACACATTCTGATGCCAGATGCAAGTATCCTGAGCTGCTCAGTTTGTGGGGGGGATTTAGGCTGCACACACACAGAACATTTAATGCACATGGCTCCCTGCAAAGAATCTGGGAACTGTAGTTTGTTTAGCGTGTTTGGAGCTGTAGCCCTGTGAGGGTGAACCACAGTTCCCACAATTCTTTGGGTGAATCCATGAGTGCCAGATGAAGCGATTCCACCACATATGAAGTAGTGTTCCAGTAGAACCACAGCCTCTCCTTTTCTGATTTTAGACAGAGTGGAGTCCAATACCATCTCAATAGCCTTTTTAGAGTGGCTTCTTGTATACTGTATTTGCAGATATGGTTTTTAATGGGGCTCTGGACAGCAACATTTCCCAAATCCTCTATCCAAATACCTCAGTTGCTCTCCCAAACGTCTCAGTCCATGGGATGAGCCACATTACGTATATTGAGTAGAAATTTGTATATATTTGAAGCTTGGCCACTTCAACTGGAGACTGCATGTGAACAAAAGGTGTTTTTTTTTAAAAGTCGAGGAACAGAGCCCTTCTCCTTTATGGAGTAGGACTTGAATAAATGAATATACTTGAGTTGGAGTCTGTTATAGGGAGACATGTTTTATTATATCCTTAAGCAAATTTTCTGCAATGGGTCAACCTTTGGGCAAAATCTCTTTTCATTTTATGGATTCCCCTTTTTCTGCACAATAGGAACTGGTGATACTTATCATCAAAGCAAAGGCCAGTTAATCCAAAATAGGAGTTAAAGGTGATGGCAAATGAGTTAAGTGCAAACTGCCATTCACACTGCATTCAGAAGTTCTGCTGTTACTTATTTTGCTAATGTGAGCCCATGATGTTTTCAGGAAAGATAGGGCATTAAAATTGGGTTGTGAGGATTCCAAGTTCCGTTTTGACAGATAGATTTAAAGCTGAGTTATTAATCACACGTGTCAACAATTTTAATTGCAAGACCTCATAATACAGCTTAAGATTTGGGGCACCAAAAGCTCCCTTAGTTCTCGGTCGATACAGGGTTAGACAGTTCATCCTGCTCCTTTTACCTCCTGAAATAAAAATACTAATAATCAAATGTTGCCATCCATCCAGCTGAGGACAAGGGATATGTATGGGCAGTTTCAGAAAGAAAAATAGAAATTTAGGAAGCATTCACATCTTCAGTGCTGCAATTTGGTCTAACCAACTTAAATTTAAATGCTTCCAAGAGCAGAGCTCTTCTGTGGTCTTTTTATGGAGATTCCCTAAATTTCTTTGGCAGAGTACCTTCCTTTGGTATAATGATACCAAGATACCTAATTATTCCATATAACAATTTGGAATGGTATCTTTGAGTCCCCTCTAAGCAGGCAGTTTTGTATTTGTGGGGTGGGATTCTGTGGCAGAAGGCATTCAGGCTAGTCCTTTAAAGCCTTTTAAGCACCCCTTTTTTACATATTTAAAGATTTAGTCAAGTACAGTGGTACCTTGGTTCTCAAACGCCTTGGTACTCAAACGCTTGGTTCCCAAATGCTGAAAACCCAGAAGTGTTTCGGTTTTCGAAGATGCAGTTGTCAGCTATTGTTTCCGAGGTGCTTGCACCAATCAGAAGCTGTGCCTTGGTTTTCGAACATTTTGGAAGTCAAACGGACTTCCAGAATGGATCAGGTTTGACGCTTTTGTTTATGCTATTTATTTTGAGTTTTTGTTTTTGAGGCTTTTTCAGTTAATTTGTCTTTGTGACTGTGTGGAACCCATTTCAACTACTGATTGATTGTGTGACTGTGGAAATAGATAAAAGATCCAAACAATGACTACAGTATCTTCAGTGCAGGTAAGATAATTTTTTTTAAAAAAAATTATCATCTACAATACTGTCATTCATTTTATAGTACAGTACATTGAATATTGCTTTCATTTTATGGATCAATGGTCTCATTAGATAGTAAAATTCATGTTAAATTGCTGTTTTGGGAGTTGTTTTTAAAAGTCTGGAATGGATTGAGCTGTTTTGCATTACTTTCTATGGGAAAGTGTGGTTTGGTTTTGGAACACTTTGGTTTTGGAACGGACTTCTGGAACGGATTAAGTTTGAGAACCAAGGTACCACTGTACAACTATGTTGCCATAGAAACAACTAGCAAGTGATACCTCCAGAAAGAGAGGATAACAGGGCTTCCCCACCATGTCATTCTAGGGATAGGAGAGTAGGAGAGCAATAGGTCATGTTTAAAGTCTTTAAGATAATGCAAGGCTATCTTTAAAAAAACAACAACCAAAAAACCATTTTCTTGGCTGTGCACTGGAGCTTGTTTATCTCATTAGGCTCTTGTAAGGAAAGAGAAATTAATATGTAGATGATGAATTATATCCACCTGGGCAAGTGGAAACACTTCTTGGTCAAGCATGGCAGGGCACCCAATTTTTGTTCGACTTCCTCCACCCCTCTGCGGTCCCTCTTTGCCATATCCCAAATTACTCTGGAATATTCTCCAACTCTCAGGATCAGCTCTTCTGGGTCAGCATGGCTCTACAGTGGACAGTGGACACCACACACACAACACAAATACATACCCGAAATGTTAAGAACCTTTATAACAAAGGTACCATGACATAAGACATTCAACGAACTACAGCTTTCAAAAGAACACACAATATCTAGTTTGTTTTTTTAAAAAAGGGGTGTTTCATGAAATTGGGATCACCAACACACAGCCCAGCAAGAATATATTGGTGCTAGTTAGTTAATCAAAACACACATCAAGCAGTCTGTGTTCCAGTTTTAAGAACATAAGATCATAGCTGTCCACGTTTCCCTTTTTTATAGGGAAATTCCCTTATTCCGAATAGGATTCCTTGCAAGATCAGACCAATGGGTTTCCTATTTCAGCAAGACCTGAGCACAACAGAACTCCCCTCTCCCTGCAGTTTCCAGCAACTGACATTACTGCCTCTGATCAGGGCTAGTAGTTTTCTTACATTAACATCATCTTTAGCCCTTTTCATTATTGGTGGTGGTTGGGTTCTTTCTGGTTTTTTTTTTTTTTTTAAGCAAACGAGCTTTTTGCAATTTTTGCTGCCATCATGTGGCAGTTTACACTCATTGCAGAAACCCCATTGTTTTAACTCATGCGAGATTTTGAATTTCCCGCGCCGCCGAGTCGTTGTGGCGGGGAATTAAACCACGCCCTTCCACCTCCATCTGCTTCTCTTTGTTCTCGGGTCAGCATGGCGGAAGCCAGTGCAGCATTCAGATCTCGTTTTTTATCGTTTTTAAGAGTAGGTTTAAGCACAGCTGAAGATGGAAGAGTGCGCTTAGGAAGAACCAGAAAAAAACACTTGAGAGGGGGAGGCTATATTCCCCAAGCGCAGAAGCACCAATTATTTTCCTGAAAGAAAATGGGGACCGCTTTCTCCCAGAAGGCGCTCGAGGGTGGAATTGCAAGTTAAATATCATAAATCACTCGCGGGTAGCCAACAAAGCAAAGGGTTAAAGCTAGTAACTTTTATAGAAGGGGTTTAGCGTTACTCTTAATAAAGGAAGCCAATCCTAGGTCGGCTGCAACACTCGACTCACTTTTACGAGAAATCCTTTTCATTTCCTGTGAAATAATAATGAAGGTAACAAAGTACCGTAACTCAGAATTATTTCCGCATGCAATGTATCAGTATCATAGATTAGGTGGTTCAGCACTTTTTAAGAAAAAGTGGGTGGCCCTGAAAAGGGCCTTTGGGTTTTTTGTTTTGTTTTAAGTAGTTTCAAGAACCAAGAAATCCCCTTAGCCACCAAAACCGTACAGAGTACGACCCTGGCGCTTCAGAGCGTAGACGACGTCCATGGCAGTCACGGTCTTCCTCTTGGCGTGCTCGGTGTAGGTCACAGCATCGCGAATCACGTTCTCCAGAAAGACTTTGAGGACGCCTCGGGTCTCTTCGTAGATCAAGCCAGAAATACGCTTCACGCCTCCACGGCGAGCCAAGCGGCGGATAGCAGGCTTGGTGATGCCCTGGATGTTATCGCGAAGCACTTTGCGGTGCCGCTTGGCGCCTCCCTTTCCAAGGCCTTTTCCTCCCTTTCCTCGTCCAGACATCTTCTCAGCAGAGCAGAAACCAAACTGTACCGCGAAACAGAGGCTGCCTCACCTTTTATAGTCTGATATCGGACCAGAGTGGAAACCTGCACGAGAAATATATAAGCTCCGCCTCCCACTTGTTCCCCGCGTGTTGGAAACGCCCATGAATTCTCAGTAACCAATCAGCAGAACCATGGAAGCTGTCCAATCAGACCTCGTGGAGAAGTATCCAATCAGAGCTCGAGTCCGGGGAAAGCCTTATTCGAGCTTGGTTATTGCGGGCTTAGATTCCAAAAGCGTCGCTCAGCTCAATGAATGGGGCGAATGCAGCCTCCATTGTGCTTCTTAACAGCTCAGTTGCACGGCATGTGTTCAGTGGGGTTTACAGTCAGGTAAGGATTGCAACCTAGAGATAGAGGAGCCTGCCTTCTCGTCTTCGGCCTGGAAACTCCAAGAAACTACGTGGCTTAATTCTCCCACGCGTCTGACATACATACCTGCTAACGCGGCAACGAAGCTCCAGTCCCGAACACTCCGGGGGCGCCGGGGGTTTTGCGGGGGAGCGATCCTGAAGCAGAAACTTTCCATTCGAAATGAGTCTCTTGCAGGAGTTCTAGCTTGGCCCGCGGCTGCAGCGTGCATTGCCCTGGCCTTGGAATTTGTGTCTGGGCCCCTTCATGGGGAATTTTGTGAATGCTAGGACACACAGGGATCCGGCACCTATGGTCTACTGTGTGTTTCTAAAACTAGCGATTCGTTTTGCTTAAGGGGAGGAGTGGATAAAGCGGGGTTTTAAAAATAACCTTATCTCACAAAAGAAGCGACTGGGGAAAACACATACGGGAGAGTGTTAGCGGACGGTGGCTGGCTCACAGCAGTGCCTCTCCCATTTTACGTGAAGATTAATAGAATGTTAAACTCCCCGCGCTGTGATCATTCGGAGGAGAAGCCGAGAGATCCTGATGGCCAATCACATCAGGACGCGGGATTTTATGTTTTTAAGGACCCGTTTCTTTGGCATGATTCATTTTGTCTGTGCCCTTCCTTCCAGGCGGACTAGTATAACCGCCCTCCCTCAACAAAGGGGAGCCGTTCTCCAGTCGCCATTTTAGCCTGCGTTTCATCAGCTGTTCCCAATCCTATTCGCTCACACCAGCCTCCCTTACTCGGTTTGGCGTGTCGTTGCACAATCCTGGTTGCTGAAGATGGTTTAATATATTACTGGATGCAAATTTGTTGCCCTCTACATACATGCAAGTTATTTTTCTCACCAGTAGGGCTTTCACCGCTTTTTTTGGTCAGCCTAGTTTGCTATTCCAGATATTTTGGACCACAACTCCCTGGCATTACCTACTACTGGGCATGCTGGCTGCTTGGGACAGAACATTCTAGAGCAGCCTTCCTCCATCTGGTAGTGGCTAAGACGCTTCGGTACAAGAACTTGTGTTTGGAATAATTTTCAGAGAAGTATCTGTATTAGTCAGCTGCAGCAAAATGAGTTTTGTGGAACTTTAAAGACTAGTACAGCGGTACCTCGGGTTACATACGCTTCAGGTTACACACTCTGCTAACCCAGAAATAGTGCTTCAGGTTAAGACCTTTGCTTCAGGATAAGAACAGAAATCGTGCTCTGGCGGAGCGGCGGCAGCAAGAGGCCCCATTAGCTAAAGTGGTGCTTCAGGTTAAGAACAGACCTCCGGAACGAATTAAGTACTTAAGCCGAGGTACTGAGGCAAGGAAGAAGAGCTACCCCTATGCTATCCATATAATCAGTTATCAGTAATCAATATATTCATATATGCTCACACATAATCAGGGCTTACAGTATTTTATAATCCATTTTGAATCAAAGGGAAGCTGTGCCTTAGCTAACTGCAAACTGCTTGAAACAGCAAAGTTAGGAGCCGACCTTTCCCCTACAAACATCCGTGTACCCTGGACAAGGGGAAGACGTGAATCAGAGATACTGGTACAAAATCCCCTCAGATACAGGCTAAATTAATCCACAGAACAGGAAGAGCAAAACCACAAAATCTCCAAACTCCCTGTCCTGTCATAACTAGGGGAGAGGTTAGACAGAGCGTCACTGCAAGCATCGGAAAGCAGAACTAGAACTCCGTGCTTGACCAGTGCTTGACCAGGAGCTGGTAGCGTGGCAAGAAGCTTGCTAATTGGCTAATTTTCGCTGACAATATCATGAGTCCCTCATGGTTGTCTCATGATCTATGATTTGCTGTGATCTGCTCAGGTATAAAGACCTCTGGATTTCTGTCAATCGGGGTCCCAGTTCCTTTTGGAAGGGATTCCAAACTGGGTCCTTATTGCCTGGCAATAAACTTCACCTTCTTATTCTCCATTGCTGAGTCTGCCTAATCCTTATTTGGCACCAAGCAAGTACCTGCTTACGTTCACGTGCTTCAGTACCACTGTAAATGTATTGCCATAATAGTTGTGTTAGTCTTTAAGGTGCCACAAGACTTGCATGTGTTTGTTTGTTTGTTTGTTTGTTTGTGTGTGTGTTTGTTTGTGTGTTGCACAAATAAAAAAGCACTGCCATTGATACTTACTTTTCTTTTTTAATTACATTGCTGTGAATTTCTTCTTTACTTGTACAGACACAAATGTCTATATCTGTGGCCAAATCATGCCCAGAAAGAAGACCCGTCGTTCCCCACATCTAACCTCCCTTTTCAATTCATAATCCCCTAGGTTCTTCTTTGAAACATCCAGTACCCCATAATCCTGCTTCCCAAACACTTGCAGCCCTTTCTTCCATGTAGCCTTTCACATCCTGCTCCCTGGCATGCTTCAGATGTCTCTTCCAAAATGGCGCATTCTTTTTCCCCACCAGAGAGTTCTGAGCCTTGGTCCTAAATATACTGTATCAGAGAGTCCCTAACTCATGTCAGCACCCTCTAAAAAAGGAACATTGTGTGTTACATTCCTATTTCCGGATATCTGTAGCACAGTGGTTTTCAACCAGTGTGCTGTGGCACCCTGGGGTGCCTTGGATGATGGTCAGGGGTGCCGCGGGCAATGCTGGCCTCTGTCCCTCTTTCCTCCCTTCCTCTGAAGCCCTCTTGCATCTCAGCCTCCCAAAGGCTTGCACAGCTATTGCAGCAGCCCTGGCTCCAAGCTTCCCAGGCAAATGGTGCCTCTGGGGCTGGCCAGGGGGTGCATCCTATGCCCTTGTGGGGCAGTGTGAGGAGGCACCTCCCTTTGGGGCAGGGGGGGCAGCTCAGAGACCAGGGGCGGCAATAGCAGCTGCCTGGAGGACTCATAAGGTGAGGGAGAGGAGAGGAAGTTGAGGGAACACACAACAAGGGAGTATGTTTGAAATGGGGTGAGGGGCTGCCGGCTCTGCAGGCAAAGGCTGACATAACTCGGCTCCTGGGGTGCTGCAGAAACAATGTACAGTTGTACCTTGGATCTCGAACGCCTTGGTACTTGGACGTTTTGGCTCCTAAACACCGCAAACCAGAAGTGAGTGTTCTGTTTTGCAAATGTTCTTTGGAACCCGAACAAGGGGCTTCTGATTGGCTGCAGGAGCTTCCTGCAACCACTCAGAAGCCACACTTTGGTTTCTGAACGTTTTGGAAGTCGAACGGACTTCCAGAACGGATTCTATCAACTTCCAAGGTATGACTGTAGTTAGTCAAGGGAGATGTGGACTCAAAAAGGTTGAGAACCTCTGTTGTAGCAACAGACCCCATAATTCACTCTGTGTTGCTTGCCAGAGAAAGAGTGGGTCTTGTTGTAGAACTGGCAATAAGGGGGGGAATCAAGAGGGAAAGAGGCCCTTTTGCCATTGACCTGGTAGCAATGAGGTTCCTTTCTCAGCAGCATTCCTCAAAGCAGAATCCAATGTGATAAAGAAGGGCAGCCTTTGCTAACAAAGAGATAGGATCTGTCTTGGATGCCTGCAAGGCATGTTGTGGCTGGTTCTGCAAGGATTCCTCTTTCAGCTGTGCTTTCAACTGTCACACAACAGGGCAGGACAAAATGTCCCGAGCCATACAAAATCGTAATACACAGATGAAAAATTACCAACAAAAAAAACATGAAGCGTATCACAATATAAAATCCCAATATGGTTTGTAGAGTTACATCCATTAATTCTGCTCCATGCCTAAAGATGATGTGGTTTATCTCATCATGGGGTAGATTGGGAATGTACACTGAAGTGTACCTTACAACCTGACTTACTGAAGTGGGGGAGATATATTTATATTTCCATACTATGTAGAGATGCAGGAGACTGAACCCGGGACCTTTTGCATGCAAAGCAGGTGCTGAACCACTGATCCCTTTGTTATGGACCAGTTGCTCCTCCCCATGGCTACTTACCGTTACGGAGGTGGTTTGTTTGCTTGCAAAAACAAGAGAGGACAGGGCTATTGCGCCCTCCCTTCGTCTTTAATGTGCCACAAGAGTCTATGTTGCTTTTGCTACCTTACAGGGTTGTTGTAAGGGTGAGAAGTATCAGGATTTAAGTAAATAAAAGGGAGCGAAGGAGTTGGGTGCTACGAAGGGATTTGTCGTTAAGTACGGCGAATCGTAAGCTGAAGAGGTGTGAGGCAGAGCACGACACTTGGGGGGCTCTGATAAAAGAGTAGACTCTAGAAGATTTGGAGAGGTGCTTCAGGATTCCTGGTCGCCCCCCCCCCCCCGCTTTCTTTTAACTCTCCTCCAGCCGCCCAAAGCGTGGGAAAACTGGAGAGGGCGAGGGAAAGGAGAGTTTAATTCCTGCTTTGCAAAGCTGAGCAATCGGATCAGAAAAACGGCTAGCGATTACTATTGTATCCAGATACGAGCGCTTGGGGCGCATCTCCATCCGGAGTGAGTACTGCATGTGATCCCCTCTCCGCCCCTCCCCACTTATCCATCATGCTTTGTTTCCAGCACGTTTCCTCCTGTGGAGAGCGCGAGAGATCCCTTCCCCTGATCTGTCTCCTGCAATGGAAAAGCTCCAGCCGCTGCCCCATCTCGCTTGCTGGCCGGGATCCCCCTTCCTTGACTGTATCGGGGTCCGCAGTCGCTGCTGCCCTGAGGGGAGGCGCTGGGGCTGCAGGCGGGAGAGGTGGGGGGTGGGGTGGGTTGACGTCTCCAGGTAGCCCCCGCGGTGAAACACACCCACTTCATTGCCTCTGCCATCTTCCCAGGGGGCAGTGGGAGGGGGGGAAGGTCCTGCAAATAGTAAAGGTAAAGGGACCCCTGACCATTAGGTCCAGGCATGGCCGACTCTGGGGTTGCGGCGCTCATCTCACTTTATCGGCCGAGGGAGCCGGTATACAGCTTCCAGGTCATGTGGCCAGCATGACCGAGCCACTTCTGGCGAACTAGAGCAGCGCACGGAAACGCCGTTTACCTTCCCGCCGGAGCGGTACCTATTTATCTACTTGCACTTTGACTTGCTTTCGAACTGCTAGGTTGGCAGGAGCAGGGACCGAGCAACGGAAGTTCACCCCGTCGCATGGATTCGAACCGCCGACCTTCTGATCGGCAAGCCCTAGGCTCAGTGGTTTAACCCACAGTGCCACCTGCGTCCCTCCTGCAAATAGTAGGAATGATCAAATTCAGATACACTTGCACTCCCCGCTTGTGAGCAAAAGCTTTCGCCACGCCCCCTCCTGAAGATCGAAAATGCCCACCCCTGCGTGTCCCTCCACATGCCTTCAGCGTTTGTTGGCGTCCACACCGGAGAGCAGAACCGCGATGGTCGCTGACCGTGCACGCTTCCTCCCCCATGTAACAACGTGCGGAGTCTGCCTGCAACTCCGGTGCTGCAATCAAGTTGCAGGCCAGCAGTGCAAAGCAAAGTTTTGGTTTTTCCTGACTATAAAACTATAGGATAGATCTATAGGGGAGCCACGGTGGGAGTCAGTGCGAGGCAGCTTCACGTGCTCAGAAGAGCACAGTTCAGCCAGGGGTTTGGAGCAAGGGGGGCTTTCTCTGAGGGAAGTCATAAAATTGTAAGGCTGGAAGGAATCCCAAGGGTTATCTAGTCCAACTCCTGGCTCCAACTCGGTGTAGGTTTTAGATCTGCTTTGCAGACCAATTCAATCCAAAAATTTGAACATGCCTAAAATTCAAACCCTCCTGCCAACCTAGCAGTTCGAAAGCACGTCAGAGTGCAAGTAGATAAATAGGTGCTGCTCCGGTGGGAAGGTAAACGGCGTTTCTGTGCGCTGCTCTGGTTCACCAGAAGCAGCTTAGTCATGCTGGCCACATGACCCAGAAGCTGTATCCCTTGGCCAGTAAAGCAAGATGATAATAATAATAATAATAATAATAATAATAATAATAATAATAATAAAATTTTATTTATACCCCGCCCTCCCCAGCCAAGGCCGGGCTCAGAGCGGCTAAGAGCTGCAACCCCAGAGTCGGTCACGACCGGACCTAATGGTCAGGGGTCCCTTTACCTTTTAAAATTCAATCCAAAAGTTTGAACATGCCTCAAAACGGCCAGATCCTTGCCACCTGTCCCCGGTGTTCAATCCAGGTTCTGGATGAAAGACCCTTGGACAGTGTGCTTTTGATGGGGTCCCATCCTCTTTCCAAGGCATTGTTGCCCACTCACTTGCCTCTGGGCCCAATCCACCCAACTCTTTGATGGGGGTGGCAGGAGCGGGGAGAGAAGGTCAATGTTCCTAGAGAAAGCTGCTCCGTCTCCTTGCTCTTGTCATTGCTTGTGTGCTTGGACAGGTGAACAGGTCAGGTGGCAATTGCAAGCAGGAAGAGCAAAAGGGCCAGGAGGGACAAGGGTGACGCTGGGCCTCCTGGGGCAGGTGGCCCTTGGCAGGTGCCTGACTCTGCCTGCCCCTGACACCCATGAAGCTTATACCTTAGGATCACCTTGCTCTCCATAACACACAGGCATGGAAAGATAGACAGACAGACACGCACACCAAACAAATGCCCAGCTAGAAGGCTTACATTCCACAGAAGATAAGGAACTGGAATTTGGTCAGGAGCAGGCTTTTATTAGGTTATTTTCAAGGACCTACCAAGGGCTTAGAGAGAGAGAGAGAGAGAGAGAGAATAAGACTCAACTACTTGCCAGTAAATAATTCCACAGGGGAGAGGGCAGATACTGGAATCTGACTTAACGGGGCACATAGGAACCAATCTGTCCTGCCAGGAGGGCACTAGGATGGGCACAAGCAGGCAAAGAAGAATGGAGCGAGGGCAACAGGACTTTGGCTTAAAAAATAAAATAGGAAAACTGACAACCCAAGCTCTCATCATACTTTTTCGGCTTATGAAAGAGGGTTTTTCCTCTCCAGTGTGTTCTCCAGCAAAGTCTATGCCTATGGGCAAAGTCTATGCAGGTTCTGGGCTCCCAGGAACTATCAAGTGCATCATTCTTGGAGACCACATTTAAACACAAAGACACACAAGCCTAGGCAACTCCTGAGCCTCCTCCGTCCAGTCCCCGGACAAGCCAAACCTAAGGATACATTTCTCCAGCTCCCCAATATATTTTTTATGAAATCCAAATCATGTTTGCTGAAATATTTCGTGAAATGTTGCCTTCTCCTGAAGATCAAACTCTTTCTGAGGGCTGAACCTTTCCATGAAAGCAGATGCATCCCTTTTAAGCCTTCAGAAAAGAACATTTGATAGAAATCAACCACACTTACAGCTGGCAAATCAAAACCAGGGGAAATGGTATAGCATCATGAGGGCAGAAGAAAGGGGAGGTCAAACAATGAGCAGGTCTAGGAAGAAACCTGCTGGCTCCACTATAAGAATGAATGCTTGGTTTGATGCCCCCAGTGCCAGAGGAGCCAGAGGAAGACGATGGTTATGAGCGAATGCATAGGGAACCGGTTCCAGTGCAGGAAGAGGCCCCCTTGCAGGAAACAGTGGTTTATTCTGATGTCCAGAGTGGTGTTCAAGCTCAGGAGTCAGATGAATCTTCTTTCTGAGCTTGAAAAGGGGGGAATGAGGCAAGGAAGAAGGGCTACCCCTATGCTATCCATATAATCAGTTATCAGTAATCAATATATTCATATATGCTCACACATAATCAGGGCTTACAGTATTTTATAATCCATTTTGAATCAAAGGGAAACTGTGCCTTAGCTAACTGCAAACTGCTTGAAACAGCAAAGTTAGGAGCCGACCTTTCCCCTACAAACATCCGTGTACCCTGGACAAGGGGAAGACGTGAATCAGAGATTCTGGTACAAAATCCCCTCAGATACAGGCTAAATTAATCCACAGAACAGGAAGAGCAAAACCACAAAATCTCCAAACTCCCTGTCCTGTCATAACTAGGGGAGAGGTTAGACAGAGCGTCACTGCAAGCATCGGAAAGCAGAACTAGAACTCCGTGCTTGACCAGGAGCTGGTAGCGTGGCAAGAAGCTTGCTAATTGGCTAATTTTCGCTGACAATATCGTGAGTCCCTCAGGGTTGTCTCATGATCTATGATTTGCTGTGATCTGCTCAGGTATAAAGACCTCTGGATTTCTGTCAATCGGGGTCCCAGTTCCTTTTGGAAGGGATTCCAAACTGCGTCCTTATTGCCTGGCAATAAACTTCACCTTCTTATTCTCCATTGCTGAGTCTGCCTGATCCTTATTTAACACCAAGCAAGTACCTGCTTACGTTCACGTGCTTCAAGCCTACAGATAAAATCATGCAGGCACGCAAGCCTTCAGTTCATCTCACAGGTGGCTACTACTCTACAACCTGCAGGCAGAACCTTGCCTTCAAGGCAATTTTGCTCTAGCCAGTGCTGAGCCAAACATGATAATATGGACATCTTAAAAAAAATTAAATTTATAGTCCTCATGATTGCAAAAAAAAAAATTCTGGAAATAAAAGTAGCAATTTTTGGACCAAAGCTAAGAAAACAAAAGGGCAAGTAGAAGAACCTCGGTTTTGTTGTGAATCTTTGCAATTTTTAAGCAGGGCATTTAAGGACATGATTCCTGTTTGTTTGGGTTGGGTTGTTTTTAGCAAATGCAGACAGAAATATCAGGGATACTAATGATAATAATAATCTTTCCTAAATAAACTAAAACCTTTCTGGGCATCCCTATAAAATACAACAGGTTCAGTTCTGCTTCAAGCGTAAATTGATTTTTAATGGTTTGATTATACTTTCCCCACACTTCCCTCCAAGGAAGACTTAGAAACCATAGTTTTATCAGGTTGCTGAGAACTCTCTGGTCTTAATCCACCATCACCTCTAGGCCATATAGAAATACAATGCCTAAAATTCTTTGGTGAGCGGCAGTTCTGGAACTCGAGCCCATTGGCTTTGGCAAGGACAACATGCCTTTCAAGTTGGAAGGGAAAAGGCAGAAACGTCCCCTAACTGTGGCCACTCTTGTCGAGGGGCAGAGAGATCAGAGGGAAAGGGAACCAGCCAAGTCACACAACAGGATGGTGCAAGGTTCCTGCACACTAGTATTTCTATTGCCCAACAATGCTGTCTGCTTTTCCAAAAGGGAAGACGTCCTGCACTGCAGCAAGTCAATAACTCTGCATCCTGGTAGAATGTCTGAGCGCACCTCTCCCATGACAACTAGGCAGTCCCTCCTTTACATTCCTGGGAACCACAGAGCACTACAGCTATTGAGGCAACATCATCTCAGCTTGGTCAAGCTCACTTGGACATAAGTATCTCCGTGGGGGGGGGGGGAGCCTTGGCCCAAGAGTTGCATTTCCTGTCACGTCTTCCTTATGCCCGGGAATATTAGGGGTCTGAATCCCAAAATGTTCAGTTACCTGTCTAGGCACAACCAGCCAGGTATCCTACCCCCAACCCACCGAAGACGTTATAACGGTCAAGCAAGTGCAATGTACTCTACCAACAGTAGTGGAACATTAGTAAAATAATAATAATAACAACAATAATACTTTTCTATCAGCTCACAATTGTAAATTCCTGCCCTACAAGGAGGGCGGGGAAATCAAAGTTCTAGCCGCATCGGGCAGAGTGACACCTCCGAAACCAGATCGCCTCTGGCAGGGTGGAGGTAGAGGAAAGCAGCGTTGGGAGGGGAGGGTGTTTATTCTGAGAAGGGGGCTCCTCGCCTAGTCAATTCCGCGGTGCAGCTTGAGATGGCGGGAGAGGTTGCTCAAGGTGATGAACCCTTTGTGGCAGACGGTGCACTTGAAAGGGCGCTCGCCACTGTGCAGCAGCCGGTGCCGTTTCAGGTAGCACTCGTGCCGGAAGAACTTGCCGCACTCGGTGCACTGGTAGGGCTTCTCGCCGGTGTGCACCAAGACGTGGCGGTCCAGGTCCCGCGGGCTGCGGAAGTACTTTTCGCACTCGCTGCATTTGTAGAGTTTCTTGCTGGGCCGGGCGGGGAACGAGCGGAGGTCCAGCTGCGGCAACAGGTGGCGTTCCAGCTCACTGCCGGGGCCTGACATCGGGGAAGCAGCCACGGCGTGGCTCAACTGGTGCTCCTCCAGTGTCTGCAAGTTCACAAAGGGCTGGCCGCATATCCCACAGCTGAAGGAGGGCTCGCCGCCGTGAGCAGTCAAGTGAGCCGCCAGGGTGTTGCCGTTGGCGAAAAAGGTCCCGCATTCACACTGGTACAGCGTTTCGGGGGGCCGCATGTCCGGAGGGTGGCAGGTGGGGCAGCCCCTGCTGTGCTGCTGGGCCTCTGGCCCCCCATCTCTCGACTCTTCTTCCAGGCCCCGCAATTCCAGCATCCCATCGCTTGGCGGAACCTTCCCAGAGCACACTGGGCAGGGCGGGGGCCTGTCCTTGGCATGCGTGAGCTTGTGGCGCTCCAACAGCGCCGCAGCGTTAAAGTCCCGCTCACAGTCGGGGCACTTGAAGGGCTTGATGTCAGTGTGGGCGAGCCAATGGCGCCGCAGTTCGGATGCCAACTGGAAATGGCGCCCGCAGGCCCCGCAGCCAAAGGGCGCGGCCCGGCCTCGCCCGGCGCTGCAGAGGTGCCCCAGGGGACTCTGCTCTTTCCCGCAGGCCAGGCAGCGGGGAGCGGGCGTCTGAGGGGCTGCGGCAGCGGGGGAAGCACGGTGCTGCCGCTTGAGGTGGCGCCCCAAGCTGCTGCGGGAGGAGAAGCGGAGCTCGCAGACGTGGCAGCAGTAGGGCTTCTCCCCCGTGTGCACCACCTGGTGGTGGAGGAGCCCCGTGGAGTCTCGGAAGCCTTTGGGGCACATGGTGCAGCGGTAGGGGCGCTCCCCGGTGTGGCTCCGGATGTGGTTCACCAGGTTGAAGGAATGCTTGAAGCTCTTGACGCAGTGAGGGCACTGGAAAGGCTTGAGCTCGGTGTGCCGGGCAAAATGGCGGCGCAGGTCCGAGCGGTAACGGAAGCTCTTGTCGCACTCGGAGCAGTGGAAAGGGGCCCGGGCACCCGGCCCATGGTCTGTTAGGAGCGACGGGTCGTCCTCCGCGTCCGAGTAGAGAACGGCACACTCTTCCACGGTTCCGGTGGCAGTCCGGACCCCACCTGGGGCCTGAAGGGAGTGCTGGCCCTCTGGCCACTCTTCATCGCAGTTCTCCATCTACCCAACAGTGCTTCTATGGGACAGAGAAAGGACAGTGAAAGAATCAGTGTAGGACTCCATGGCCGCCGAGCCATCCCAGTATAAAAGCATTCCCTCCCCCTGATTAAACCACACTATCCAGAACAGGGAGCCAGTGTGGAGTAGTGGTTAGAGTGTTGGACTAGGAACTGTGAGAGACCAGGGTTCAAATCCCCACTCAGCTATAAAACTCACTAGGTTACCTTGGTCCAGTTGCGGTTTCTCAGCTGAACCTAGATAAAATGGGGAGGAAGTGAACCATGCATGCAGCCTTGAGTAATTTCGTTGTCCCCGAGAGGGGGCAATGACAATAAAGATATTATTATTATTATTATTATTATTATTATTATTATTATTATTATTAAGCACATTGGAGGAGTGGTGGCATATACATATCAATCAATCAATCAATCAATCAATCAAGCCTAGCACAGAAGGTGCCTGCGGAGCACACACCTCTCCAAGATGCCAAGACAGGAATCTTAGGAATCTGCATGTATGTGAAAATGGCTCTTCGTGTAGTCAGTGGATAATACACAATGCGCCATGGCTTGGTTCAAATAAGGTTCAGCTTACAGCTTTTGCTTCCAGAAACAGGAAGTGAGTCAAAGGATTTGGGTAATTCTCAAAACTTTTCAATTGCACAAGATGACAGAGGGTGGCAGACAGTACAGTCAACCTTGGTTGTTGAACGTCTCGGCTGCCGAATGCTTCAGAAGCCAAACGCCGACAACCCAGAAGTAGCTGCTTCCGTTTTTGAGCGTGTCTCCAAAGTCGAACAGCTTCCGAGGCGCGTTTGTCAATTTCCCCCATTGAACTTACAGCCCTTTGATCCTCGGTTTTGGAAGTCAAACGGACTTCCAGAACGGATTACGTTCGAAAACCGAGGTCCCACTGTACTAGGTTTGGATGTGGGAAATGTTCTGGATCTGGATCTGTGCCCAGCTAGTGGTGACAATGGCTAGGCTGACCTTGGGGGGGGGGGATCACGGTCTGGACTCTCAACCTAATTGGTCTCACTGAGCTGATATGTGCATAAATGAGATGAGGATAAAGGGCACAACTGTAAAGATCACTCTGCAGATGGAAGTCCCATTAAGTCCAATAAATCTCACTCCCAGGAAAGCATGTATAGGATTGCAGCTAAAGATACTGGACAGGGATAATAAGAAGCCCACTCACTATTTTCTGCAGCAGAGAAATGTAGCACACTCAGAAACATGCATCCCTTGAATTTATTTGAATGAAATGGGGGGGGGGGTCCTAGCTTATTTTGGGGTAGTCAGTGAGACCTAGGATTGTGTTTAAAAGGTTAGAGACTAGAAGTGAAGCCATCCCTTTCCAAAGTACCCGGAAGTCCCCCAAATCTGTGTGAAGCCATTCTGTCCTAAACTCCTAGCTCCCCCCCCAACCCCAACCCCAAAGTCCTGACTTTCAGCCACACTTGGCACAAAAGATGTTGATATGCATGCCCAGCAACCCAACAGCCAACTCGGCGTCTCTTCCACACTACAGTTCTATGATTCTATAAACAGAAATTTGTCCCAAAATTGTAGGTGGATTTAAATTTGCACTTAAAGTAATATTTAGGTGAAAGCTTAATTGTTACTGCGATGCTGCCAGTTGTGAAGTAATCTTGCTTGAGGTAGCAGAAAAGACAGAAGGAAGTTAAGCCATGTATTCCCTCTTGGAAGCAAGTGTCCCCTGCCAGAAAACCCAAAAGTCCAAGCATCACGGATTCCACTTTCCTTCCTTGGCTGCATAACAAGACCACATGCTTATGCATTCTGTTAATTAATTCAGAATAACTACTACTGCTCAGGTTCCAGAAATCCAAGTTGTTAATGAGTGTACTCCCACATCAGTTGTACATTGTGGAACACATTAACCCATTTATCCTGACTGACTATAAGTAGAGGAAAAAAGATGCTAAGGATAACTTGTTTTATTTCCTTCTTATAATTATTTCTATAAATACATAATCCATATAAAAGACACTTGATAGGTAGAAAAACATAAACCATGACGGCCATGTATCACACTAATAATACACAGTTGTACATGGGAAAAGTCTACACCTAAACATCCAGCTTTATCTTTTAAATATGTACTGCAATCAACACTATTGCTTGTTCATATCTTAAAACAAGCCCCCATAGTACTTATTACTATTACTTTATCGTAACATTCTATATAGCACATACTGCTTCCTAATGTTCAGAACTTCCTACTGATGTATCAGGTTACTGAATCCTATTTAATTAAATCCTTCCTTTTACCGGTAATTTAAAATCCCTGGCAATTTTATATTGTTGACTTGTTCTCTAATTGTGTTCAGTTTATGAGGTTTAATCATCCACCCTCCCTCCCCAGCTCGGGCACATAACATTCCAGTAGTTGACAGAAATGTAAAGAATTTGGGTCCGGATATGATGTTACAATGCTCTCCTTTGCATAGTTTAATGAACAATAAAAAAAGCTGATCCCTGGGGATTTGTACTTGAAATAAGGTGTTACGGAGAACTAACCTGCCTTAAGTGATCTTGAATAGGCACCCTTACAGAACCCATGAGTTCTGGCTCCCAGCACTTCCCAGCAATGACCCACCACCCTAACTCTGTCTGCCCCCTCCCTAAAGAACCCAGGCGCCCCGCCCCCCCCCCGCCTCTCCTTCTTGGCCTCTTTATCCCACCTGCATAACCCAGTTGGCTCAGGCACAGAGGCGGCCAGTGCCAAGGTGTCAATCACGGGGTGGGTGAAGGGTGGGTCTGTTTCTCCCCTGTGTTTCCAACCCCCCCCCCCCCAAAGTCTAAGGGGAATCCTCCCCCTCCCCTTCTGCTCCCCACCCACCTCCCCGGTACTCACAACTTCTTATAGGTGCCGACATTTTACGGGGCGGTGGGGGGCCACTTCTTCGGAGGAAGGGGACAGAGCCTCTCCCCCGCCCCCAACCTCCCATAGCAGCAAGCAGCCAGGCTGGTGGTGGGGTGTTGACCTCTTGCGATAGCCTGTCCTCTCCACCCTCAAATCCAACCCCTATGGAAGTTCACAGGACACCCCACCCCCCACTCCGCCCCCATCTTTTCTGTGGGCAAGGAGGGAGGAGTAACAACGGTCGCATCTTCGCCATCTTTACTGTGGGCACGCAATGAGGGACTGGAGGCTCGGTGAAGCGACATTTTTTATGTGGGCAGCCGGCTCAAAGGTGTGATATTTTCTGATATTCACAGCACCGTTCTGCACAATCTCAGGGCCATACTAACAAGAGTCTTGGTATTTTTAGTGTAGGAAACAGGTTTATTATTATTGGTTAGAAGAGAGGGGGAGCGTGAAAACTATGGAAAGCACCCATCTTTCTTACTGGCAAAGGGAAGTGCAGCGAGGCCGCCATGTTTGCGCCGGGCAGTAAGCGAAGAGCTGAACGAAGGGACATGTCTTTGTTGTTACTACGGCAACTTCCCCGCACCATCTAATGCAGCCGCCATATTTGATGTGGGCAAAGAAGATTAAAGGTCATTTTTGACACTCAGGGAGGCGCCAAATTTTCGTTTTGAAATGCATAAACTAAAACAAAACCAAAGCAGGTTTATCGTTCGCGTAGCCAGAGAAGCACCATTATTTATTGTGAGGGGAAAAGTAAGAGCAGGAATCCATCAGTGATGAGGTAAGGAAGGAGGGGGGCTGAGGGGATCCCATATTTTAGTCTTTTCTTGAAAAACTCAAATGGTAAGTAATTGCAGTGTTTCTGCATCACTCACAGATTTATGAGGCTTCAACAGCGGAAAGAGCCGTAATTTGTCACCCCCTATGCTGACAGAAACTCCACAGGTGAGGCTCCTTATGCCATTATAATTCTGTGAGGCAATTTCTGCCTGTCATAGTGGGGCAGGGAAATTAAGTTAATTCACCTTAGCTAGGTGAATATGGGAGTAGGAAATTATTGCAATAAGGGTCAGGCTTTCACAGTCAGCATCCATTTATACATAATTTTCACTTTACTAATAAGGTTCTCAAATGGAGAGCCAGTGTGGTTAGTGTCAGCAGCTAGGCCCTGGGAGACTAGGGTTCAAATCCTCATTCAGCCATGAAGCTGCCCTTAGGCCAGTCACTACCTCTCAGCTCAGTCTACCAAGCAAGGTTGTTGTGGGGATTAATTAAGGTGGAAGGGAGAACAGAGATTGCATGGCTACTGCCAGAAACATCAATCCTGGGTCTCCACCTTGAGCTCCTTGGGGGAAAAGGTGGAATATAAATACAATCAATCAATCAATCAATCAATCAATGCTCTGCTGAAGCAGCTTGTATGCCAGAACAATGCAAATATGTTTAAAACGGGGAAAGTTCTGTTCTAATCTATTCATATTTTAATTAAATTAAATTTACAGCACAATTTATCCCGACAACTTAGAATGGCTGACAATGAAAAAGCCTCATTAAAAAAAAAAATCAATCACTGCCCAGTCAGTGTTGATTTTTAAATGGTATAATGTAATTTTTACATGTTTTCATTTTGTTATTAATATATACTTTTGTATTAATCTGTTTTGTATATCACTTTTGCATATAAAGCAATTAAGAAAATTTCTAAACACTGTTAAGTAAAATTTAGACAGTGGTGCCTTGGTTCTTGAACTTAATCTATTCTGGGAGTCTGTCTGATTCCCAAAACCATTCAAAAACCAAGGCACAGCTTCTGATTGGCTGCAGGAATTTCCTGCACTCAAGCAGAAGCTGCTCGGATGTTCAGCTTCTGAAAAACGTTTGCAAACCGGAACACTTACTTCCGGGTCTGCGGCATTCTGGGCATTTGTTCAGCAATTAAGTCGTTTCGGAACCAAGGTACCACTGTACTCCCTTGCTTGCTTTATTGTGTCTCCACTCCAACCCCCTCGCAGCTTCTACAGTGGTACGTCAGGTTAAGTACTTAGTTCCGGAGGTCTGTTCTTAACCTGAAACTGTTCTTAACCTGAAGCACCACTTTAGCTAATGGGGCCTCCTGCTGCTGCTGCGCCGCCATAGTACAATTTCTGTTCTCATCCTGAAGCAAAGTTCTTAACCCAAGGTACTATTTCTGGGTTTGCGGAGTCTGTAACCTGAAGCGTATGTAGCCTGAAGCGTATGTAACCCGAGGTACCACTGTATTTATGTTGCTTTTTAAAACACACAAACAAACATGCTTTGTCAGGTGAGTCTTGAAGGCAGTGCAGTTCCATGGATTGTGTTATGAGCGCACTCTCAGTTGATCTTAAGGTATCTTGGTGGGACAGGGTGCAAGAGGGGAAGGGCTATAGTAGCTCAGTGGTAATGCATCCCCTTTGCATGCAGAAGGTCCCATTTCAGTCCTCATGCAGGGATGAAAATGTCCCATGTGAAACCTTGCATAGCTGGTCAAGCCAACATGTCATTTGTAGCCACATCACAAAAAAATGAATGATGGCTGTTAGATCTGTACATGATCTTTGTGAGATAACCAGCCTCATACAACAAAGTCCAATTAATACACAAAAGGATTGAAATCATAAAGCAAGCTGTCCTTAACCTTGGGAGGGACTGGGTAATCAATCATATGGTTCAACCTCCAGTCTACCTGATGAACTCAGCATGTGAGGTCTGAGTTGGTTGCTGTAGCTCAGACCCTATGGCTCTTACAAGCTACTCTTGAGTTCCTATACCAATAATTTAGGATTTTCACCATTGTAAGTCAAGTTAAGTTTTACTGACTGTGCAACTTTTTCTGAATGCTCTATGGAAAAGTACATTAATCTGACCTTTGGAGAGTTTGTAAGTAAACCATTTTTTTAAACTTATCAAACATGTGGTCTTTTTCTACGCTAGGAAAACAGTGCAACTTTGGAAAAAAACATCTTGAGGAGACATTTTGGAACTCACTTTAAATTAAGGGCATATTTTAAAGGTTTAACAACCTCTATTTCCACATTTTACTTTGCTGCATGTTTTGTGATTTCAAACCTCTTGATCATGGCATCCAGGAATGTTCCTTTTTATATACCTATATTTCCTTACCACCAACACTCATTTCATCAGGAGAAACAATAGTTTTGTGACTGAATCCAGGAGTAATCAGAGACTGAATGTCCTTTGAAGCTGAACTCTCATCATTTTGTTCTCTAACTACATTCTCAAAACCTGAGGCAATTGGCACTTTTGCGACACAAAACATGTATTTACTCCAGGTTAATTGAGCAAGGATAGCTAATGCCCTTTGATTCTATACTGCTGCTCAGTAGCATTAAAAAAACCTGTTTCTCCCAGGTGACATCCTCCCCTTTAAGCATTCCTTAATGTGCTCCTAGGAACACGGGTGGCACTGTGGGTTAAACCACAGAGCCTAGGACTTGCTGATCAGAAGGTTGGCGGTTCGAATCCCCGCGACAGGGTGAGCTCCCATTGCTCGGTCCCTGCTCCTGCCAACCTAGCGGATTGAAAGCACGTCAAAGTGCAAGTAGGGTGAGCTCCCGTTGCTCGGTCCCTGCTCCTGCCAACCTAGCAGTTTGAAAGCATGTCAAAGTGCAAATAGATAAATAGGTACCGCACCGGCGGGAAGGTAAACGGCGTTTCCGTGCACTGCTCTGGTTCGCCAGACACCGGCTCCCTCGGCCAATAAAGCGAGATGAGCACCGCAACCCCAGTCTGTCACGAATGGACCTAATGGTCAGGGGTCCCTTTACCTTTAATGTACTCCTACTCAGCATTTTATTGTGTGATCTGCCTAAAAACTTTTTTTATTTTTTAACTGCTGTTGGTTGTACAGAGGAACCTTGGGTTACGGCAGGGATCTGTTCTGGAGGCCCCGCCACAACCTGAAAATGATGCACGTCGAAGCGCCGCATCTGCACATGCACGGTGCGATTTAGAGCTTCTGCGCGAGCCGCAAACCCGGAAGTAACCTGTTCTGGTACTTCCAGGCTTGCCGCGGACGTTCGCCAAAGCGGACACAGAACGAGGTTTGACTGTATTGTTATTTTTACTTTTGAAAGGTTGAATTTTCATTGTATTTTGTACTATGTTGGTTTTGAGTAGTGTAGCCTTGTGGACTTAGGGTTTTGTTTTTACAAAGTGGGGTAGGAATTCATTAATAAAAGTAAATAGTGGTTGTGTTAAGTGATGATTCCATATTGATATTTAAATTGAGCCCTGAAAAGGTACTGCATTTTACAAATGCAGTTTCTGACCCCTGCAGAATCTTGGCTCCTGCAGCTAATTGTAAGCCGCGGAAGTCGCATCAGACGTTCGGGTTCCAAATAATGTTTGCAAACCGGAACACTCATTACTGGGTTTGTGGCGTTCAGGAGCTGAAACGTTCGACTTGCAAGGTGTTTGGGATCCAAGGCATGACTGTACTGAGCTGCACTGACCAACGGTCTGACTCTGTATACAGCAGCTTCCTACTGGGGGGGTGTGTGTCATTGGTTCCCCATCTCTGCCACAGCTTGTACAACGTAAGCATATAACTTAGCTTCATTATTTCTCAACAAAGCAACTTTATTTTTTCTGTATATCAGAAGACAGGTCACAAAGTGTCACTGTTCAAGAATGGTTATCTAGTCCTGTTTTCTCACATGATACAGTGTGAGTGAGTTAGGAATTGTTTGAAGAAACATCAATTTTCTAAACAGGCCCCACTCCCATTTTATAATATTTGATCCCAAATGTTTCAGCTACAAGAATGCCCATGTTTATATATTGTCAGTCAAGACTTTAAACAAAAAAATCCTCACAACTCTCATTCTAGGCCAATCCACTTCTTCACCACGCTTAGGATATCTCCAGCTAAAAGCAGCACCTCCTTCTCCTTGTATCTAAGGAAAGCTTCATTGGGAATGGTGGGTGAATTGTGGTAGCTGGGATACTGCGTTCTCTTGTCATCCACGCCATGCTGCCGGAGTTCCTCAATCTGATCAGGCAGCTTTTCCAACTCCTGTCCATAAGAAGCTACCTTACTAGCCAGCATTGGAAGAGTCAGATTCCTGTCAAAGCGACCTCCCTGGTAGTATTCAACTGCTGTCAGGGCTTTCTCCACTGCCCGGTAAGTCTTGTAAAGCAGCCATTCAGTGCTACCCTGACCAGCACTACTGGCTGCCGCCTTCAGATCACACTTGGCTTGCCTTAGCCAGCGCCTGGCCTCCTCCAAGCAGTGAAGTTTTGATTGATCCTTTGAATACTTTGGCCCTCTCTGATGGAAGGACCAGAAGTTGTAGTTGCAGTGGCCTCCTCCTCCTCCTCCACCCCATCCTCCTCCACCCCCACCCCATCTTTGCCTGGTGAATTCTGTACGCCTCTCTTGATGCTGATGAGCTTGCTGGTCCCATTCACCCCAAAATTCAGAGCTCCTCTTGTAGGAACCTCTACTTTTGGGTCCCCCTCTGGAGCCACTGGGCGTTCTATTGTTCTCCATCTCCTTGATCTTGTCTTTAAGGTATTTGAAAATTTCATTGGCAGAATCCTCTTGACCTATGTTTTTATCTGGGTGGTAGCACAGATAGAGTCTTCTTAAAGCCTTCCTCCTCTCATCCTCTGACAAGCTCCAAATTTCAGCCAAGCAGGCATCCACTTCTTTCTTTATCTCACTCAGTGGCCTCTCGTACCAACTGCCACTTGTAAGTGGTCTTGCAGTGCTGCTAGCACCAGGGGAGCCTTCTGCCAAGACCACAGCTTTACTCAGATCAGATGCAGAGTTATTCCTCCGGAAATGGTAAAGGTCATAGGCGCTGACTTCTGCATGCCGCCCTCCTCCCAAGTCAACAAGGTATGTGTCTACTTGGCCAGTACCGCTCTGCCGTGGCCCAAGGGCTTCAAGGACCACAGCGTAGAGGTAATGCTCTCTGGGCTTGGAAGAATCCAGGTAACCCACGTAATCTTCTGGCAGAAAGGTATGGAGGATGCTCATGTCCAGGCTGTCATACCATTCCTCAGGGATGTCCTCTCCAGGAGAAGGCAGGATATAGGCATTTAGGTTTGCTGGCAGCTGCAAGGGCACTTTGTTTTTCTCTAGCACCTCAGCAATTTCCTTGGGCCTTTGGCGAACCAAAATCTGCTCAAGGACCATCAGGGCCTGCGAGCTAAATCTTTGTCCTAAAAGCCTATTCAGCTCTGTGGCTAAATTGACAGAGAACTCCACACCCCACTGTGCATCTTTGCTCTCCTGGTGTGCAAGGTAAATCTGCAGTTTGCCATCTGGCATTGTTGCAACATACACTGTCCTGGCACACTGGGTTCCTTCCACACTCTGCGAATTGTGCACCATGGTTGTGCACACTTTTTCACAACAAACCACTTCTAGCCGCTCCGGTGAGAAGCGTCCTTCAAACATGCATTCCACTTCCTCTACTTTTGTCCCACCCTGCCATTTAAGCAGTGCAACCAGAGCATGCTGGAACTCGCAAGACATGAGTAGTTCTTCTAGCCAGTTTTGGAACTCACAGTGTTCCCCATAGGTACAGAGTTTCAGAGAGGACTCTTCCAGCTGCTCTTCAGTGATATCTGACAAGTTCTTGGGGCGCAAGGCTTCAGGCAGCCGATGCAGAAGCCTCTGCTGCTTATACTTGTCGTAAGGTAGCTCACATATTGAGAGATCTATCAGAAAGCGAAATTTGCACTGCAAGTCCTGGGGTTCCTGGCTATACTTGTATAAACTAAAGATGAGGCTGTTTGATGGATATAGCTTCCCATCAGCACAAGGCAGATGCAGTTCTTTCAGCTCTGAGAAATCCATTTGATCCTTTGCTTCATCTAATAGCTGGAAGAGGAACTGAGTGGCCCTGAGCACTGTTTTGGTGAGGTTGGCATGCAGTGTAGCCTGCCTTACAGTCTCTGCATGAATTCTGGCCAGAACACTGGCATAGTGATGGATGCTTGCCTCATCTTCCACTCCCAGTTTCTCCAGGACATCCATATAGACCGCTAGCTTTGGTGGTAGCTTGTAAAGATACGGCCGGAAGTCCTGTGGGTATTTTAATGAGACCACCACATTTTGGGCCTCTGCTACCTCACCGCCATCCACTAGTACCACAGGGAATCCCTTTAAGCAGCCAGTCTCTAACGTTTGCTGTCGCGACAAATAGCCATAAGCTGACTTTAGGATATCCTCTCGAGTTTTCCTAGCTTTCGGAGTGTCACATGGTGCCTGGCATACGTTTCTTAGATTCTCCAAGACTAAATGGGCTGGCAAGGTGTGCAGCACTCCCAGTTGTTTTAGGATGGTTTCTTTATTTTCCCCAACATATAGAACAGAAGGCAGAATGACCGCTGAAGTCCACACCAGGTCTGCTTTCGCAGTTAACAAGGAACCTTGGGGTGCCACAGGAGTATTACACGGCACATATGGCGAGTGAAGGCAACACAGATCTTCAGAGATCTTCTTTGGCAATAGGAAACGGATCTTGGACACTGTTTCCAGGAAGGCCTCTGAGAAGGTTTCACTGGAAAGCAAGTAGCTCCAGAGTGCTCTCCTCCTTTCATCAAGATCATGGGCACCATCCTTCAGTTTTCCAGCCCTCAATGCTTCTTTTGCAATTTGGTTAGCCAACACTAGAAAGTCTTCCTCAGAGATCTCTTGCCGCAAGCCCACATCAAGTAAGAACTCTTTCAACTCCCATATATTCTCTGGCCACACTGAGTCATAGAATTTGCGTGGCACGAACAGAGAATCCATTCTCAACTCCTTGAAACACATTTTCTCCTCATAAAAGTAGGACACAGGACGCATCACACCTTGCTTGTCCCGGATGAAGGCAAAAGACTGGAAAGTTGCCACCACTGTCTTTTTCTCGGCCTCATATTCCTCAGGATAATGCCTCTTGATAAGGAGGAGTAATCTCACAGCCTCCAGTACACGAGCTTCGAGGAGATGGGGCAGCCAAGGCAAAAGCTGCTTTACAAACTGCTGCAAATCATTCATTACACCAATACTCAAGCTCTTACTGAGATCTCGGTTCAGCCAGCTATCACTCAGCAGGACAGTCTTCTCATCTACCTCATAAAGCTCCTGGAATTTCTTGGTTTCCTTTGGAATCTTGGACTCCAAGATGTAGATATTCCCGTACGAAGACAACGAAACGTGCTTCCCTTGGTGTGTTTTAAACACGGGCAAGGATTTCAACTTGCTTAGCAATCCATGGTCATTCTTCAGCGTCTCCGGTTGGCTGCTTAGGAACTGCAACAGCGCTTCAAAGTCCCACCCTTTGAGCGCATCCCAACACAGGTCATGATGAGCTGCCAGTTGTTCGAGCACTACTGTAGGATTCTCAATCTGCAACACACATGGCAGAATGCAATGTGCAGCGAGCTTTGGAGGCAAAAGAGAGGAGTCCAACTTGGAAAAGCCCAGTTTGCAGAGAATTTCAGTAACAGTACCTGCTTGACCAGGCATTATCGTGTTGAGGGACTCAAGGGGAACCAAGAACTTAGTGCAGCCACAACACACAGGGAGCATGGCACAACCTTTGAAGAGGGAAACTAGCTCCGCAAACATATTTTTCATCGTGTCTGAATTCCCAGTCATGCAAATCTGGTTCTCAAAGAAAGCCCACAATTCACGGAGCCATTCCCGGCCTTTATCAGTACTGACCCTGTTGTCCAAAGACAGCATCTCCTTAACGAAGGCCACAGAATCAGAGAGTGTAAAATCCTTTAGAAACCCCATCTGTACTAACAGCTGCCTGGCCTTTCTATCAATTTGGCAGGCAAAGAAACAGTCTTGACGGTGTGGGAAAAGATTGTGCACACTGCTATGGTATGGAGGACACTGCTGAGTGAAGCACCTCAGCATGTTATCTTGGGTCACCAGCAAAGGGAGACCTTCCAGGCAGCTTTTGTCATCAGGAAGAAGCTCACTGAGGCAGAACTCGAGGAGAGCAGAACAGTAACGGCTATTCTTCACAGGTGTCAGATGAAGTGGGCAGGGCAGGAGAAAGTTGGGCAGGTTCTTGAGGAAGCAGCAGAGGGAAGGAGAATCGAGGGTTAGGATATCAACTCCTGCCTTGACAAAATGGTCGCATACCAATTGCAAATGTTGGAAGGCAGGGACAAAATTCATGCCCAGACTCTGAAGAGTAAGCTCAAGAACCTCACTTATCTCAGACGGCAGGAAATAGGGATCATTGGTTGGGTGGCCCAGTCTGGGTGCACTCCAGTGCACACTCACTTCTTCCATCTTAACTCTATACTTGAAATTAATCTCCTTCTGGTACACAGGGACCAAGGGAAGCTGCTCCATGTATGCCAGTTCATACAAACGGGTCACCAGCTGTTGCCATGCTGGGGGGACATCCCTTGTCACAAATGGGAAATACTGCAAATAGTTTGATTCCAGCCACTTCTCACATTCAGTCAGGGAGTAGAACTGCAGTGTTGTATCATTCAGCGCCCGGCGCAGCTCATAAAGCAAATGGCAGTACAATGGGGCAATGAGACACTGCAGCAGCAAGTTATTCCAGGACGTATTGGCACCACCTTCACCATCATCCTTCCGCAAGCCACGGCGAGCAGAGTCCACAGCAAAGTTCCCATTGATGTGGATGGGAAGGCCTGTTTCTTCCAGAAGCGGCAGTGTGCAGAAGGCCCTACCAGGTAGCCGTCCGTCAAAACAAGCTGCCACACCCCCACACGCCAAGTCCATATTTTGCACGGTATTGTCACTCTCAAGCCCAATCTGCCTACCTACCAGCCAGTTGCTGGAAACATTGGAGATACTACTCTTCACCTTCATTCTGTAGAAGACTCTCATTGGCTCGCCATCATCCATTCCACCTGCTGCAGCAGCCTGTTGGAGACGCTTCTGGTATTCCAGTCTTTCAGGCTCACCACCTTCAGCCTCTACCCGCAGCACCTCCTTCAGTGTCCCTCCCCTCTCACTTATTATAGAGAAGACCACGCAGCGAACGTGGTTGAGGAACATCACAAGGCTGTCGGCTTCTTCAATGAGAGCCACCACAATTTTCTTCATGTCTTGCTCGGACACAGAGCTCTGGCAGATACGGGATGAGGCTGCACCATCAGGAGTACGTAAGGGTAACCGGAAAACTGTGCCTTGTTCCAAGTTAAACACATCAGGTAAAAAGGTATTATAAACATCACGGATGGTGTCTTTGACTTCTTTAGCAAGGTTGTACATTCTACCAGGTGAGATCTCATCAGAATCAGGGAGGTAGTGCAACATGGGGTCAAAGACGCACAGAGCACTGTCCCCCGTCACAAAGGCAGGGCAGTCAGTCAAGTGATAAACTGTATTGAAACCTAGTCCATATTTGCCGGTAGCATCTCTCCTCCCACCTTTGGCACCAGAGCCCAAGCGCTGGATCCCTTCTATGTCACACCTCTGGAAGGTGCGGTCATTGTAGATGCAAAGTGCCGGGCCTTGAAGTTCATTCCACTCCTTGCTGAAGACGCGATCAGTCGGGTGCTGTCGCCGATCCCAGACAAAGTGGACAAGATTTGCACCAGCATCGTCTGCATTCTGCAGCAGCTCCTTTAGCACATCCTGTGAAGAGGAGTACTCACGGAGGATGTTGGCCAGCCGGGTACAGATTTCTTCCTTGGCTCCAAAATCTGTGGCCCAGGAAGAGAGACCCTGAATCCGCTGGCGTGACAAGACACGACCTTTTGTGGTCTGAATGCCACAGCGCATAGCAATTTCCCGTGGGATCATGGCATGACAGAGCAGGGTCCCTTTCTCATGCGGAAGCCATGGTGTGTCATCAAAGAGGAGCTTCGGCAATGGTCGAAGGACTTTGTGTTTGTCTGGGAAAAATACACTCTGGGCTTCATAAGGACTCAACTGTTGACCCTCTGGCAGGGCCTCGGCCAGCCCTACAGTGATCAACCTGACAACTAGGTCCAGATGCCCTTTGGAAAGAGACTGTCCAGCTCCCTCCTTGGCCAAAGTCTGCAACACAGTGGCATAGTCCTTCACTTTGAAAGTCGCAGGCAACCCAACACACTCCCACAGCATCTTTTGCTTCTGGTACTCCTGAGGCAGCTGGAAGAGATATGGAGCAGCATCAAAGAACAGGCAATGGGCCACACTGCACACTGACACAAAGCCAGTGTCCATGAAAACAAAGGGGAATGTCCTTGCCCTTTGGGACACCTCCACCTTGGACAGAGGGTTCATCTGCACTATTTCATTCAGGAACGCATAGCAGGTTTGTGCTATGTTTCCCAGCTCCATTCTGGACAGGGCATTGGAACTACATGATGCTTCCTCCAGTTGCATCAGCACTGTAGATATTGGTGGCTGATGATTCAGTCCTAGGAATTCCTTTAGCTCCATGGAGAGCTTCAAGCCTTTACCAAGGGCTGTCTTGTCCAGGACAGGCTCAGTCAAGCCTACCAGGGGGTGCAGCTTATGGCAGTAAACCTCTTTGGGGCAGCAGAGTTTGCGTTGGTTAGCAGGTAGTACTGCTGGCAAGAAGGGAATGTCTCTGAAAGTAACCTGGGTAGTGTTGCTGTAGCTTTCCTGCAGGTGGTCCTCAAGGAGCTCTAGGATGCAGCGGGCACGCTGGCAGGCCTTGACTGGGTCATGACTCCACAAGGCTGCCACAGTTCTGGCTCGGGCTATCAGTTCCTCCATTTCTACACAATCTTTGGCCATGCCAAGATGCTCCAAGCGCAACAGCCTCTCTGGTTCCAGAAACCCTGTGCCCGTGGGGAAACGGCCATCTTCAGGAGCGTAGAGAGGTGCAGCGCAGCCCCTTGGGTGTACAAGTTCTTTAATGTTTCTCAGCAAACTATTGGGGACAGTTGGAATGCAAGGCCAGGATGTCAAGATCTTATTCACGCCAGCATCATTCATATCCAGAGCACGAAGAATGAGGACATCACGATCAGGCACTGCCAGCTGAGCAAGATTGGGCAAAACAAGCTCACAGAGGAATCGTGCCCAATTGTAGGTGTTTGGCAACAGGACGTCCTCCTGGATGCAATCTCTTAAGTTCATCTTCACCCAATCTGGAACTGACACCGCCATCTTTGGCTCTGGCAAAAGTAAAGAGAAGACCCTGAAAGCTATAGGTTCCAGATGCTCCTGACAGGTACTGTCAGAATTGAGGAAACAGGCATCCCGGGCTGGGCACCATCGCTGTCCATCAGAAAAGAGAACTGGCTGTTCCCCATCAACACCATTGACTAAGGCTTGGTAGAAGGCCTTGACTGTTTCACTGAATGGGTGCTTGGCACTGCGCACGTCAGGCCAGAAAGCATGGTACTCATAGTCCTCCAGCAATCCTTCCTCGTACATGTCCCGGAGCAGGGACAGTGCTCCAAGCCAGGCACCCAGCACGGAATCCCGTAAGAGCGCCTTGTTCCATTTCCCCTTCTCAGTAGCTTCCCAGAGTCCTTTGCGATTACTCTGCACAGCAAAGACTGCCGTGAGATGCAACGGGAGTCCAGTTTCAATAGGAAGAGGTAGAAAGCAGAAGGCACGGCCCTTAAAACCATCTACATCTGGAACCCATTTTCCAGCAGCAGTGGCAGGGCGGAGGGGCAAAGCAACGCTAGCAACAGGAGGCGAGAAATGGACATCCTTTTCTTTTCCCTGTTTGAAGACCTGAAGGGCTTCTCCTTGAGCAGAGCAGGAGTGTAGCAGGTAATGGCTGGTGACCACACTCGACTTCCATGTTGCTGTCAACTGCACAATAGTGGACGTACCCATCCTGACAAGTGCTTTCCTGCTCACTGTGGCTAATGGCTGGTTGGTTTCTGGGGAACTGGAACCATGAGGAAGGTGGGTCAGTGACACCTCCTGCACTTTTCTCAGGAAGATCAGCAGATACTTGTACATCTCCCGGAAACCAATTTGCAAGGATTTGATTCGACTGGGTCCAAACGGATCACAGCAGATCTGAGAGTCCTCTGCCTCCTCCTCAGTGCGGAAGGGCAGGCGGAGGAGCGTGCCTTGGTAATCATCTCCAGGTTGACAGCCAAAGATTCCTCTGAACGGTCGAAATTGTTCAGGAAATCCAGCGGCGACTTTTCGGTTCAATGTGAGACGCATGCCTGGTTGGCCTGAATTACGGATATGCTTCCGAAGGTGGGTGATGTTTGGGTCAAAGATGAGCATGGTGTGGCCACTGAGAAGAGAGGGCACATCAGTGATGTGGTAGACAGTGCAGAAGCCCAGCCCAAAGCGACCAATCTTGTCATCCTGCCGTTCCTTGGTAGCTGCACCTAGACGGATGATGTTGGAGAAATCTGTCTCGGTGAAGAATGCATCATTCTGGGCCCAAAGTGCGGGGCCCTGGCAGGCAGCCATGCCCGGGTCCAGGAGTCCTTCAGTGGTACCGTTATGCTCACGGAGATCGACTAGGAAGCGGCAAGTTTGGGCGCCAGCATCCTCAGCATTTTGCAGCAGTTCCAGGAACACATCTGCATCCTGGCTGTATTCACGAAGGATGTTACGGATCCGGAGGGTGATTGGCTCCGAAGGACCCCACGCCTGAGCCTCCAACACTTCCAAGCCTGAAAACCGTGTGCTTAGCATTTCCACACCATGGAAGGTAGCAGTGGCAGAGGAAACAGATTCATGCACCAAAGTAGGTGGGTCGCCATCCAGCTCAGCAAGGTGTGCCCGATCCATGTCACAGTACAGCACAAAACTGGCCGGGCGTAGAACAAAACCGGACAGTCCTTGAATCCGCACAGGCACTGGCATTTCCCTTTCTCCATGGTAGCCACGAGCGCACAGCCAGTCCAGGACAGCTATCACGAGGAGCAGTTCAGCATGCATGCCGCCTTGTGGTCGGGCATTGATTTGATCTGCCAACTTCTGCATTGCTTGGCACACTTCCTCCTCTTTTGGTAACTTATGGACCCCCCATGCTGCAAACAGCTGGCTGTAACCTTGGAAGTCCAGAGGCACTCGTGAAATCAGGGCTGTAAGGTCTAAGCCATCAGGGTAGGCCAGCACCACATCTGCAGCCAATGAGAAGCCAGTCCCATTCCACACCATAGGTCCCACAGGTGGCTTCTGGAAGTCCCTCAGGTGCTGTTGCATGTGCCGATAGATGCTGTGCAGCTTTGTAGTTAACACAAAGGCCTCCTCAGGGTGACATCCCTGTGCCAAGGCAGCTAGATTCTCCATCACTTTCTCTGGTGGAGGAGCGTTCTCCAGACCCAGTTCTTTTGCAGCTTCTGGCTGAAAAGCATTAGTCAGTCCCATGACCAGCCCGACAAGAGCAGCGTACCTCTCTGAGCGAAGCAGTTCAGGTGCCAAGAAATCTCCAGCTGCCGCCAATGTGGAAGCGTTGGTGGCAGGCACCCAAGGCAGGGACCGCAGCAGCTTCAGCTCCTGCGAGGAGAAGCGTGAGAGTAGAGGAGTCTCATTGCAGACCCGGATGAGTGCCCGTGATTTGGCACTGGCATCTGCAGCCTCTTGCAGTTGACCAACTTCCTCCGCAGCCATCAATGCATCTGCTGGACAGACAGCACTGAGATCAGATTTCAGGCCCAGAACACGAAGGGTTCGCAGTGCTGCTGGCTCCCGGAAGGGCCCTGTGGGGAAGCGGCAAGGTCCCAATAAGTCCTGCAAAGTGCGATTCTCTGGATCATAGAGATCACTGGGCCTGGCCAACCTTCCTGATCCGCAATCCAGGAATGGCAGCTCACGACACAAAGTTTGCAGCTCTCGGGTCTGGCTGAAGAGGGAGTCCCCATTGTGCAGCACCCACAGCATGAGCCGCTTGGCTTCCTGTGCCCAACTGGCATATGCCCCCTGCATCATCGCCTTGATGCACAGCAGGCACAGATCTGGCGTCCCCAGGAGCTTCTGCCCGATTAGCAAGAGCAGGTGGCGTTCAGCTTCATTATGACACAACAGTACAGGCTCTGGAGTTAGCAGATCCGAGGGCACTGGTGGAACCAAGTTCTTCTCTAAAGCCAGGTGGTGCTGGGCTGGCACCAAGCCAGACCTGGTGGGTGGAAGGAGGGAGGGCATCTTGAAGAAGAGCGGCAACTCAGTTAGGACTTCGGCTTCTTTGGGGGAAAGCGACACAGCCGTGGAGAAAAAAGCACTCAGGCTCTTGATCTGGCAGGTGGGCAGAGATGCAACGCGACCAGCCACGGATGCCACCCCTAAATGGGCAAAGACCTGCAAGACACTCCCAGCCGTGGGTTCTAGGACGTACTCTCTCAGCTGGCGGTGGCACCATTCTGGCTGCCAGCTCCGGACCACAGTGCATCCCAGTCTCTCCAGAATGCCAGCCACTTCGTCCGGCAGACAACGCCCCTCGTGGCTCTGGAACAGCAGAGTAGGCTGAGGCAGCAGCCGTGCCAATTGGATTCCACTGTGGGAGTTCTGTAGAGGAGTCAGCGGTATCAGGGGGCATCCCTTGAAGGGTGCCAGGGAGGGAGCATGGCGACTCAGGAAACTCCAGAAAGCAGAAAGCCACTCAAGCGGGGGCTGTTTTGGGTACTCCTTTGGGCACCAAGATACAGGAGCAGGGTTGCTGCTGACCCAGTCCTTAGGGAGAGATTCACGAAGGTTCTGCTCAATGACATTTTGATCCATGGAGACAAAGTTCCTGAATAACCCTGAATATGAGAGAGAGAGAGAGAGAGAGAGAGAGAGAGAGAAATCAGCAACCACCATTTGTGTGCACTTGCATTTCCTGTTGGGAGCAAAGTGGCAATGTATACACTACTTCTATGCCCAGCACTGAAAAGTACTTTGGATGCAACTGAACTCCAATATGTATAGGTCTGTGAATGATTTGGTATCACAATGATGCTAGAGCACTGCTGAAGCAAAGTGAGCCTGAAACTGATCAGCGTACCAAAAACCAGTGTGGTGTAGTGATTACAGCAGGCAGATGCAAACTGTGGCCCATCAGATATTGCTGAACTACAACTCCCATCATCCCAGGCCATTGGCCATGATTAAGGGAGCTGGTGAAAGTTGTAGTTCATCAACATCGAGAGGGCCAAATGTTGCCTGCCCCTGGATTAGAAAATAAGACTAAGGCAAAGGGGGGACAACCTTCAGCCCTTGCCCTAATTTCATGCAGGTGGTGGAGGACGACCCAACAGAGAATGATGGAAGGGTGGCGGAATCCACTGCAAGCAATCAGATCAGACCTTTGACAAGAGTGATCCATCTCTACTGGTGGCTGGGGGGAAATGTTCCCCAACCCTGTGCTTAAGGGTTAAAATGCCCAAACTAGCTGTGAAGTTAATTTGTTTACTTGGAGACAGCCACTCTACTGCTATTTGGTGTCACGCTCACTATCTTTCCACCTAATCTATTTTACAGTGTTGCTGGGAGGAGAAAATGGCGCCTGTGTGTAAAAAGCATGTGTTTGTACATGGTAGAACATTTACACTGGTGGCAGCCAGCCTGGTGCCCTGTGGATGCTGTGGATTACCATCCCCATAATCTCTGACCGTTGGCCATGCTGGCTGAGGCTGAAGGAAGTTGAAGTCTAGCATGGCTAGTGAAAATAGGAGTTGTAGTCTAACAGCATCTTAAGAACACCAGGGTGGGGAACCCGTAAAACACCAGAAGCTGATCATGGTGCGCTCAGGAAACTGAAAGTCTCACCCTTTTCTGCAATTGTTTGCAGATGCTTCAGCAGCTCAGGGTTTAGATCCTTGGGCAAGAACCGGTGAGCCAGGCCAGGCAACAGGATCCTGCAAAATCGGCAGAAAGAAACCAAAGTCAGTTAGGAAAGACAAAGAAATGGGATGCACTATGGGACAAACACCCAGTTAATGCCACTGGTTTATTTATGGGGCTAACCATTTTAGGGAATCTAAAGAAATGCAGCATGGGCCTCTTTATCCTGTAGGGCAGTATTTCTCAGAGTGAAAACTGGGTCTCAAAGAAGTGCAGGCTGGCGCTAGGGGAGACACTGAGCCAAACTATGCACATGAAAAAAGTGCATAAGGGCCTCTGTCTCTTGGTTTGGTGCAGTGTCTGAAATGAGCCATAGTGAAGACATTTGTGAACTGCCTTGCAAGGTGTGTATGTGTGCGTGTGCACATGCGTGCATTAACCATTATGTAAGTCCATTAATTGGAACATCTAATAGGGAGAGGACATTTAACTGTGGTAGGGCGAAAAGGACAATGCCGGGTTACCCTGGGGATCATATGTGGTAAGACTGCTCACCTGGGGAAGTTGTGGTTATCGAGGAAGACCGTCTCTCCAGAATCTCCAAAGCAGGTAAAGTTTCCATTGGCTGTCGGCAGCAGTGGCAGATTCTTCAGCTCCTGGTAACACCCATCTCCAACCAAGTACTCCAACAGCAACTGTTTCTCTGTCAAGGATATCCCATGCCACACACTGGTAGTCTGTTGCAGGGTCTCCCTGACAAACTTCGGTGTGGCCTCTTGCACCGCTGCCCTGCCTTTGGCACCCCACACCAAAGCTCGGCGCACATGGAGCGGAGCAGCAGCAAGTGGTGATTCTGCCAAAATGAGGGCCTTCTCCAGGGCCTTCTCTACTGGTTTACCACTCACTATCTCTGGCAAGATCACGGCTTTGCAGGGGTGGAGCAAACGAGGTTCCCCATCCCCGACTCGTACCAAGAGTTTCATGTCCATCAGTGTCTGGCATATCTGAACCACTAAAGGCTTGTATCGTAGTTGTTGGCTTTGGTCTGGGTCTGGCCATGCCCCATATGGGTTGTCCGGACAGGTAGATGCCAGCAGTACCATTTGGCAATAAGCAACAGGCAACATCTCCTCCATAAGCAAGTGGTTCCATTGACCGTCGGCTCCCCTCGCCTGGGACCCCTCTTCAGACCACTGCACGTGTCTTCGGTCATCTGTCAGCTGGAAGGGGGCACTGATGTGCAGTGGCAATCCAGTGGTGTTTTCCTCTGTGGCCGGGAGCGGCAAGACGCAGCTGAGGCGTCCCATGCACTTATCTTGCAAACAGTAAGCCAAGGACAACACAGGCTTAGAGCTGACCTTCACTGCGAGATCCCACAGTTCTGGGAAGGCATCCTTTTTCGCTTCAGCAGACAACACAAGCCAGTTGCACTTGCTGGCCTGTCCAGTCCCAGTGCCACATAGAGTAAGTGTTTTGATGTGGACACCCATGTCCAGTTTAGTGCCCATAGCATCATCAACAAGGTTTGCCTTTCCACTACTGCATTCTGCAACTTCCAGCACACCTTGGCTCATGCCCAACCCATTAAATGGGCGAGTGGTGGCCTCAGCCTTCAGCATCTCACGGATGGCACCATCGGACTCAATGAGACCCAACGTCAGTTTCTTGATGTTCCTGAGGAACAGCAAACTAATGGGGGCATCATTCACGAACGAGAGCAGCAGTTTCTGCACCCGTTCTGGACTGTAGAGATTTTCTGAGATCTTCGATGGACTCTGTCGTAGCGGGAAGCGAAACAGGGTGCCTGGAAAGCGGCCCTCCGCAGTTGGGCAAGGCTGGCCCAGAGACTTCAGTGCTGCCCAGAATGGTTGGAACTGGTCGGATGCCTCTTCCCATTCACTCACCTCCCAGAGCTGACCCCCGTCATGTAATGCCATCTGCTGTGGGTCCAGCACCCCCAAACATACATCAGAAAGTATAGATGGGAAATCTAAATAGAGTGAAGGGAAGGAATTCAGCCATTAAAATGTGGTTGCCCCAGACTTGGTTCCTTTCCCCCCTTCATGCTATTTCAATTAATCTTTATCTCTCTCAATTTCCCCCATCTCAATGATGGCATTAGGCATATTTCGCTGGGGAGAGCATTCTACAAATGGGGAGCCACTGTTGAGAAAGCCCATTCTCCCATTCCCTCCCCCTCAGAAGAAGTACACAGACAAAGGTCTCTGAGGATGATTGCAGGGCCCAGGTATGCCGATGTGAGGAGAGAGAGGTGGTCCCTGAGGTCTTGGGGTCCTGAGCTGTCTTCTAGTCCTTTTCCCTATAATTCTTATGCCTTCCTCCCAAAGACATCTCGTTTTGAAGACTGACAATCTCCCAAATTGAGCCAGGCAGAACTTCTCACCTGTGATATGGTAAACTGAATTGAAGCCCAAGCCAAAGCGTCCAACTGTAGAAGGGTCATCCTCCTTGTGACTGATGCCTGGACTCTGGATCCCTTCCCAGTCAGCCTCAGAGAATAGACCGTTGTTATAGGCAAGAAGTGCAGGGCCTGAAAAAGAGAAATGTGGTCATGCAATTTTTACTCAAGTGCCTTGATGATGGTTCGATTCACGGTGTCACTCCCAAGCCAAATATGACATGGCACAATGTCTGAATTGCAAACTAGGGTTTGTGATCGGCCAGCAAACCAAAACAGAAATCATGATTGAACATTTTGTGGCACGAGATCCTGTCTAATTTAGCAAACCGTGGTAACAGCCACCTCCAGAGGGCTGTGGCACCAGAGAGATGGGAGCAGGCTAATAAACCTGATTGCTATCAGAAGCAGATCAGGTCCTATAAACAAGGGCTGGAGAGCCCTGCCACCATCCCTGACCATTGGCTATAATCACTGGGACTGATGGGAGTTGGAGTTCAACTATATCTGAAGAGCCACAGCCGCCACCCCCCATCTCTTTTCTAGATTAAGTTTTCTGCAAACCATGATGTGATACTGGAATAGAGCCAATATATTGAACATACTGGAGGTGCACTCTCAGGTACTCACATCATTTGTTTAAAGCACATTTATACGACTTTAACAGTCACTGTGAGAGCATATAAGGCCAAATGTCCCAAAATGGATATTGTAGCACAGAAATGAGAATGTGGGGAACTACTGTACAGTGGGCCAGCCATATTTCCCTCCCACAAGGCACCTGGAAGGACACTACATCATGGCAGCTTTCCTTGTTTGCATTGTGGGACGAAATGGCCCCAAAGTAGAGGAAGTTCCCTGCTGCATTCCCAGGCACAAAGAATCATTCTGGTGTCAATATAAGGAGAACTTAGAGGAGCCTTGGTTACTGACTGCTAAAAAGGAAGCCTTTGGCCCTTGAAAGCATCCCTGAAAAATTATTATGAATTTCATCCAGCCAACCTCCTCCCTATAGGATACATTGTGATTTCTTTGCTGGGGCCCCCAGAGCACCCGCCATTGGGAGCTGTCTAATCCATACCTTGGGTGCTTGCCAGCCCCTCTGAGAAAAGGCTCTGGGTTCCAAAACTCCGTGCATCATAGAGCAAGATCACCTCTTCAGCCCCCGCATCATCTGCATTTTGGATCAGCTCCTTGAGGAAGAAGAGAATGAGAGTAGGAATAAATGCCAGGGGTCAACACAGACACAACTGTGGAAATTGCTACATGGATGCCAGCCCCACATTCCATAAACTGCTAGACATATACAGGGGTCGTCAATATCACCCCTTTCAAACTTTACCTATTTAGAAAAGGGAGGGCAAGCCATCTCCTTGCTGCTGTGTCTGTCCCGCATCTGTAAAGGCTGGGAGACCTGGCAGGCTTCTTTGCTGCAAATCTGCACCTTCTTTAATATTGCACTAGAACTGGCCATTCTGATGTTTTTGACATCCTTCTTTGGTACCCCTGCACCCAGCCACTCCCACAAGCCGTCCTTTGGGCCTGCGCTCCAGAACAGCTTCCTGCTCTAAACTTGCAGTCTTACTTCTCTTCCCCCAAAATCCGGGTGTTTGGCTGCCTCCTCTCTGTGAACACGCAAGTTGTTCAAGCCCTACTTAAAATGCAGTCCATGTGAAATGGCTTCGCTCTCAAAAACGGCAAATGCAAAAAGCCCAGGCCCAATGCTTAAAAAACTTACTTTTAAGATCTGACCCCCATCTGGGTACTTGCGGAGGATACCCTGCAAGTATTTGAGGACAGGAGGTGATTTTTGTCGAAAGCCCTTCCTGAAAGAAAGGCAGGCGGTTACAGTAGTTAGAGTATATGAATATATAGAGTATATGAACAGAGAGACTTCAATCTAAGCAGGACCAGGCTGTGGGGTGGGGTGGTGCTCCTGGGCAACCTTGACCTCACTGCCGACCTGCCCAACCCTTGCACTGCCCAAGTAAACTGTAGCAATGGTGTAGCAAGAGGGGTTGCCCACACCAGCCACTCCTAGATTTCAGTCTGGAGTAGGGAATTTTTTTTGGCCTGAGAGTCCAGGGGCGGAGGAAGGGGGGCTGGTGGGGGCGGTCCGCCCCAGGTGTCATCACTGAGGGGGTTGATGTTCGGCACACTGCCCGCCCGCAACTCCCAAGCACATCCCAAGCTGTCGGGGGAAGGGGCAGAGCTGCGCCGCCTTGCCAGCGGCCTTCCCCCCTTCCCCCTTCGTTTTGACAGCTCGAAGGAGGCTTGGGAGTTGCGGATGATCAGCTCGCCATTGCCCCCCCCCCCCGCCTCCTTTGGGGGGGAGCCTCTCCTGAGCTGTCAAAAGGAAGAGGGAAGGGAGGAAGGCTGCTGGCAAAGCGGCGTGGCTCCCTCCCTGCCCAGGAAGCAACCTGCCATGGGTGGCTTGCTTTGCCCCCCTAGGTGTCTCGCCCCCTGGGACGCTTGGCGCAGGCGGCGCCCCCCCCGGGACACTCGCCCTGCCCCCTGGGTGCACAACATGTGCGCAGCTTCTGGTGCCGCAGCAGCTAGCTCCACCTCTGTGAGCCGCATTCCCAGTCGTGTGTGTAGCCACCAAATGCACAATAATACAAGCATACACAGGTGCACATGCATATACAGAGAGACAGAGAGATGTATTAACATGCACAGCAACTGGGGTTGAAAAAAGCCTTCTAACTTTTAGCAAGCCTAATTGCCAGGAGAGAGAAAGAGATGAGATTCCTGGAAATCTCAGCTGAGAAGAGAGATGGGTTAACCCTTCCCTCTCCAACTGCACTCTTCCCGAAGATCATCCTTCTCATACAAACATTATGGCAAAAGAAGACTTCTTTGAAAAGACATTGTGGAGGGTTTACAAGTGAGGAGAGAAAAAATCACGCTTCTGGACCCAGCTGCAAACCCACCACCCTAAAAACAACACAACCCAATTGAGCTTGGGGAAAAGCTTACTGTTGGCTACAATAGAAGGCCTTTGCAACCCTAAGTTTAGCAGGGATGAGAAAGACTATACACAGAATAAGGAGGCAACTGGCCCATGGTCCAAAGGTTCCTAACTCCTAGTTTAAATCCTCACTCTGCTGTTGGGTCTGTGTGCAGGTTTCCCTCCTGAGTGACACTGCATTGTTGTGGCATCTGCCGGGACAATTTAGTATTCAAAGGACCCTGGGCTGCCACTACTGACCCAGCTTGGTTATTGGATCCTACTGGCCAGCAAAAACTGTAAGTGAACTTCTTGTTCCAGGTAAGCTTGTTCAAGGCTTGTCTCCCTGACACCTCGAGTATTATTATTATTATTCAGTGGTACCTCGGGTTAAGTACTTAATTCGTTCTGGAGGTCCTTTCTTAACCTGAAACTGTTCTTAACCTGAAGCACCACTTTAGCTAATGGGGCCTCCTGCTGCTGCTGCGCTGCCGGAGCACGATTTCTGTTCTCAACCTGAAGCAAAGTTCTTAACCCAAGGTACTATTTCTGGGTTAGCGGAGTCTGTAACCTGAAGCATATGTAACCCAAGGTACCACTGTACCCTATACCCAGAGGTCTGTAGCCTTTTGTTCCTAACTTGCTTCTTCATCCTGCCTCCTCATTTAACTTTTGGTTCTCACTACAAGCTCTCACCCCAGTCTGCTGCCCACAGCCTAACCCTCAGGGCCACAGGGCTCACTGGGTGACCTTGGGCCAGTTCTTCACACACTTGGTCTAGCTCTGAGCTCCTTGGAGGAAGAGTCAGCAATGTTTTAAGCAAGTGGTGTTATCAGATCCCAGATAGTTTTGGTTCTGAGTAAACATCAGGAAGAACTTTCCGGTGGTAAGAGCTGTTTGACATTGGAACAGTCTCTCTTGGGAGGTTGTGGAGTCTCCTTCCTTGGAGGTTTTTAATCAGAGTTGGACGGCCACCTGTCATGGATGCCTTAGCTGAGATCCCTGCATGGCAGGGGGTTGGACTAGATGACCCTTTAGGTCCCTTTCAACTCTACAGTTCTAGGATCAGCACATCCAGCACAGTCTCACTGGCATTTTTTTGTCCATGAGAAATCCCATGGATACACACACACACCATTTCTTACCTCTTCTTCGGCCCCTGAGACATGTTGATACCTGCAAAAGTGAGGAGAAAAATGCAGAATGAGGAAAAAAATGGAGTGTATAATCTCACCAATACAATTTGCACATTGGCCCCCACTGGACAAAAAAAGAGCTCATAAACTATTGTTCCTTCCGTAAATGGACAGTTTTTAACAAAACAGACAAGAGGAATCACTTACCATGATGTTACAAACACCCCCCCCCCCAGTCATCTCTCATCAAAGGGATTTTGGAACAATAGAAAACCCTGCCAGGCTGCAGTTTGTTATGTGTGCTGGAAACTGTAGTTTATGTGAGGAAGAAACTACAGTTCCCAGGATTCTTTGGGGAAAACCAGGTGCTTTAAATGTATGGTAAGGATGTGATTTCAGTTACCAAAGGCAAAAGCAAACAGTCCAAGCCTGCCACAAGCAGTGTGGCATCTTTCTCTGTCCTCCGCTTCCGATCCAAAACACGTTTACTAAATTATTATTACTGTAACATAAAATTTGTATGCCGCTCTGTACCTGCAGGTCTCAGGGCAGTTCACAGGATAAAATCACAATATAAAAACACAAAGTACATAATCAAAATCAAAACAAAACCCAATAACCCCCCACAACACATTTTAAAATTATGTAAGTCCTTTTAAGCCATTGAGGCCAACTCATTTAAGTGAGCTTACGTAAGCTTACTTGTGATTGACTTGTGATCTGGAATGTGCTTTTGTAGCCAGTAGACTGTGCAACAATTCCATGAGGTGGACAGGAAAGGTGGCCGATATTTATTTAAACCACTATTTTGCCAGATATACATTTAAACCACTATTATACTATTTTAACAGTCATGGCTTCCCCCCAAAATTCCTGGAAACTGTAGTTGGTTAAGGGTCAGTTCATCTTTTATTCATTTTCTTATGCAGGCATACAACCTTTTTACTATTTATTATAGTTATTGTTTATTAAATTAAAACCTTTGACACCAAAAACATTCCAAAGATTACAAAATAAAATAAACCTACAAAAAATAAACTAGACAGTGTATACAAAGAATCAAGCCTGCACTGTTCTTTTCCTGAGAGTATGTTGCCTTTGAACAAATAAAAGTTACATAATCCTGATATTTCTAAAGACCAGTGGCATAGGTTTCATACCACCTTTCTTGTGTACGTAATAAAAGGCCACCAAAAATCTCTCTTTTTTTTTTACCCTCGGCCAAACGTATCCTTAGCAATACGTCAATTAACATGATTTCCCATGTGGTGTTGTACTATTTTGCTGTGTTTAACTCTTGTAAGTCCCTCCCCCTCCAAATCTCGCCACTGAGATTCTTGGAGCTCCACCAAGAACTTGTTTATGTAAGCTTTTCTGATTTCCCCCTGTAATCAGAATCCCTTCCCTGCCCCCCCCACCCCGGTGACAATTACTGTTGAGGTTTCATTAAAAATCTTTCCCCAAAATTTGGCAACATACAATCCCACCACATATAAGATCCAACTCCCCAACAGCCCCTCCAGCAGAACTTTTTAATTTTTTTTTTAATTGTTACAACCTAAAAGGTGTTAAAAATCACTTCTGCGTATTTTGAAGTGATGTTTCCCTAAATTATACTGAAGTATTATTGTATGGGAACTTTCCTCCCAAGACTTTCCACTATTCACCTCCTAATATTCCTGTCTTTTCTCGTGTTTCTCAGTCCAGCTGCATTTTGCATAACCTAGCAGAGTGGACCCTACTAATAATTTATCAAATATCCCTGCATCATTTCAAACTACAGACCCAACTGCAAACTTGTTCAGCTCTCCTAATTTTAAAGGGAGCACTTTGGAAGAATGGATCACAAACACGTTAAGGGGAAGAGACACATCCCCTGGTCATCACAGGCCACTGAGGTTATTTGGTTCACTCCTTTTCAGCCATCAAGACAGCCAAGCACATAACAAACAACACATTTGCAGAGCCAGAACACAATGGAAGCACATGATCTGTTACAACTATTGCAGAATCATCATTTCCGGAGAAATTTTTGTGTTTCCTAACAAGAGTTGATAAGAGAGGATGTGCTCTGACTGAAACCTTTTTTTCAGCCCAAAGTCCACATTGTGGGCATGGCAAGAAGCAAAAAGTGGACAGAGAAATGGGTGTGCCTCTTACCCTCATCAAGAAGAAAACATCCCAGTAAACTCAACACTAGAGGTTTCTAGATGGGCACAAACTTATACATCTATGCAAACAAAAGGCATTATCAAAAATGTTCAAGGACACCTTCCAAGCCAGCCAAAAACAATGGAAGAGGATGCAGAGCCCAGATGGTGTCTGGGGGTGAGTGTCAAGAAAGCAAAAGGGAAGGGGTTTACATCTGTAGATTCCCAACTGCAGTTTTATAGGAATTGCTTGGGTACCAGAACAGTGGGGCTGCTCACTTGCCACCTCACATTCTTCAGCCTTTCTTTTAATTGCTATATGCAGGGAAACGAAATTCATTCAAGTGACAAGGCCTTCCCTGATTATCACTGCATCCAGACAGTAGGGAAAGTTTCGCCTTTTGAATGCCTGCCAGCCGGGCCAACTAGAGGCAGGAGGTTCCCCAGAATGAAAAACGGTGATAATTTCACGCTGTACATTTTAGATTATAGCCATATTTGTACTGTACTTCTACTGCACATAAGCCAAGTCTACACTAGGAGAACGAGGTCTAAGAGCCCAGCACTGCACCATTTTAGTCGACAAGGCAGGGAACACGTTTTAACTTTCCCTCCAAGTTTTATAAAAAGAAAAGGCAGGTTCCCTGCAAGTAGAAATTAGCGCGATAGGAACAAGGCTGAGCTATATATTTTTCTCCCCCCCCCCCCCCGAAGTATTAGCTTTTTGCTTCTGCGGGGAATTTGCTAGGTGAGGAAAACCTCAAAAGCGATGGCTCACAGACGCCAATCTCTCAGCCTGGCCTGTTGGGAGGATAAAATGCGAAAGAGGCACCTTGCGCTCTTTGAAAGAAAGGTGGGCTTAGAAGTGTCTGTATTAACTAAGCAAATGTGTTTAGGATCAGAGCATTTCGCTGTGTTTCCAGAGACGCTCGTACTTCTTCTAAGCCTGTTTAAACCCCGTTACTCCTCCCAAAGAACCCAGGAGTCCTGCTGAATCGGTCCCCATCACCTGCTGTCTGTTATTACTCACCGCGTCTCTCGGAAGATGCAGGTGCGAAGATCCCCGCGCAGCTTCCCGGCCGACGATGACTAAAGAGCAAAAAAGGTCCGCCGCCCTACCTCGCCTCAAGGCGGATGCCCGGGGAAGCAGCGGCGGCTGCGCTTTAAAGATGCCAGTCGCTTTCGATTCCGGCGAAATGGAAACCGAAAGCAATTTCGCTCCGTTTGGGAAAGAGGCGGGGAATGTCTCGGAGCTGAGGAGTGGGACGGGCACTTTTAGAGGGGGATGTGGGGCAAAGACGGTGGGCCTTCAGCCCCAAAGGCTGAAAGGTGAAAGAGTCTGTATCTGATACACTACAGACGGGAGTGTCCAAGATCGAGCCCACCCAGAGACAGCTGTAGTTGGCAGGATTCCTGTCTTGCAAGGGGGTTGGGCTAGATGACCCTTTGGGGTCCCTTCCGACTTTTCGATTCTAGGATCCTTGTGATCTACGATCCCTAAGTTACGGCTGGCTCCAGAGAGACAGATATGGAAATGCCTCCCCCGCTGCCTCAGCGAAAGTGCGTAGTAACTATAGCGGCAGCTCTCACAAGGAAGTCCCCCTGAATTCAACAGAGCTTACTGCCAGACAAACTGGTGTTAGGATTGTAGCCCGAGTCTTTGGGTTACTTTGGCACATACGGTGCATTGAAATCATATGCCTTCTTCTACAAAGAATCCTGGGAACCATAGTTTGTAAGAGGTGCTGGAAATTGTAGCTCTGGAGGAGGAAAAATACAGTTCCCAGGATTAGGGGACGCAATAACTATTAAAAGTGGTGTAAAGCTGTCTGCAGTAGGGTGGACTTTGAGGTCCCTATCAACTCTTAATACTGATTCTCACGTACCCCTGTTCTCTTCCAAAGAAGCACAACCAAGCCATTGGGTTTGATACTCGCTATCATAGCAGATAATATGAGGCGTACTGATGCCTTTTCTGTTTGGATCTGTATTTCACTTGTTTATTTCTGTTGTGCCATTTGAGTTGGTCGATAGATGTTTGGATGCATGTCTGAAAATCAATGGAGATGATTGCGTGTACATCTGAAAATCAATAAAGATGATTTGAAAATAGTACAAGCAAGCAGTCCACATTCCCTCTCCAAGAATCCTGGGAATTGTTGCCCTTTTGTTGTTGTTTAGTCTTTTAGTCGTGTCCGACACTTCGTGACCCCCTAGACCAGAGCACCCCAGGCACTCCTGTCTTCCACTGCCTCCCGCAGTTTGGTCAAACTCATGCTGGTCGCTTTGAGAACACTGTCCCACCATGTCGTCCTCCGTCGTCCCCTTCTCCTTGTGCCCTCAATCTTTCCCAACGTCAGGGTCTTTTCCAGGGAGTCTTCTCTTCTCATGAGGTGGCCAAAGTATTGGAGCCTCAGCTTCAGGATCTGTCCTTCCAGTGAGCACTCAGGGCTGATTTCCTTCAGAATGGATAGGTTTGATCTTCTTGCAGTCCATGGGACTCTCAAGAGTCTCCTCCAGCACCATAATTCAAAAGCATCAATTATTTGGCGATCAGCCTTCTTTATGGTCCAGCTCTCACTTCCATACATCACTAGTGGAAAAACCATAGCTTTTACTATACGGACCTTTGTTGGCAAGGTGATGTCTTTGCTTTTTAAGATGCTGTCTAGGTTTGTCATTGCTTTTCTCCCAATAAGCAGGCGTCTTTTAATTTCATGGCTGCTGTCACCATCTGCCGTGATCATGGAGCCCAAGAAAGTAAAATCTCTCACTGCCTCCATTTCTTTCCCTTCTATTTGCCAGGAGGTGATGGGACCAGTGGCCATGATCTTTGTTTTTTTGATGTTGAGCTTCAGACCATATTTTGCGCTCTCTTCTTTCACCCTCAATAAAAGGTTCTTTAATTCCTCCTCACTTCCTGCCAAGGTTGTGTCATCCGCACATCTGAAGTTGTTCGTATTTCTTCCGGCAATCTTAATTCCGGCTTGGGGTTCATCCAGCCCAGCCTTTCGCATGATGAATTCTGCATATAAGTTAAATAAGCAGGGAGACAATATACAGCTTTGTTGTACTCCTTTCCCAATTTTGAACCAATCAGTTATTCCATATCCAGTTACACCTTATGAACTACAATTCCCAGCAGTCTTAACAAACCCCAAGGGTCATTGAGTCCAACCCCTGGCAATTCAGGAATCTCAGCTAAAGCATCCATGACAGAGGGCCACCCAACTTCTGCTTAAAAATCTCCAAGGAAGGAGAGTCCACAACCTCTCGAGGGAGACTGTTCCACTGTTGAACAGCTCTTACTGTCAGAAGGTTCTTCCTGGTGTTTAGCTGAAATCTCCTTTCTTGTAACTTGAAGCCATTGGTTCGAGTTCTGCCCTCCAGAGCAGGAGAAAACAAGCTTGCTCCACGTGACAGCCCTTAAGGTACCGGTAGTTCAAGATGGCTATCATATGAGAAGCAACTTTGATATTTCCTTTAGTCTCTGCCTTCTAATCTGTTGGTTCTGTTATGGCTATGAAGTATGGACAGGTGCAGATTGCTGTGCCTGCAACTTGGTGTTTTGTTTTGTTTTTAACGACGCCTCCCCACCAAGAAGTGTGCAAAAGCGCACAGTTTGGCAATTGTGAATTCGCAGTTCCCTGGTTTTGAGCAAATCAGGAGAGATAAAAAGTGAGGGATATTCCTCCCTTCCCGAGCACATCAGAAATATTTAGAAGCACAGCCAAAACAGAAATGAAAGCTTTGAGGAGCGTGCAGGCATGGAAAAGAGAAAAGCAGAAAATGACAATTGGTTCACATACCCCGAGTGGAGTGTTTAGGAGACTGATGTTCCCCCAAAATATCAGATTATCATCATATCAGGCATGGGCATAGGCGGGGGGGGGGAGCTGTCCCCCCCAATGAATAAAAATAAATAAAAATACATAGGTAACTGAGATTCTGTCCCCACAACAAGCGACCTGCTCCCCCCCCCAACAAAAGGCCTCGCTACACCCATGATATCAGGTAATCCCAAATTTAGGGCGGGGAGCATCAGGATTGGTGTTTTTTGAGGACTATGGATGTGGGCTATGCAAATTAAATGGGACAAGCCCAAGACCCTCACAGAACTTAGTTTCTCATCTTTCTAGTGTTAAAGGAAACTGCTGCAAAGGTTATGTCCACATGCATATATTTTTTCTGCAGAAGTGAAAGTTTCATTTCTCAGCTTGCAAGTCGGAGAACAGAAACCAATAGTGCTGCAGTCTTGCTTCATCGGTGGAAATAGCTAGACATGAGACTGGAGGCGAACCAGCTGGGCTACTGGCCCCAGCCAGGATGTGTAAGATCCTTTGCCCTTCTTCTTAAACAGAGGGTCTTTCTTTCATCTCTAGCTGGAGAAGCCAGGGATTGAACTTGGGACCTTCTACAAGTACTTGTAAAGCAGTTGCCTTACCACTGAGCTATGTCTTTATGTTCCCACCTGAGTGTTGTAAATAATGGGTTGACTCTGGCGCAGGCATTGTAATACTGGTTGGCATCTGACTGTCTCTACAAACAATGGAGTGTGCCTCTGAGGGTGAAGTCAATCTGCGGTGTTAGCAGAAGTGCTGGGTTTCCTGCATCGGCAAGGGGGTTGACTAGAGACCTTTGAGGCCCTTTCCAATTTTATCATCTGTGTGCCAACACATAATAGAGAAGAAAATGACCTGTCCCTGACCCCAAGAAGTTTGCATCCTATGAAGCAACATGGGGGGAAAGAAGGGAAGGACACTGAGACTAAGGATGTGGAGGAAGCTGTCATGAAGTTGCTGCAACCTGGCCTGGATTTTAAGCAAGTACATGCCCTCCAACATTTCTCTGATGAAAATAGGGACGCCCCATTCCATAATGATAATTTGACTATTTATACCCCACACATCTTATTCGGTTGCCCCAGCACTCTGGGCAGCTTCCAACATATACTGTATAAAAACATAACAAAACATTAAACATTACAAAACTTCCCTATACTGGATCGCCTTCAGATGGCTTGGGAGTCAGATAACTCCACATCATCCAACATTTCTCCAGTGAAAATAGGGACATCCTACCATACCCTCCAACATTTCTCCAATAAAAATAGGGACATCCTGAGGAAAAGCAGGACATTTCAGAATCAAATTAGAAACTGGGACGGCTTCTCAAAATTAGGGATGCCCCTGGAAAATAGGGGCACTTGGAGCGCCTGCAGGTAGGCAGGCAGGTGGGGGCTGCTTGAGGAAAGAATCAGGTTGATGGAGCTGTGCCCCATTTGCACTAATGAGCTAGGTTGCACTAGGCATCTTGGGGGAAAGGCCTGGAAACACTGCTTGTCCAATATGGTATTTTTATTGGAAGAAAATGTCTGGAATGGGATGTGTGTGTGTGCGTGCACAACACCCACCCACAGCATGAGTCCATGACTCTGCTGTACTGCTACCACAACAGAAGAGAGAGGAGGAGAAGGAGGCAAGTGGCAGGTGTTTGCAGGTGACTTTAACATTCCCATCCCTATTTTTCCTCTTTCCCTTTTGTAACAGGCAGCAAAAAGGGCAACAGAGTGTTGAGGGTCACAGCACAAGCCTCAAGGGGAGAGAAAGTGCTGAAGGGGTAAGCAGCTGCACTACTCCAGACATTTTTCGATTGGGCTGATTATCTAGATCATAATATTTTCTTTTTTTAAGAGGGCACATAGGGGGACTTGGGGACCACAAAAACATTTTCACATACTGGTAACAATTGTATCAAGGGGAATGCAGGAGTAGTCAGTTTTAAAATAGACATCTAAAAATAAATTAAAAGCATTTTTTAAAAATGGACAAATTAGGGGGTCTCAGAAAATGTTTGGCATCTCAGTGAAGCAGTAAGGTGGAAGAAACATTATTAAGTTTTTAAAATTAATAGACAAACGGGGGTGCTTGGTGCACCAGAAAAAATGTTTGGTGTCACAGTATCAAAGCAAGGAAGCAGGCAGCAATATATATTTTTGAAAATGTGGGGAGGGAACTAAAATAAAATATTTAGGTAGGTTGTGGGTTTGCTGCCCTGATCTAGATCCATTTTAATCTGGGTTCGAGACTAGGTTCCATGCTAAAAAACACCTTGATCACCCTGCTGAATGACCAGCACTGGGAGAAGACATGCAGACAAGTGTGATCCAGTCAGTTTTCTTAAGCCTCTCTGCAGATTTCAGGATCACAACCACAGTAGCTTTCTCTAGCCTGGCTGTTCAGGATGGGAGCTGAAGCAACTTCGCTACAGTCCTTCTCATCCTACCTGCTGAAAGACTGTTTCCCAGAAGCTGGTGCTGGAGGAACCTTCTGCTGAGGCCCACAATGCATGTTTTGTGAGGTTCTGTAAGGCTGTGTCTTCTTCCTCACTTTGTTTCAGCATTGCATGAGTCCACTGAGTGAAGTCATAGAATTGTAGAATTGTATAATTCCCTTTAATCCCACTGCTTATAACTCTTTCTCTCCCCACTCCCACTTGTGTGTGTGTGTGTGTATGTGAAGTTTAAATGAGGTTTACATGTCATACATCTGGTGAAGTGGGTCCTAGTCCATGAAAGCTTATGCCACAATAAATGTGTTGGTCTTCCAGGTACCACAAGACTCTGCTGTTTTGCAGCAACATATTCTGCTGCCCCACTGGGAAGTGTTGATATTTCAGTACTGAATAATTTGAATAGCTATTTTAATTCCTCGCACCAAATGTTTTCTGTAGCAAACAGCAGGCTAAGGTGCCACTTTTTTCTTTCTTTTTTAACAGAAGCATGTCTTTGTTCCTGTAACAACTGCCCAACAGACAGAATGAAGAAGAAGCCCTGCTGGATCAGACCAAATGGCCATTTAATACAGCCTCATCACAGCGGCCAACCAGATGCCTATAGAACATAAGCACAAAAGCCCTCTCCCCATTTCTGCTCCCTGGCAACTGATATTTCGAGAGACCATAAAGAAGAGCCCTGCTTATGGATTGAGCCAAAGGGTCTTTGGGTTGCCATACTTTGAAGAGAAAAAAAGAGGACATATTTGCCAACATCTACTTTTAACTATTTGAAGGACGCGGGTGGTGCTGTGGGTTAAACCACAGAGCCTAGGACTTGCCGATCAGAAGGTCAGCGGTTCGAATCCCTGTGACGGGGTGAGCTCCTGTTGCTTGGTCCTTGCTTGGTCCTTGCTCCTGCCCACCTAGCAGTTCAAAAGCACGTCAAAGTACAAGTAGATAAATAGGTACTGCTCCAGTGGGAAGGTAAACGGTATTTCCATGCACTGCTCTGGTTCAACAGAAGCAGCTTAGTCATGCTGGCCACATGACCCGGAAGCTGTATGCTGGCTCCCTCGGCCAATAAAGCGAGATGAGTGCCGCAACCCTCAGTCACGACTGGACCTAATGGTCAGGGGTCCCTTTACCCTTTACCTTTACTTTTAACTATGGATCTCTATGGCGACTCTCATAATGAAAAAGAGGACCTGTCCTGGAAAAAAAGGGTATATGGCAACCCAGCATCCTGTACTCGCAGTGGCCAACCAGATGCCTGTGGGAAGCAGGGAAGCAGAGCCGGATTGTAGAACATTAGCCACTAATAGCATGCTCCTCCATGGATTTGTCCGACTCACTTTTAAATGTTGGCTTTTTGCAGTTTAGTAGCACTGCAGAGAGCTTGCTGGGGAGACCATGCATTAAAAAGGGACTCAAAAATAACTTAAACAAGGTTTTAATAACAAAAACAAAAACTCCTTATACACTAAATACATCAACAACAAACCAGACCCAACCCCCAGGGTAATGGGAGAGCTAGGTGCTGCTCCTTATATACTACACCCAATTGCCGACACAGCTTGATTAACACAACTCAGCAGCACCTGCTATGTTTCACAGCTGTAAGGCTGGGTCTCGTTATTTGCCCTGGCCCTGGCCCTTAAAGACATACACAACTTGTGACGCAATAATGAACCTTCACATTTTAAAGTGACCATTCAACATTAAAGCCATCCAGTTTGGTGTTCTCCTGTGGGAGTGAATGCCAAAGTTTAACTATGGTATGCTTTGTTCAAGAAGTATCATAGAATCCTAGAGTTGCAAGGGACCGCAAGGGTCATCTCATGTGATGCAGGAGTCTCTTCCCCAATGTGGGGCTGGAACCCACAACCCTGAGATTAAGAGCCTCAGACTCTGCTGACTGAGCTGGCCTTTGGTTCGCCCCGAATCTTCCAACATCCAGCTTCACATGGACCTACTGTTATGAGATCGGGAGACAAATTTATCCTGTCCAGGTTCGCAAGATGCATATATTTATATATTTCTACCATGCTCCCCGCACCAAATGCCCTTTCCTCCTAAACTAAGAAGCTCAATTTTTTGTGTGGGGGTTACTTTTCAAGCTCTATAGTATCTTGTCTGAGTTGTGGAGACCAGAACTCTACACAATGTCAAAACAAAAAAAATTCCTTCCAGTAGCACCTTAAAGACCAACTAAGTTAGTTCTTGGTATGAGCTTTCGTGTGCATGCACACGAAAGCTCATACCAAGAACTAACTTAGTTGGTCTTTAAGGTGCTACTGGAAGGAATTTTTTTTGTTTTGACTATGGCAGACCAACACGGCTACCCATCTGTAACTGGATCTACACAATGTGTACATCATCAGCGCAGGCGGCCAGGCGACGAGGAGAAACAGAAAGTCTTGGATTTCCACGACAAAGAGTCCTTTGGCACCAGAAAGACCAGCTGATTTAGTGTGGCGCTATCTGTCATGGAAGAAGACCACAGCTCCTCCGATGCGTGAATCCTCCTCCCAAAGAGGCGTCGAACTGGACTTGGCACACACGCATCCCCTGTCCCTTTAAAAGAGTTGCACAGAAGGGAGCATTCTGTCAGACGCTGTTTCTCCCAGCACTGCAGCGCTGTGGTGGGAAAAGCCACGTCGAGGGGGGGGGGAATCTCCGTTCTCTGCAACTCTTAAAGGAACAGGATGATGACGACGACGACTCAAGACCCCCCCTGCACTGAGCAGGCAACCCTGGTTTGGGCTCTCCCGAGTCTTTCTAACCTTTCCCGGGAGGTTCTAGGCACTGGCGGGTCGGCGCTGGGACCCAGGAGGCGCTTCCGACTGGCGCGCTCGCCTTCTCCGCCGGGTCCATCTGCTGGGTCCGTGCGCCTCCCGGATGCCCGGCTCCGACCAGCCCGGCTCTTTTGTTCTGCAGCGGCCGGGCGGCGAGAGGTTTCCCACCGGACGCTCATCTCCCCACCCACCGCCGGCCCATTGAAACCTTCAGTTGCCGCAGATCACAATGCAAAACAGGTAATAGCCGCTGCCTATGCCTCCTGGTTTGGGTGGGTAGCTCTCTCCCTCGCCCCCCGCTCCCCCTTCCTGCCCAGCCTAGATCACAAATGGGGCGGGCGGGGAAAGCTTTGCAGCTCCGGGCGCTTCTCTGCAGGCTGGGGGCGCAAGGAGGAAGGGAGGGAGCAGGACCCTCGATCTGCGAGGTGGGCGAGAGATGGTTTGCATTGCAACGGGTCTGCTCCCTTTAAGCGAGACTTGTTTGCGTTTAAGGGATCGGGGTCGAGCCGGGGATGGTTGTGATGAAGATGATTTTAACGCAAATTGTTCTTCTAATGCATTCCTCCCCCTCTTACCGTTCCCTATCCAAGGGGAATCCAGCTCCCCTAGAAGCCCCTTCTGTTTATTTATTATTATTATTATTATTATTATTTTTTAAATAATTCCAAATGCCTTCGAGCTGGCTCGTGATGGGAGTGAGGGAAGGGCACTCAGCACATGCCCAGAGGTGCCCTCTTCCCTACAGTCGAGCAAAATCAGCCCAAAAACAAAACACAAAAGAGGGGGGGGGCACTCAGGATCGTTCTAGAATCTGTCGCTAGATTCTGGAAGATTCATTGGCCCAAGGCTGCCAAAGTCTCAGTTCAGATTAAGCAACGAAGCTGGTTCTTATGTTATGGCTGTGACAGGGACTCGGTCACAGGAATTTAGCTGAAAGGTTGTGCATGACTCCCTTTTATCCAGTGTTAACAATCTGTAGGATTGGTGGATTGTGGAAATGAAATGAATTGGATGTTGCTGATGGGGGAATCTCTTTTCCTAATTCAAATTGACAGCAACATGGTGAATTTATACTCTCCCTATTCATCTTTTCTTTTCCCCCTTAACATTTCCAGTAGTGGATGCTGTTGGACTTTAGCATTTGTTTGTTTGTTTAGAAAAGTGCAAAAGAGCTGGATTTGGCAACTTGATGCATAGCATGATAGCTTTAAAATGAATCAACCAGGGTTGTTTTTTAAAAAGTTAAATTTTGAAAGTAGGGTTAGAAAATGGTCAGAATTCCAACGCAATCCACTGAAACATTGCCAAGCTTCAGATCTGTGCAAAATGTAATTGCCGTTCTAGTCGGTTCTATTTTGTATTTCAACATATTTCTGTAGAACTGGACGAGCAGCATCTGGAGAAAGTATTTGCAGAGAGGCTGGGAGACTGCTCTTTATCAGCAGATACCAGTTAAAAATGTATTAATATTCTGCTTAGGCTGTTTTCTAGGGCTGTTTGGAAATGGGTTCCAGAGCAGAACAGACTCAACTCTGAGTCCTGCATTATAGCCGTGCCAAGAGATACCTGCTAGGTTTGTCTCCTGGTAATACAGATCTACATCTAAGTAATGGCAAGAGGTAATTCCCAGCAGATAAGCAAGTGAGTTTCTGCAGCTGACATCTGCTGTATCTTGGGGATAGATGGCAACCCCCAAGGAGCCCTGGGAATTACATAGTTTGTGCAAACTATGTTTAGGGTACATATTCAAATGTCCTAAGCGTTCCTCCTTAACGTCTGTAAACAAGTCTGCTCTACTTGCAAAAGTGTGATGCACATTGCAATAAGGGATATAAGGCAAGGGTCACACATAGAATTGCAATCTCCTTCTTTCTATCCTTGCCTCAGAGTCAAAGCCCCCACCTCCTATGCATGATCAAACTTGGTTTCTTCTCAGTTATCTGGAATAGCTACCCAATCTGCATCCTTGGAATGGCTAATTCAGTTTAGAATCCCCACTTCACTCATGAGTGCATATTGAAAGCTGGAGGAAAACTGCACGCTTGATCTGTCCTGGGTTCTGGGTATGGCAGGATGGTTAAAATTAGATTATTGGTGTTAACAGATCTTAAGTATGAGTAGCACAGACCCTCTTGCTGATGCAGTGCATGTTCATATATGAAGTTAGGGTGCACTCGCATGCAGATGTCATGAATGTACAGTGAATAACTGTACACACAGTTATTCACAGACGTAAAATGCATGTCTTTGTGTATATGTTTTTGCTCACAGATACCTTGTAGACATATGCACGTTTGCATTCCCATCCACAAGGGAAGATATTATCTGCAAGACTCTCTTAAGACCAATTTAGACTGTGCACATGTGCTGACACTGTGCACCATTATATCCATGCTCTAGTGCATAGTCACACCCACAATTCAGTATATATTTTAAAAGAACTGCACACACGGTTAGAGATTCAGGTAAGTGTGCACAGAGTGCACATATACACTTAGGGTTTCTTTTAAATGTTTTAGACTTCAGCCCACTTTGGAGGAGGCATTAACTGGTGAGGAGGCTGGGGAATTGGAATCTCATTCATAGTTTATGTAACTTGAGGGTTAACCCTGCTGAGTTCAAAAGGAATCGCTTCCGTAAATGTTGCACTCTTGATCTCTAAGGTGCCCCAGTGCTTTTTACCACTGTAATTTAAGGCGCCTAGGGTACTAGCCAACGAAGCCATACTCCGAGTAGACCCACAGAAATCAGTGGGCCTGCGCTGAGTGTGGCTCAGTTGGCTATCGCCCCATGTCTTTTGGAATGAATACTTGGATGTCTTCTCGGCGTCTGAAATGCAAAGATGGCAGTGGCGCTTATACTTTTGCAGAAGACCAAATGCATTGCTGGGGTGGCGGGGTCTTCCTGGTGGGCTTCTCTGTGGTTCTCACTGTTCTCCCGTCTCCGCAGCGATGTCCCTGTAGCTGAACGCGCTCTTGTTCCTGGTGCCCAATGGAGCCATCTCACAGGTGGCATGTCGACAGGGGTGATGGGCATCCAGCGGAGCTGCAGGCAAAGGCTCGGGTGCTGGTGCCAGGCGGGAGTAGTTGGCCAAGAGCGGAAAACCATGGCAGCGTCGGGCTTGAAAACGAGGTGATAGAAACCTGCCCCCCAGTTCCTTGGGCTCACTATATGCAGACCCCACTCAGCAATGACAGCCCCCAGAACCACACGGCCTTAGAGGACAGGCCTTCTCATCCCGAGATCTACAGCATTGCCCTGTGGGGGCCCAAACTGCATTCGGCGCTGACCAGGCACAGAGGGGGGCGGTCCAATGCACAGGCCTCCCCTCCGGCCTCCAAGCATCTTGATCCGCCAGGAGAGGGAGACGCCGCAGACGAAGGGTCCATGGTGTTGATTGATGCTGAAGGGGTGCCCCACACTGTGTCGCGCCAAGAGGTCGAGCAGGCTGGGCAGATGCAATCCTCTGAGCCCGAGCTGTTGGCATCAGCCCCGCCGCCCCGGCAGCTGTACTTCTGCCCCATTTGCCTACGGACGTTCCTGTACCAGTCGGACCTGGAGCGCCACAGCATCACCCATTCGGAGAGCAAGCCGTACGTGTGTCGCGAGTGCGGCAAGGCTTTCAAGCGCTCCTCGCACCTTCAGAGGCACAAGCACATCCACACCGGCGAACGGCCCTTCAGTTGCCCGGTCTGCCGCAAGGGCTTCCGGGAATCTGGGGAGCTCCTGCGCCACCAGCGAGTCCACACCGGGGAGAAGCCGTACCAGTGCCAGATCTGTCGGTTGCGCTTCACGGAGCGCAACACCCTCCGCCGACACGCCAAGCGCAAGCACGCCCGTGAGACCTACTACCAGCGCTCCATCGAGGAGGGAGGCGGCAGCTGGACAACGGCAGGAGACTGGGAATCGGAAGTGGTGGCGGGAAGCGGTGACTGGGGGCCAGAGGAACTTGGGAGTGGCTGGACCAATGAATCGGTGGAGGACTGGGTCGGGGATGGGAGCCACTGGGGAGAAGCTGCAGAAGGCGGGGCAGGAAGCACTCCAGTAGCTATGTCACAGATACCAGAGACAGAACACAGCAAGGACAAAGACAAGCCTGGAATCCAGCCCTCATAAATATGCAAAAACTAGGTTGGGCGGGGGGCACCAGGGACTGGGACATGAACTCTGCCCTGCAACTGTCTAAAAGGACTTAAACATCTGTAACTGCATTGAGACTTTTCCTGCCCCCTCAAGTGAGGGCATGAGACTGAGGATAGGACCGTTTCCTAGAGCTGCTCTAGAATATTATGGCCTTTGAAGTATCAATCGGTGGGCATCACCAAAGACTGGAGAATGCTACTGGTGGACAGGGAAACATAACTGTCCCCTCCTTCCAACAATTATATCATGACATCCAGAGCTGTTGAGGGATTGGAGAAACAGTGTTATGTGTTAAACTCTGTAGCAGAGTATAGCAAATGAAACTGGGGAATTTGCTGTTTCTTGTGGTTTCCCAGAGGAATGGGCACTGGGTGATGTGTGCTCCTCTCCCGGTTTGTACCAAACAAAATGTCGATACACGTTGGTCCTCTGTAAGATTATTTGCCCCATTCTGAGTTGCTTTCTTGGCTCCTCCATGCAGTGGGGCATTTTCAAGTTTGCAAACTTTTCAATGAATTAACATATGCAAAAGAGCAGTTGTCTCCTTTTTCCTCCTTCCCCTTTCTTCCCCTGCCCCCACCTTTCCAAAAAGTGTGGCCTAAGGTTTGGAGATCTCTCCCTCAGCCCATAATGTGCGTGCTTGAGTCTAGAGTTTGAGGGAATTGAAATATTTGGGTACATGTGGAGTTCTATGTCTTTGTGTATATGTGTGTGTGTGTGTGTGTGTGTGTGTGTGTGTGTGTGTGTGCACTTCTCAATAGGTGTGAGGCAAAATCCTAATGTGTAGGCAGAGATCCAATTTGAATACGTGTCTGGAAGTGAAGGACTGAAAGGAAGGACAAGGGGAAGGACAACAAGCCCCAATCCCTCCCTTCTGCACACTGCAGCTTTCTCTCCTGTTTCCCTCTCAACATCCAGAGATGATGTGCGCTTAATACCTCAGTCCTAAACACATACACTTACAAGTAAATTGCATTCAAATCAGCCAGAATTACTTTTAAATAAATGTGTTTAGGGCTGAGGTGTTAGGCCATCATCTGGTCCAGAGTGCCACATGAAGCAAGATCTTGACAAAGAATGAGCAGGGCAGATGTGCCGGTGCTACCACTGCACCACAAAGGTTAACTCGTGCTTTCTCTGGATAAAGTCTTGAAACATCAATGTTTTGTGAAAAGTGCTGAAAATTCTGTGAGGAATCTCAAGCCCCTTCACAGAACTTACACTTCCCACTACTGTACTTTTAGACTGTTCAACCCATATACTTTTGGGCTTCTCATCTACAATTCCCCCCCCCCCCCAGCAAATTAAAAGAAGTGGGAGGCAGCAAGTTTACACAAACTCACAGTGTTCTCTTGGGGAAAGAACATGGCTGCTTTCAGTGGAGGCCCCCATTAGGGCGAATAGGGCAATGCCCCACCAACCTTAGTCTGCTTCCAACCAGCTGCCAGCTGCCTGCCTTCTTACATACAAGCAGCCTGGGGTGGCTGTGCCTGTAGCAGCTTCCTCCTCCTTAGTCTCCGTGTTGCCCCTTGTAGAACTCACCAGAGGAAAGGAATAGGGACTAAACTAGAATTATTTGGCTCTGTATCTCATTGGCTCTGGCTCCATCTACTTTTGGGCTCTCTGCTTTCTGCTGTACCAGTTCCAGTGTGTGACAGTCACCACTGGCTGTTTTAAATGGTCCCAAACAGAGCTAGCCCTACCATTAGGCAGAGTGGAGCAGCAGATTATGGGGAGATGGAGTGGCATCGAAGTGTTGGAGGTCACATCTGTGTGTGGCATACAACCTGCTCTGCACCTTCTAAACTAGTCTGCTGACCTCAAGCATGGTGGAGGCTGATGTCCCATTAGTTGCCAGTCCTCTTAGTTTCTGCGCATGAAATGAGAGGAGGCGCCATCTTGTCCTTCACCTCTGTTAGCAAATTGCCTTGTGTTGGACAGTGTCCCAATCAGGATATATTTGGAGGGAAGCAAAGGGGGAATTTGAGCTTTGGCAATGTCTGTCTTACATTTTGAAGGCAACTTCCCTAACCAAACACAAGGCATCTCTTACAGGGCAGAACACATGGGAGGAAGTGTGTGAGAGAGCATGCTGCAGATGGAGAGAAATCAGCATGGTGATTCTCCATTATTTCTGTTTAAAAAGTGTAGGCTTTTGTTACAGAAAATGGTTAGAATCCCAAAAGGGGCAATGTCTGCAGAACTGAGACCACACTGTAATATTACCGTGACCCCGAGTTTTATAATTATTTTACATATATTTGGCATGTGATGTACATGAGGGTTAGATGTTTTCTCCTGTCTTTATGCTGTTGCACTTGATCTGAACTGAGATTTGCCCAGGTGCGTGATTGCACAAGCATTCAATGACCTGCTTACAAGGTCACATCCTTGTACTCTGTGTTACGTCAGTATGAAAATAGCTAACATTCCCTTTCTTCCTTCCTCACAATCATAACTGCAGATAGAAGCTCCCATTTCATTTATGGCTGCTTCCTTGCAATTCCTTTCCTAAACCAAGTTCTTATTACACAAGTAACAAGCAGTGTAGAAGCAGGTTGAGAAATTGTTGGCTGCTCAGTCACAACTTATGAATGCACAGTGGCTCCCCATATGGATCTGCCACTATCAAGTGGTTTTCTTCATGGCACTGCAAAACACTCCTACCAGTGGTTTACAACAGCTCAGAGAGAAAACAAGAGTGGAGGTCCAGTCTGCAAGGTGAGCCACTGCTCACTGTTAATGACATAGAGCAATTCCCTTACTGATTCAGTTCCAAGTGGTGTGTATAACAAGGTGTCTGTCCAAGCTGATGCTAAATGAGAACTTTATGAACATCCTTGTGGCAGTTGGAGAAAGCAGGGTTGGTTGTAGTCACTCCATGCTACTGAAAATGATGTGGACCCCCACCTTTCTAAACTGCAGATGATAAGAGGTGACATGGGTTGAACAGTCTGCATAAGGAGATATGAGAGCACTCAAAAATTCATTTTTGTAGATACCACTGCTTGCACCTCCAGAATTTCTCTTGAAGCCTAATTTCCTGTATCAAAAGCCTAACAGGGAGCAGAGAAGGCTTCATTACAAGTGTGCCGTGTGTGTGTGTGTGTGTGTGTGTGTGTGTGTGTCAGAGAGAGGGAGGACAGAAGCTGGGATAACTCAGTCAGTAGATAATCTCAGGGTCATGGGTTTGAGCTCCGTGTTGGGCAAAAGATTCTTGCATTGCAGGGGATTGGACTAGATGGTCTTTGTGTTCCCTTCCAACTCTACAATTCTATAATTCTATGAAATGAGTGGACAAGAGGGTGCATGTATGTGTGTGAGTGCCTGTTTTCAGCAGAATGGCAAATTAAAACTAGCAATCTGGCGCGCGTGCGCGCACACACACACACACACACACACACACACACACACAGAGTCTCCCATCCCTACTCTATTAGTCACGCCTTTTTAAGCTTTAAAAAGGGAAGCCAATATTTAAAATCTTGCTCATGCTAGCTGTACTGTTATCAAGGTCATTTCTATTCTCCATAGACAACACTACAAGAGGCAGGGGAAGAATGTGTAAACACCCGCTCTGAAAATAATCATCATCTCGTCCTCCCTTCCACTGATGTAGCTGGCACTGGCAGGCCACTCAAAATTGCAGCTGGTGGATAAGCAAGCAAACTTTGTTTTCCATTTTGCCCTCTGAAACATGTGAGAGAACCTACCCACTTAAAGCCCTTTCCCCCAGCTAATTTCCTCCCCCTAGTGCCACCAGAGATGAAGACAGTGTGTTCCAGGTCTGAAACCTGACTAGCATTGTAAAATATGGCGCCCTGTTTCGTGGAGGCCTTGCTGCCCATCCAACAAGATTGCCTCTCTTCCCATCAAAGGCTCTCCCTCTCTCTCCCTCCGCAAACTGCATGTGAGCTGGAGAACTGGAGCCAAGCTTTTGCCTTGAACTACCTCCAGGGCTGTCTTGTATGCCCAGGCCTCCAAGTTATCTTTGTTGCCATGGAGACCACCTTGAGCGCACAGTTGGGTTGTTACAAGCAGAATCTTTGTTAAGAAGGGCCTCAAGGCCTTGGCTGTCGTGAAGGCTGCAGAAGGATTAAATGGAAACACACTATCGCATCACTGTTTTCCTTTTTAGCCACGGGGATATGAAGCTCTTAAAAAAGAGAAACAAAATTATGGAAGCTGGGGTTTGGGATTCTCTCAGTGTAATACGCCATGCCAGTATTGTTTATGCCAGCTGGGTTTTTCCTCCCCTATGGGAGATAGCCCAAGACATCTGTTAAACCACTGGTCCAGTCCACGCCACATGGTGGCTGCTGGTTTGGATTATTTGGGGGTTTTTGTTTTGGGAAGCTAATGCCACCTTTAAAGATAGACAAATGGCCCTGTGGTGTTCCCTGTGAGGATGGAACTGACACCACGAGGACCTTTATCCACACAATATTGTCACTCAAAATGGCAGGCTGGCGGGGCTGCTTGGGAGGAGATTTGCTCACAAACACCCAGACCGACTATCTGTTATTTAATGGCACTGTGTTTGAGGTGAAGTGATATGGAAGTTCTGCCTGTGGTTGTTTGGCTCACTAATTCACACATGCAGAGTTGATGCTCCAGTCCTGAGATGATAAATAGGCATGTGTCAACCACGCCTTAAAGAGACAAGAGTCTTAAGAGCTGGAGGTGAGGTTATCTGTACCTTTAGTACTCTCTCCCCCCCACCACCACATGCACAACAAAATCCAAAGAGAACCATTCAAATTAGAGCTATTTAAAACCTAAAGGTTCTGGTCTGTCCCTTTATTATACATTTATTGTATTTATAACTGTATTTTTATTTAAGAAATTATGTAATCTGCCTTGAGGACCCAGTTTGGGGACTGAACGGTGGGATAAAAAAAACCCTTAAATAAACAGACTAAATAAAATTCCCCTCAGGTTTCCTGTGTTTCTGGATATGGAAGACTGAGTGTTGGTAATACACATATTTAATCTAAAAATAGCGGGGTCAGGGCTCCTTGCTAGATGCCATGCCTGCAGATGGTTTACAAGCAGTTGGAATTTCACTGGGCCAAAATTACGTAATAGGCTATATAACTAGAATTTTTCTTTGGTGTTTTATCTCCCTGCTACTTTTTAGATAGTTATCTTTCAGAGAAGGGATGCTTCCCCTCACAAGCATCAATGCATTTTTTTAAAAGTACCTCCTTACAATTTCCACATGCTCAAAGTGCTATCAGTAGTGCCAATATTTTTAAGCAGAAAATTGGGCATCTCTCCTAACCTGAGATAATGGTCACAATTCAGGGAACAGTTCTGAGGATACAGTGACCGTGATTACCCAGGTTGAGGCTAACTGATAAGGTGGGCTCTATCTGTATCATACATAAATGTGAAGTGTAAGTTTCTGGAACTTACCAAACCTTTGTGGAGTCTCCAATGGAAATCTATTTAACAACTTTAAGGGCCAAAACTTCAAAACGTTTAGCATTGTGAGCCCTTCTTCCATTCTAGCACACAGTGGCACCTCTTAAAGTGAGGAGAGTAAAGTAGACTGAAATTTGCTGTTCTGTGTAATTAAGTCTGCTTTTCTGAGGATGGGGAAATAGTCTGCTCCTCCTTGGTCCTCCTCTGTGCACATTTGCAGCCCACACTTGGCAGTCAGTACTCATCAAACTGAAGTGGAGTTGATGTTTCAGAATGAAAAATCTGTTGGTTGAAGAATTTGACTCTCCAATTCACTTGCTTGAATGCTGATTGGTCATTGAGGGCATTAGATTTTATTTTTTTTAAAGAAGTAACTGAAGATTACATTCCTGATATACCTGTATTAAGCAGGATGTATCACACTGGTTCATTGTGTGCCTGTTGAAATGTTATTTCGTGTCAACTGTTGTGGCAAAAGCTCTTAAGGTGCCACAGGTCCTTTTGCTGTTGTTTTCCATGAAGTGCTCTTAGTAATTTGCAACACCATCCTAACCACGTGTTCTCAGAAGTCAGTCATATTGAATCCAATGGGGCTTACTGCCTGACAAGTTTCTATTTAGAAAGTACACAGACATTTACTTTAGAGCCAGTCATGCCCCACAATATTCATTTACTTAAAATATTTGTAGCTAAATCAAAAAACCCCAGGATGGTGTCCAGCAGTGTGAATAAAACCAATTCACGGGCAACATACAATTAAAAAACTCCAAGAAATAAACATAATAATATAACTCAGCAAGACAACAACAAATTAAAACTGCAACCCCATTATCCATCCTTCCTATCGCTCACCCCAATTCCTGTGCCATTTGCCGGTTGCCTGGCAGGCAGATATATGGCAAATACGCGGCTTCTCAGCGCTTCGCCTCCATGTCAGGAAAAGCTTTTTCCTGCTGGTGTTTTCTGCCTGTCAAGCAACCTGCTAAAGGCGGCGAGGCTATGCCAGAAAACACGCACACCAACACCGGGCAAGCTGGCAACCCCAACCGGGCTGCAAGCAGCCGCTGCGGGGTCGCGCCGCGCGCTGAGAAGCGCCTTACGAGGCACTATTTCTGCATGGCATTGAATTGCAGCAGCAAAGGGACACGGGGAGCGGGGAGGCGGCAGGATACGACGCTACCCCAGCAGCAAGGAAGGAGGGAGCCGAAGCCAGCTCGCGCGCAAAGGCCTCTGGGCCACGGAACGGAGGGAGGGGAGGTCAGAATGCGGAGAGGATTGTGGGTACGAGGGGAGGGCAGGAAACGGCCTTCTTCCTTGGGGAGGGAGGTTTCCGGTTCCGGCCGGGCCTGTGTGAGTTGCAGCCTGGCAGTGCCCCCCTCCACCCCCCACCCCAGTGGGACCAGAAACGCCCCCCGCGTCCGCTGGGGGCAAGGCGAGGGCCAGGGGGCTTCCCCCCAGCACCAATCCTGCCGCACAAGGAGCAGCCCCTGCCGGGGGCGCGGAGGAGGCTGGGGCAGCGCCACACACCGGTGAGTGCGCCGTCCTGGAGCCAGCCCTGCTCGCCACCCCCCCCCCCCCGCTCGGCCGCATAGGTTGGGCCCCAGGGCCTCCCCGCTCCCTCGCTTGGGTTAACTTCCGTCCTGCCCCATGATTTGCCGCCCCCCGCACCGCCCGCCCGCCCGGCCACTGCGAACTCGGTTCGCCCCCCTCCCGCCCGGTTCGCCTGCGCGACCCGCTCCCTCCGCCCCCTCCCTCTTCTCCTTCTGCATCCAGTAGCCTCACAGCTGGCCCCCAACCAGAAAGCTGCGTTATGTCACTTTTCTCCCTTCGCTCCCCTCCCCGCCAACTCATGCACATCCAACCTCACGCTGGAATTGTCATCCCATATATTGACTTTTATCTTTAACCTTATAACCTAGCACGGATTACTGTTTCCTTCAAGCTTCTCGTGTATCCGCTGCTTTCCCCGTAGATGTAGTCACATTCCCACCCCATCCTGCATTTTACCTTGGTGGTCAACTCCACATTACTAATTCTAGATCGACCCCAATATAGATGGGGGCTCTTCTACTTACTGCAGGCTTGCAACCCTGCTGCCTGTTGCAAGCACCTTCCCTCACGCTGTTTTCTCGTCCTGGTTCTCCCCCCATGCTATTTTATTAATGTCTAGGAAACTGCCTGACACCATTTCAGACTCTTAGTCCATTTAGGTTACAGTAGTGGTTTGCAGCAACTGCCCAGGGATTCAGATGAGTCTTTCCCAGACCTCCCTGAATATGGAATAGGTTGATCCTGGGACTTTTTCATAGAATTGTAGAGTTGGAAGGGACCTCAAGGGTCATCTTGTCCAACCCTTGCAATGCAAAGTATGTTTTCTGTGTCTGAGCCCTTCTCTTCGGATGCTTTTAAAAAAAATGGATGAAGAAAGTGTTACTCAAACCTGAGTGATAGCCACCTTCCCAAACAGATTTATTTCTGACTGCATCTACAGATTGCAGAGGTATAACCCTCACAGTGCTACTCTTGAACCTCAACACACTATTCTTACCCACCACTGACTGGTAAATGTGTTATATAATACTCCCGCCCCACTGCAGGCCCCAGGGGCATCATGTACCCCTTCATCATCAGTGTGAGGAATGACTGGACTTCTACAGTTTCAGTTAGAGCCCTCTCTGCTGCCTCCCACCCATTTCATGCCCAGGGTTATGCAGGACTTTGCTGCCCTAAATTGTAAACTGGCAGAAGCTCTTCAGGTTATGAAGAAAAGGTCATTCTCAGGTCTGCTTAACCAGATCCTTCTGTAATGGGAGATGATGTAATTTTGCGCGCACCCCCCCCCCAAATTGCTGCACAAAGAGTTTTATCTTGTGCCCCATAGGGATTAAGCAAAATTCCTTATCTGTGCATCTTTTTATGACTTATTCTGTTCTGCTAGTGATGAAAAGGGATAAGGATCTATACAAAACATTGCAGGCTTGATATTGAAATTTTTGCTTGGTCCTCTATTTCAGTGTTTCCCAACCGGTGTTCCGCGGCACACGAGTGTGCCGTGAGACGTTGCCTCGTGTGCCGCGAGATGCCTGGAGGGAGGCGGGCGAGTCGGGCGGCGAGAGGCGGGGCGGCGGCGGCGAGGAGAGGCCGCGCCTCCTGCTGTTGCCTGGCGCTCCTCCTCGCAGCCGGAAGCGCTGCCTGGGCGCCTCCGCGCGACTCTGCCTCGCTGGGTTTGGTCTCCCAGCAGAGACGGGTCACACGCGCCCCTCCCTCCCTCCCTCAGCCTGCGCGGAGGGAAAGCCAGAGAGAGGCATCGCTCCTGCGCGGCGGGAGAGGGAGCAGCCGGAGCGATGCCCCAAACGAACGCATGGGACCGGAGGGGAAATCCTCTCCGAGGCGGATTGAGCGCAGCTGAGAGAAGCCTTTCGAGGAGCTGCCGTGTCCCCTGGAAACCCCCTTCCCAGCTCTGCCTCAGCCGCCGCCGCCTCAGTTGCCGCCGTCCCTCAGTCCCTCGCTCTGCTGCCTCCTCCCACCCCCAAAGCTTGGAGGTTCCCCAGCAAGGGGGAGGGAAAAAACTTTCACTTTTGTGCGTCCCTCCCGGCGTGACGCTGCGCGCTGACGTCACGGGGCGGGGCTTTAATGGTGGTGTGCCGCGAGATTTTTTTTCAGTAAACAGGTGTGCCGTTGCCCAAAAACATTTGGGAAACACTGCTCTATTTCTCTCTTTCTGGCTATGTCACTGGGTGTAGCCCAAACATCTTAACTACATCTGCCTCCTCCCTGATTTGTATGTTTTTCATACAGGGTGCAATTATCATCTGGGAATGTAGCCAATTGAAATATTCTTCATTCATTCTTTTCCCTGTGCCACCACTTGAAAAACTTTCAGGTGTCTCTGTCCCTGCAGCACAACTGCTTTGCCTCAGTTACTGTGTGTTTGAATTGACCCTTTGTGGAGAATTAACAGGCAATTCCTGACTTGGAAAGTGTTCAGGGGAGCGGGATAAAAAGGGGGGGGCTTTATTGGAGTTATGGTGTTTCTTAAAAATGCCTTCTACATGTGGGGTTTAATGGGAATCCCCCCTCAAGAGAGGGGTAGATCCATGACATTTCCAGATGTATAGGGTTAAACCAACAATGGAACTTGGCTGCCAAGTATCTTAGCAAGCTTAGTTACATAACCCAGGAGTTCTGCCTCCTAGTGCTACGGGTTTAAATTTATGCACAAGACTCCCATTTCCTCTCTCAAGGGCAGAGGAACCCTAGTTCGCAGCCTTCCGCCCTCAGTCTCCTTGGTTTCTTGTCCTGCTGCTATATTCCTCCATTGTTGTCATTCTTTCAGCCCAGTCCACACCCCTGAAATCCACTAAGGCCCTCGCAGCCCTCTCCTAGGTGATCCTGGTCTCACTTTATCCATGCCTCCATTGCTACCTCCTTTTCTTTACCTCATCCTTGGTACAGTGGTACCTCAGGTAAAATATGCTTCAGGTTACAAACTCCACTAGCCCAGAAATAGTACCTCAGGTTAAGAACTTTGCTTCAGAAATCGCACGGCGGCGGCAGCACGAGGCCCCATTAGCTAAAGTGGTGCTTCAGGTTAAGAACAGTTTCAGGTTAAGAACAGACCTCCGGAACGAATTAAGTATGTAACCAGAGGTACCACTGTATTCCATTGTTCCCAGACCTCTGCTTCATTGCCCCATTTAAGGTAGATGCAAATAAGGCAGACGCTGCACTGTTAATAAAATCTGTATTTTTTAATATAACTCCAGCGATAGGCATTGGGATATGTCTGTATTCAGTACAGCTCCCAGCACTTGGCTTCCATTGTTTCCTGTTGCAGTGCATTCCACTCCTCATGTATGAGAAATGTGGAGAACTGAGGTTGGATCCAGACAAAGTTAGTTGAACTTAAGTTCCATTGTTTTCAGAGGGAATTAAGCATGTCTGACTATCTTCTCCCATTGATTTCAGTGAGACCTAAGTAGGTTCAGCTAACATAGTCTGCCTCCAACCCCTGGCTTCTAAATCTTACATCTGCTGCATTATAACCCATCACATTGCCATTTGCTGAATTAGACCAGTTTTCTTTTAAATCTAGGGCAGTTTGTTAATGGAGGGGGTTGGGCTGGAAATGGGTGGTGATAGCAGTGCTGTGTACAACACAACTTCTTATCTTTGTCTTGCATGGAAAGAAGGGAGGTGGAGAAAGGGTGGGTATTTGGGATTCTTATCTAAGTATTTCCTGATACTTTAAAACTCTGAAAGTTTTCTCTCTGTGTGTAAGTATATATGCAGAAAGTTGGTAAATGCAAAAGGCATTGTAAGTAACAGCAAAAATGAGGCAAACCCACAAGAAGGTTTTTATTTTTTTACTTTCTGAAGTGGCTGACTCCCCACCCCTCCCCCTTCTTCTTGCAGGGGTCTCACATTTGACTATTCCTTTGTGGAAAGTACATATTTGGAAGAGAAACTGTGAAGCTTGTGTGCATATAATCAGATGTGGTGATCTTGCATATCACATTAATTGTTGGTTGTACATACACTCGAAGGCCATAGCATTGCAGGGTGTGCACATGGAGATGAATATATGTGTGATCATTATACTGGAGGCTATGGTTTCCTGCTGTGTCTGTACGAAACAAAACACATGCGTATGTGATCATCATATGTGATGATTTACATCGGGTTTCCTGCTTCCGAAACAGAAGTGCCTTCCAGCCTAATGTGCAAGGCAGTCCTTGAGACACCCTCCCCCCCAAGAGTAAGTCAGCCAGTGCAGTGGGGCCGCTCTAAAGCCCTACGTGGCTTGGCCCCTACATCCTCCAGAGGCTACATGCTTTTCTGTATCCCATTGTGCTCCCCAACCTTGGAAGAGGATGGTAACATCCATGCCAGACATTTAAAGCATATGGTTTTCCCCAAAGAGTCCTGGGAACTGTAGTTTGGTAATTGTAGCTCTGTGGTGTTGAACTACAGTTACCAGAATTCTTTGGAGGAAGCTATGTGCTTTAAATGTATGGTGTGGATGTGACCGATGATGGCAATGATTTACCAAATGGTAACTTACTGCAGTGGGCCTGGGTACATCTGTAGTGTCCACCTACGTGGTGGTGAGACTCTTAGGACACCTTTGAAATTGAAGGGAAGTGGTGAAAAGCTCTTCTGTTCATGGCTAGATGCTGCAGAAGACCATGTGTGGTAAGTTTCTGCTGGGTAAAATGGTGGCCCATGCTCCCCATCAGTGCCCTCTATTGATGGTCATCAAACTGCACCTTTATGGAACTCCCTTCCTTTGTAAAGTCACCAGAGACTTAACTGGAGCAAATATTGACAACAATGCAAGGCTTTTCTATTCGGAGAGACACGTGATAGCCAGAGATAGACAAATAAGATGTTACATATGGATATTCAAATGGACCTTTTACAGTAGTACCTCAGTTTTCGAACGTAATCCATTCTGGAAGACCGTTCCAGTTCAAAAACATTCAAAAACTGAAAACCTAATACAGAAGCCGCAAAAACTGAGGTACCACTGTACTTACATTTTCTTATAAAATATTCACAACTGTTTCCATAAGTCATACAGGTTGCAGAATTCTGCATTTATGGGTGCAGAATACGGGAGGATCTTGAATCCAGAATAGTTTATATTTTATTATTAAGGCACACACTGTTCTAGCTAAGATGGGCAAGTAGGAAAGCATTCAACCAGAAGGGATGAGAAGCCCACTTCCTTGAGGTAGAATCTTTGACGCATCAACCCTATACACATTTTAGTTTGTATCCCGTCACGACCCCTCAGCCTACCTTATCTTACTGGGTTGCCATAAAACAGGTGGGGGAGCCCTCTTCAGCTCAACAGTCATGTTCCCTCAAGGGGTGGGGCAGGTAAAAGTGCCATAGGTGTGCCTCGTCTTCAAACAGTTGGCTATATACCAGCCATGCAAAAGCACATTCACCCATCTCTGCATATAGGCAATTGAGACATTACCACAGTTGCAGAACACCTTTCGGCCAAGCAAAAACCCTTGAGGAGGATGCAAATAAGGGCTGGGGAAAGGGGCGTGGCCCCAGGGAAAGGGGTGTGGCTTGGGTAGAATTCCAAGGGCTGGGTGGAGAGGGCAGTGCTTGGCCTCTGAGCCTGAGCCCCCCCCCCCCATGCCTGTTATAAAATGTGGCAGCCCCATGTGTATGCATGCCCAGAGGGGCATGTATGGGACTATGCCATTCTATAACAATCCTGTGAGGTAGGTTAGGCAGAATAAGAGTGGCTGGTTTCAGGCGGCATGAGAAACCTTTTAGCTGAGTGGGAAGATGGAGTTTTCCATGTTCAAACTTTCCACACTGGCTTTCAGCCCTGGTAACCTACATTATATAATAATAATAATAATTTATTTTTATACCCCGCCCATCTGGCTGAGTTTCCTCAGCCACTCTGGGCGGCTCCCAATCAGTGTTAAAAACAGTACAGCATTACATATTAAAAACTTCCCTGAACAGGGCTGCCTTAAGATGTCTTCTGAATGTCAGGTAATTATTGGCAGAGCCCAGCATGTTCGAGCAAGGAATGCCACTTTGCAGAGGAGTTTGTTTTAAATATGCAAACCCCAAACTACAGGGACAAGCACGGGCTTCTGAACTCCCCAAAGCGAGCCTGGCCTTGGAATGATTTGTACCTGTGACCTCTGAGAGTCTCGTTTTTTTAACCTCTGCTTAATACCAGGACTCCATAAATATTCAAAGAACTAATGCTTTAGCTGCTTTGGAGCCAACTAGTACTGAATGGGTATAAACCCTGCTTGCCATTCAAAAACTGGAGGATTGTCAAGCTTAGGAGAGTGAGTCACATGTGCTCTCATTGAGAGCAGGAACGAAAGCTTAGAGGCAGCCCAGATGGTTTGAGACATATCCTGGTTTATTTTAAGAATGTTAGAACAGGTAAATGCCATCCATAAAAGGTTCGTGGGGCTAGAGAAACACCCCATGAAGAAAAGTTACAATATTTGGGCCTTTTTAAAAGCAATTAAGGACACAATTGAGGTGTATAAAATGATGCCAGCATAATACTATAACCCAGGGTCTTCCAATGAAACAGAAGGGTAGGAGATTTAGGACAGACAAAAGGAAGTTCTCCTTTACCCCACGTGTTCTCTTGGGATTTCCTTGGTGATGACCACCGATTTAGGTGACTTTAAAATTAGACAAATTCACAGAGAATAAAGCTCCATGGGTAGCTGTCATGATGGCTAAATATTATTACACCACTTCTGGGATGAGAGACATCATGCCTCTGTATGCCAGTCTCTGATGGACAACAGCAGAGGAGACAGGTACAGTGGTACCTCGGGTTAAGTACTTACTGTATTTTTCGCTCTATAAGACACACCAGACCACAAGACGCACCTAGTTTTTGGAGGAGGAAAACAAGAAAAAAAATATTCTGAATCTCAGAAGCCAGAACAGCAAGAGGGATTGCTGCGCAGTGAAAGCAGCAATCCCTCTGGCTTCTGGGATAGCTGCGCAGCCTGCATTCGCTCCATAAGACGCACAAACATTCCCCCTTACTTTTTAGGAGGGAAAAAGTGAGTCTTATAGAGCAAAAAATACGGTAATTCGTTCTGGAGGTCCGTTCTTAACCTGAAACTGTTCTTAACCTGAAGCACCACTTTAGCTAATGGGGCCTCCTGCTGCTGCTGCGCCACCGGAGCACGATTTCTGTTCTTATCCTGAAGTAAAGTTCTTAACCTGAAGCACTATTTCTGGGTTAGCGGAGTCTGTAACCTGAAGCATATGTAACCCAAGGTACCACTGTATTGCCTTCAGGTTCTGCTTATGAGCTCCGCAGATGTTTCTGAACAGCCACTACAGAGACTTTATGCTGGACTATTTGGCCTTTAATCTGATGCAGCGAGGTTCTTGTTCTTATACCTGAGACCCTGGAGAGACACAGCCAGTCAGAAGTAGACAATATTGGGTTTGTAGACAAGTCTGACTGAATATAAGGCAGCACCATGGTTCTTTGCAATTAATTTTAACAACTGGCAACTTTTTCTTTTTTTAAATCGGAAAATTCTTGACCCATCCCATTGTGTAAATGGAACATATCAGATTTTTTTATTATTTTTAATTGGGGCCACCACAGCAGAGAGTTCCGGTGTCCTGGATATGTCTGGTGTGTGTCTACATTGGTATCCTGTTTCTCTCCTTTGTCTAGGCAGTGCCCCCTCCCGGGCGGAGATGGAAGCCAATGCAGCAAGCGACGAGGGTGTGCATTTCCAGAGCTACCCCTTCGACTTCTTGGAGTTCCTGAACCACCAACGCTTTGAACCTATGGAGGCCTACAACCACGAGCACGCCAAAGCAGTCGCCGCCCTCCCCTGCCCACAGCCACAGTACGACTACACCCAGCCGCCCGCTGCCGCCCCACCTGCCCACTTTGACCGTGTGCCCACCGCTGTTGGCACCTCCAAGCCCAAAGCTGAAGGCCCATCCTCCTCCTCTTCCTCAGCTGCTGCTTCTGCCAACGTTCAAGTCAAGAAAGCCGAACCGGGGGCTTCTGCACCACCGCAGCAGCAACAACAACAGCAGCAGCAACAACAACAACAACAACAGCAACCACCCTATACTGGTCCAGCAGTGGTGCCAGCGACAGGCCAGCCTCTCTTCGATAGTACAGCTGCAGCTGCAGCCGCTGCCGCTGCCTACAACACTCCTCAGTGGGGCATTGTGGACCTTTCTGGCCACCAGCACCTCTTCAGCAGCCTGAAACGTGGGCAGGCCCCGCCCCCAGCTACAGCCACTGTTGCCACTGACAGCCAGGTGGGCAAAGACGACAAGAACTACTTCCGGCGCTTGAAATATTTCATCGACCGCCGTTTCCCGTGCGGCGTGTGCCAGAAATCCTTCAAGCAGTCGTCCCACCTTGTGCAACACATGTTGGTACATACAGGCGAGCGGCCCTACGAGTGCACCACCTGCGGCCGCACCTACAACCACATTTCCAGCCTCATCCGGCACCGCCGCTGCCACAAGGACACCGAGGATGCCACGGCGGCTGCCAATGCGGCCGCTGCTAACGCAGCCGCGGCAGCAGCTGCGGCAGCCGCGGCAGCTGTTGCCACCAACGCAACTGCTGCTTCTGGTGCCGAGGGAGCAGCTCAGCCTCCTACTCAGAGCGGCAACCCTCAGGTGGTTCCTGCATCCGCTGGGACGGCAGCCGCGTCCGCCCTCAGTGCTGCCATCGCTCAGGCGGAAGGCCCGTTCACCTGCTCTCTCTGCTGGAAGGTCTTCAAGAAGCCAAGCCACCTGCACCAGCACCAGATCATCCACACGGGCGAGAAGCCGTTCTCATGCTCCGTCTGCCAGAAGAGCTTCAACCGACGCGAGAGCCTGAAGCGGCACGTGCGGACCCACTCGGATCTCCTGCGAGTGCAGTGCGGGGTTTGCGGCAAGGAGTTCCGGGACGCTTCCTACCTTCTGAAGCACCAGGCTACCCACGCGCCACCTGGAACCTTGCCGCCACGCCCCGAGTACAAGTGCGACATCTGTGGCAAAGGCTACGTGGCTCCCCAGAACCTCCTGCGCCATCGGCAGCTGCAGCACGAGGGAGCCCAGCTGCCCAAGGACGGCACCAACGCCCTGTCCTACCTGCCGCCGGGAGCTTATCTCCTCCCACAAGACCCGCAGGCTACCGGTTCTGACGGCGACACCAAGCCCACGTCCTATGGGCTCTTGGGTCACCCGCTGCTGGTGGGGACGGCAGCGGGCAAGAACTTCTGCTGCGGGATCTGCGGCCGCGGCTTTGGGCGCCGGGAGACGCTGAAGCGCCACGAGAGGATCCACACCGGGGAGAAGCCTCACCAGTGCGCCGTGTGCGGGAAGCGCTTCCGCGAGTCGTTCCACCTCAGCAAACACCATGTGGTGCACACGCGGGAGAGGCCCTACAAGTGCGAGATCTGCGGAAAGGTGTTTGGCTACCCGCAGAGCTTGACCCGCCACAAGCAGATCCACCGGCTGCAGCTGCCTTGCTCTTTGCCACCCATGGGGCCCTCACTGGCACCCATGGGCCCTTCGCTGCCGCCGCCTCCCGAAGGGCTGACCTATGGCTGCTCTGACTGTGGAGAGCGCTTCCCCGATCTCTTCCACGTCATGAGCCACAAGGAAGTTCACGTGGCCGAGAAGCCGTACCCGTGCGACGTCTGCGGCAAGTGCTTTGGCTTCATTGAGAATCTCATGTGGCACAAGTTGGTCCACCAGGCTGCCCCCGAGCGGCTCCTGCCACCGGACGAGACGGCTGCGGCGGTGGCGCCTCTGGAGAACGGACTGGCCAGTGGCGACAACATGACGTCTTTCGAAGACCACCACCCCACCTTGCCCAGCGGGGAGCGCTTCTCCTGCTCCATCTGCGGCCAGACCTTCAAGCATTTCCTGGGCCTTGTGACCCACAAGTACGTTCACCTGGTGCGGCGCACGCTGGCCTGTTCAGTCTGCGGGCAGAGCTTCGCAGGGGCCTATGACCTGCTGCTGCACCGCCGCACCCACCTGCAGAAGCGCCACTTCTCCTGCCCGGTGTGCGGCAAGCGGTTCTGGGAGGCCGCCCTCCTGATGCGCCACCAGCGCTGCCACACCGAGGAGCGCCCTTACCGCTGCGCGGTCTGCGGGCGCGGCTTCCTGCGCTCGTGGTACCTGCGCCAGCACAAAGTGGTGCACACCGGCGAGCGGGCCTACAAGTGTGCCCTCTGCAACAAGCGCTTTGCCCAGTCGTCCAGCCTGGCCGAGCACCAGCGCCTCCATGTGGTGGCTCGGCCCCAGCGCTGCCCCACCTGCGGCAAGACCTTCCGCTACCGCAGCAACCTTCTGGAGCACCAGCGGGTGCACCTGGGCGAGAAAGTCTACCGCTGCGACCGCTGCTCCAAGAGCTTCTTCTACCTGTCCTCCATCCTGCGCCACCAGCGCTCCCACGATGCCAAGCGCGAGCTGCGATGCGGGGCCTGCCTCAAGCTCTTCAAAGACCCCAAGTACTTCAGCAAACACGTCCAGGCCCATCAGGGAGGGCGGCCGTTCAAGTGCAGCACCTGTGGAGAAGCCTTCTCCAACACCTATGGCCTCAAGAAGCACCGCCACATCCACAAGATGGAGCGCTTTGCCGCCATGGGAGGCCACAAGGAGCAAGCCTAGCGCTGGGGGCAGGGGAAGAAAATCTGAGCGGTCCTTTATCCTGGTACTTGAGGGTGGGAAGATGAGGCTAGTTCCTGTCTGTTGCAAGCCACAAGGGCAGGCGTTTCCCTGTAGTAAAATGGCAGTAAGATGCTATGTTTGGGGAAGGATATGGGAGAGTCCTCAAGTCACAATTGCATTGGGGCAATCCACGGAGAACCAGGGATGCAACACAGGATTGGTTTACATAGGTATCCTCCCTGGACCTTGGTTTTCCCCAAACAAATAGCTGTTGCCCTGTCCATCCTGGATTCCCTAGTCTAAACATGATAGGAGAGGATGGCTGTCATAGAAGTTACTCTTTCTTACCAAGAACGGATGGACGTTTATTACCTTTTCCAGGAAGTGGGAGCAGAGGAATGATGTTCTTGTGGAATAATAAGCCTAGATACTGAAAGAGAGAAGAAGCCATCTAGGTTCCCATTTGCAGGAAGAGGTGGCTCTTTCTTTCCTCCATTTAAGTGTTAGAGCCAATTCATAAATTTCAGTAGAGGGCAGGACATGGTACAGTCCTTCAGGAGCGCTTGCCAAATTTTACTGTGAACCCAGCCACCTGATCTATGCCATGCAGGTCTTGCTTCCTTTCTGGAGGAAAGACATTGATTTGGGTGCTTCCTTTACCTCTGACAATGGGCTGCTTGTTCTCTTTCAAATACCTTAGTTGCCCATGGGACCTGGTTGCTGACAGAAGATAGTCCCCCCCTCCCAATTTATCTGTGTAGGAAATTAGAGGAGCTTGCTTGAACTTTGCATATCTTACAATATGATCTAGATGCTGCCACACCATAAAATATCTACCTGTCTTCCCACCTCCAGGACAGTTACCACTTCATGATGCAGCTGGAGGATCATAAACCTGAATGCTCCCTCACTTTAAAAACAAAACACTCATAGGAAACAAGGAAGTCTGGAGGAAGGGTTCTAGCCTAGCCTTCTTCCTGATACCTAGCTTTCCACATGCAGGGAATACAGTATTGAATATGAAAGAGCATTCAGATAGGTCATTTCCCCCCTTATGTATCTTGAAGTGGTGTAGGCCCAGAAAGACTGTACCATGTGGTCCTTTTCAGAATATTCAAATTGACACACCAGTTAGCTAGTGTGAGTTGCCTTCTTCCTCCTGCCAGAACCTCATATGGTTGTGGTTGCGTATGAAGCTGAGAGAGAGGAAAGCAAACGTACCTGGTGACTCTGCATCCCAGGCCACAGTGAGATATGTTGCCTTGGTTTGCGCAGCACATCCAGTGCTTCACCCACAGTTCTTCCACTTCCACAAGCCCACCCTGTTCTTGGCAATGCTTTTGGTGCCCTCACATCAGATAAATGGCAGACTTAACTAGTTTGTGGCTGGAATACCCCACGGGGACTTTTTCATCCTCATTCTTAAATCATGGACCTTCTTTCCCCCCACCCAAACAGGAATATTGGTCAGGTATGGTCAAAAAGGTTCTTCCAAACTCTCAAGCTCCCTGGCGTGGCTCCCCAGCTCCCTCTCTGGGCGCCGCTCATCACCCTCTGGTTCTGAACAGGCAGAAGAGGAAGCTGACTTACTACATGCAACCAAAGAGTTCTAAGAGCACGCCCCTTTGTGGACGGTGGACACCAGGTGGTTCGCCTCTCCCTCTCCTTCGTGATCCAAGTTGACCTTCCGCATCTAATAAGACAGTTGTGACGGGGAAACGTTACTGCTTTTCCATGCTGGAGCGTTCAGAGCGTGAAGACTTCCTTTCAGGTGGCAATACCAAAGGTGCCTCCTTGCCATTTCTGGTCTACATCCCTGCATCTGCATCCATAGTTCCTACTTTGGTGAGATGGACAGTCCAAGGATAGGAGGACCCAAAGATGCTTTTATTATTCCAGTGTGGTTGCCCAGTGCCTGGAAGAAGAGGGAAAGGGGGATGTTGCCAAAGTTGCAGAGTTGCCTGGGGATAGAGAATTGTGATAGAAATGGACTCGGCTGGAGGGTGCAGGCGTTCCTTAAAGGAAACCTTGCAGCATTTGGTGACCCAGTGTCCTATTTGACGAAGAGTGTGAAGAACAGAAAGGAGGGTTCATCCTGTTATCTTCCAGCCTCGGTTCCACATTTCCTATGTTGGGTCAACTCCAGGGGGAAACTCTTTGTCCATGTTGAGTCAGGCCCAGTTATCTTAATGTCTCTGACAGACTGAAATACTACTGACTAATGTCCTGCCTCCAAAAGTGGCTGATACTGGATGTTCTCTTTCTTGTTTTATCTTTATACTAAAGTTTTAAGGCCTGAACTCGTAGCTGAAATTCAGTGGATTCTCCCTATGGTGGTGGATATAACTCTCCCTGCCTTACATGGAAACTTTCCATATAGAATTTTCCCTCCCTGACTTTGTAATTTGCCAATAGAGCAGAGTTTAATATTAGATTCTCCTCCCTCCTTATGAATACAAGTGTATCTTGTTTATACCATACCTGCTTCGTAGGAAGAGCTGCTTCTGCGTTGAGTTGAGCATGGTTTCCACGGAAACCCCACGGAAAGACGTGGTAACCCCAAAACTGATGACCTGTTCTCACACCTAAAGGCTGTTGTTTATACCATCCACTTTATTACCCAGGAATAACAAGCGAGTTCACAACAACTAATCTAGCAGATGATTTGTCTGTCAAATTGTTTTAAGTGTAGGTTCCCAAATGGACGATGGAACATGACAGGGAGAAACAAGTCTTATGCATTCCCAGGTGACCTAAGACAAAAATACTATGTTTCGAAACCACAACATAACATTGTCTCACACATAACAGGATTTCCAATGGATTTTCCCCCCTTCAGAATAATTTACAGGCCTAAAATATAGAAGACAAATTTCCATACAACTATGGAATTCCTGTTTCAGTCACAAAATTTATGCTAATATATTCAGCCAGGCCTTGCCTATGAGAATGGTGTTGTGTTTCCTACAGTTGACAAAATGTAGTCTTGACTTTCATCCCAAGTTTTTAAAAGTTTTCTTAAAAAAAAAAAAAAATGTTTTAACGTTTTCTGACCTTAGAAGAGCAATTACTCCATCTTAACACCCCTTAATCACCTCCTGTATTCACAATGGTTAGAAAGTAGCAAGAGAGAGTTGCCTCCCCACTCACCCATTTAATTTTTTTATTTACAGGTGAAAAGAGGGAGCTGAGGGCAAAATGGCTATCTGTTTCCAGCCAAAATTCTAATGCCAGAGAGCAGGCACTCTGCTCATCTGCCTGCTGTCACTTGTAAGATCAGGTTTGCTTAAGAAATGAAACTTGTGCCCATTCTTCATTGTAGGAGTGGTTTGATTTTTCCAAGTATGTTTCCCTGTTCTCCGTTGTAGTTTGGTTTGGATAGTTGGTGCAATGTGAAATTGCCATGCCTCACTCTCATGTGAAAGATGCTATTTAAAAAAAGAGCTGAACAGCACTTCTAATTTTCCTCTATAAGAGAAGTAGAGGGGTCATGGGATTAGAGAGTAAGAGGCCCGGGAGGTGGAATTCTTTGGCTTGAATTCTGTGGGGAAAAGTTCTGTAGGGACTAAGGTCAAAGACAGGTGTTCCAGGTTTTAATTCTGGTTGGGCAATGGGATCCTTTTGAAGACCCAGTTGGAGTGTGCGATCAAGACTTGCCAACTAACCTTCCTGCTTCACTGCTCTGCCTTTTATATAAATATACCTGGATGGAGTCTTAGCTCTGAAGTGTGTGCATCACTAGGATGCTGGCTGTCCTACAGATTCTCATCACCCCTGATGCCTTGCCTGCTGTGAACGGGAATTGTGAAGATCCTCCTGTCTTTTCCTAGCATCAGACCAGACGTTTTAAGATGCCGCAAAACACACAATCATCTGAACTTCCATCAGCCCTCCAGTTCATTGGGGAACATGGATTCTCTGGTTCTGACTGCGGGCGATGTTTTCCCATGCTCCCCACTCATCCCAAACTGGGAGATGGACATTTTTGAGACAGGACTCGAACATTCCCAGACCAGTGACTGTTGCGATCTCTGAAAAGAGTCCTGCCGCAGATAGGATCCAACCCATTGCAATCATGTTAGCAAGATGACTTTTTATATTAATACAGATCTATAAATACATACGTTTATATATAAATACTTCTTTTTCTAACTACCCCTTTCTCCCATTGGCCATAGGAAGTGCAGTACTTTTGGTGCCAAGATTCAAGTCCCTTATGATAACGTGTACTAAAATATAATATGTATAGGACCCCCCTCATTGTCCATGCAGCTGATGGGCCTGGACCGATATAACCTGTCCCGTCCTCCTTGGTGGTGCCCCTTTGGGAACTGTACAGCGTGTGTTTTTCTCAGTCGGGGTTAGGGGAATGGGAGCGTGTGTTTGTGTTTTAAACCAAGCTATTGTTTTAAAAGTGTCTGATTTACGATGTACAGACTAAACAAACATTAAAAAAAATAAGAATTGGAAGGCGTATGTCCCATGCATTGAGAGGGCTCCACATTTGCTGGTTTTGCTAACAGTGGGTGTGGAGGGAGCTTCACTTTAAGAATCCCAAGTAGCTAGACCACTGGACAGGGCTTCCTGAAGTGTTGGGACCATGTGAAGGGTCCCCAAGAACTGCAGCAAAAAAGGAGATGGATACCCACAGTGGCTAGAATCAGGTTATCAGAGCTTGAAACTTTTATCAGAGCTGGGCTGTGTGAAGAGCAGAATCCTATACCCAGCCACAGGAGAAAGATCAAGGTGGGTTTGCCAAAAATCTTGCACTGTCTTCTACTAGAAGGGGTTTTCTGCCGTCCTGGGGTCCCACCTTCCTCCTTTAGCCAATCAGGGCAGTGGCTAGGGCTTTCTTATTCTAAGTGAGGTGCCTCTGCTACATGAGCCACAGCTCTCCAACAAGTTGATATGAAGAAGTGGGCAAGCTAGAGGAGGTTTGGTGGAATCTCACTGACATTTAAAAATGTTGAGGTCATCCCTAGAAATTGAACATTCGGAAGCAAACAGTTGAGTACCCGTACTTCCAACTCTCTTCTCTGCCAGTTTCATATAGGCTACTGGAGATGGAGATACCCCTCCCCACCTTCTCACTATATAGAAGGATCTGGCAACTTCTGTTTCAGTGTATCTGAAGAAGTGTGCATGCACACGAAAGCTCATACCAAGAACTAACTTAGTTGGTCTTTAAGGTGCTACTGGAAGGAATTTTTTTTGTTTTGACTATGGCTAGACCAACACGGCTACCTATCTGTAACTGGAGATGGAGAAGGCTCGGATGATCCTTGGAAGCAAACTTGCTGGCATTCAAAAAATGCAGGAAAATTTCAACATTGCAGTTTTACACTTTCAAATGTTGCTGTTGAAATTGAAATTTTTGTTAAGTCCAAAGCATTAACAAGACAAGTATCGGCATAGCAAGTAGGATGCTTTTCTTTCCCTTTTTGCACTTCAGGAACAGAGCATACCAATGGTATCTAGAAGCTGGCTGAATTTAAATCAGAATGTTAAACTTTGCAAGCAAATAAAGCGAGGAAGAATTGTTTTTGAGAAACCTTTCCTCCTTCCTTCTTAACTTTACAGGGGAACTGCTTAATGCCAGATCAAGGTGTTTGTTCATATAGCCCAGGGCAGCCCAACTTTTCAAACCAAGTAGGCCGCAGGAGTACTTGGACAGGGAACCCATGGGCCACAAACTTTGAGAAGGCAACGCAAGACCTGGTGGGGAGGGGCATCATATGTTGCCGAGGGCCACCAAAAACGGTATTGAGGGTTGTGCATTGGACCACCCTGATGTAGCCTGTGTTGTCTACTGGGTTTCCCAGAACCCTCAGGTGAAAAGACTTTCCTCACTTGCTATCCAGTCCTTTTACATTAAGATGTCAGTAACTGAACCTGAGACCTCTGTGCAAAGTCTCTGCTCTACCACTTGACCTAGGTTCAATTTTGGCTCATCCCTAAGAGGATGGGCAAGTTGGAGAAGCTGGAGAGCATCTGGCCCAAAAGACCGTGTTTGGCTCTTGCTTCCTTTTTTCTTTTCCTATTATGTATGTGGGAGGGACCTTTATTAACACCAGGTAAATCTACATGATCTTGTGTGATAGACATTTCTGTGATGCTCCATTTTGAAGGAGATACTTAAAATATATCTGCTATCACAAATGGAGCCTAAGCACTATGAAGAACATTGACAATTTAAACTGGAGGCAAGTAATACTTTCAACATGGATTTTTTTTCTCTTGCGAGATTGGTACAATGCACCCAGCTCAGACAATGAAGCAAAAGTGCTGCATATAGGAAATGGCTGTCAAAACCCACCCCTGGGAGGAGACCACGTAAACTTCAAATGTTTACACTGCAAGATCTGCAATGAGAAATGCAGAACTGAGAATGCCTAGTCTTGGGGAAAAGCTAAAAAACAAAAGAGTTTTCATAAAGTGTTTGATGTGTGACTGAGGGGTCTAAACTGATAATATTTGGAATGGAACTATCTTTGGTAACGGCAAGTAGCCTGAGAGGTTGGTTCAACAAATTTTTCTACCTAAATTTTTCCATTGGGGTTATTTGCAAATTCAACTATGTTATAACAAAATATTTTTTAACTGGCTAGTGCTTGCAGAGCAAAATGTCAAGAATAATTTGGTTTTAAACGTGTCTACAACTTTTCAGAAGATTTTATTTCTACCTTTGGATTTCTGCTTACAACTTTTACAAGACTGGGGGACCTTTCTTCTAAAGACCTTTTCCCCAACTTGTTGTAACATGAACAAATCTTGATTTTCATCCTCTTTATTTACTTATAGCTCTTTTCAAATGCATTTTAAAAAATCATTTCAGATTTGCCCTCCTGAGGGTAAAAACACACATTATAAATTGTGGGTTATGATTGCTATGAGCAGGACCATGCATCTGCTTTTTTAAAAAAGCAACAACCCAATACTGCATCAGTATACCTAGTGTTGGTATCTATTAGTACAATCCTATGTCTACTCAGAAGTAAGTCTAATGAGTTCATTGGGCTTTCTTCCAAGAAAACTGATATAGGATTACAGCCCAAACCATCTGCACTCTAGCAATTGTGTAGTTACACAAATGAAGTAAATGATAACTTGCTTATTTCATATAACACCATTTTTCTTCTGCTAGCAGTGGGAAGGGGCAGACACCTGTACAAGGCACTGGTTTCTAGAAGTGCTCAGCTACTCCTTGCCCCAATTTCAGAAATGTTACCGACCGTTAGCCATGCACTTTAGGCCTCTCTCTTCATTAGTTTGGTTCAGATGTAATGCCCAAACCAAGAAAAGTAGTAAGATTTGGTTCACAGGTAATTGCAAACAAACAAACAAAAAGAGCTGCAAGATCCTAGCCCTCAAGCCTATGGCTACATTTAGATGGAATGCCAAACCACACGTTACATAATCGAGCCTTTAGACTTATTAATACATCATTGTTGTACCTCACCCTTCCAATAGGAGCACAGGGTGGCCTAAAGCTACAAGTGAAACAAATATTGTTGGCAACAGCAGCATACTACCTTGAGAATTGCAAAACTCAAGTTTGACCCCAAAGCCTGGGTAAATAAAAGTGTTTTAAATTTATGTTAAAAGATTTCTCCTGTAGGGACCAAACAAATATCCCATGGGGGAGAGTTCCACATAGAGCGTTGCTGCATAAAATACCCTTTCCTGAGTAACTGCACTACTGACTGCTCCCTTCCCCTTCCCTTGCTCCAATTTCCTCCTGTACTTTGTTATCTTTGATTAAATCAACCATATTTTACTTGCAAGCCAGAATTAGAAACCATGGTTTGATTATAATCTCTAGGTCTAGTTTGCAGGAAATCTGCAAGAACCAGAAAGATCAAGAAGAGGGGGTAAGTAACTCACACCCAAGGCTTGCTCATGAAACATAACCATCGTTTGGCATTCTATCCAAAACACACCTGTGGGTCTAGAACAGGCTTCCTCAACCTCAGCCCTCCAGATGTTTTGAGACTACAGTTCCCATCATCCCTGACCACTGGGCCTGCTAGCTAAGGATCATGGGAGTTGTAAGCCAAAAACATCTGAAGGGCTGAGGCTGAGGAAGCGTGGGCTAGAAGCTTGCTGTTTTCTACAAAGTTAAAAATGAGATTCTCAAAGACGCTGAAATCAGCATCTACTGTTGCAATGGTGCAGAAGTACGCGCAGCTCTGCCAACAGCTACAGTGTGCCATCTCCCCATGGAGAACTTCCTCCTCAAGAGTCACTGTGACTTGGCACTCCATTGGTCTTTCGCCACCACTTTACCACCAGGCCCAGCACCCTCCTGCCCATGAAGCCGGCGATGCTTGGCAAAATTGGAAGAGTTATTGAAGCGCCGGCAGCACACGGCACATTCAAAGGGCTTCTCCCCAGTGTGCAGTCTCCGGTGAGTGGCCAGGGCTGAGCTCTGCGTGAACCTCTTGCCACAGACAGCACACCCAAAGGGCCGTTCGCCCGTGTGCACCCGCAGGTGCTCCTTCAGATCTGTGGCACGACGGAACTGCTTGGGGCATGCAAAGCAGAGGAAAGGCTTGGAATCGAATGCTGACTGAGAGGGCTGATCATAAGGCTCGGGATCTTGGAAAGGAAAGCAAGGTGCAGAGCCCCTCTCTTCCCAGTGCTGAGCGGTGCTTCCAAACTCCTCTTGTAAGGAGCCATGACCAGGAGATGTGGAAATATCGTAAGGCAGAGAACATGGCTCAGGGCTCTCCAGTTCCCAGGGAGATACACCAGCAGGCATGTCCAAGGGAGAGCATCCTTCAAATTCCCCCCTTTCGCTTCTTGTCTCCAAATCGGTCTCTTCCCAATCAGGACAGGACCAGACAGACACTTTTGCTGTGAGAGCATTAATCTTCCCCGGGGCACACGCTTGAAATGCCACCTCTTTCTGCTTGTTGCTGCTGCCATCTTGCCTCAGCAATCTGAAGTGGCCAGCACCATTTTGTCTGAGGTCATGGGCAGCGATTCCAGGGTGGCCATTTTGTCTTGACACTGAGGTACTGAGGCGCCTGCTTGGATTCAGTGCGCTGACAGGGCATTCCCCTCTGCCATTCTGCTTTATGTGGGCACCAATGCTCTCCCCACTACTATGCTTTGGGCCCTTGAGGTAGTCTTCATTTGTTCTCCTTACTAAACAGCCCACAACTCCACTCTCTTGACTCAGCTTGTGGCTACCAGCTTCCAAAAGGCCTTTCCCACAAATGCCGTCGTCTAACAGTAGTTTGCCATTGTGGCTGCCGACATGATGCTTCTGCTCTCCCTGAGTGTGGCTTCCCTCTGCTCTATTTTGCCTCAGGCCTGTAGTGGGATTTTCACCACCAACGTACTTTTGGCGTCTGAAACTGTGGCCATTTTGCATCGGTCCCTGGCCGGTGCCACCATTTCCCCCCAGTCCACTTTTGCTATCACTTGCCTGCCTTAGATCCTTAAAATGGCCACTTTGCCTCAGTTCACGGTTAGGGCCACAACTAGCATTATCTCCCCTTAGTCTACTTTGCTTGAAATGGTCCACATCACCACCAGGTTGCCTCAGGCTGCTATCCTGGTTAAAGCCATTCACATAAGGGCTGTTTGGGTCACGGCCTCTCTTGTTCTCGCCTTCCCTCAGTTCTTTGACGACCTGGCAGCCATTTTGTCTGGGTGGCAGGCCAGGGCTTATACTGTAGCCACCTTGTCTTTCCACCAGCTGGCTCAATTTCTTCTCAGGTAGGAAGGCACAGTCCTTCCCGTCGCCTGCCTTGTCGCCGTAGCCAAACGGTTGTCCGTGGATGCGCTGGTGCTTGCGGAAGTTGGAGCCATTGTTGAACGACTTAAAGCAGACGCCGCAGCGGAAGGGCCGCTCGCCAGTATGAATGCGCATGTGGCCAGAGAGCACTGAGCTCTGAGTAAAACGCTTGCCACAGATGCCACAGCCATAAGGCCTTTCGCCTGTATGTACCCGCTCATGGTCGCGTCGGTCTGAGGCCCTCTTGAAGCGCTTGGGGCAGAAGGAGCAGCTGTAAGGCCTCTCGGCAAGGAAGGACAGGGCCTCTTGGTTGCCAGGCAACCATCCCCGGGGCTCGACCAAGAGGCTTTTGCAGCCCTGGCATTGTGGAGCCTGCCCTTTGGGCCCAGTAAGACTCGGCAGCTCCTCCTGGCACAGCGGGCAGACGGGGGGCAATCCTGGAGTTGCCTCTTCTTTCACTCTAACCAGCTGGATTTCCATCGGCGAGTCCACACCAGCAGAATGCCTGCTTCACAGCATCTTCCCCTGGAAATAGCAGGAAAGGCAGAGATGTAAACAGAGCAGGTAGGGTGGGCAGATCAAATAGCCAGAGCTTGAATTACACAGGGAGCAGTAGAGGCCTGGTTTCCTTACCTATGGCTTTTAGAAGGCTGAAGAGGAAGGAGATGATTCGGCTAAATCCTGAAGGAATCAGGGAATGGGGGGGCTGCGAATGTAATTCACCTCCCTTCCATAACCCAAGCCCACATGCCGCTTTCATTTAAGTAAATTTCTACTCAGCCTTTCTATCTAAGAATGCCCAACGAGGCTAAAAGCAAAATATAAAAGCAACATCAATGTAACCAAGTTAAGCTGGTCAGTTGAGAACAATATGAAAACAAGTCAGCAGCAGTTAAAATATTTAAGGAAATAAAAATCCTCCAATTAAACAAATGTCAGGTGGAATTGATCTGTTTTAAAGCAATGGCAAAAAATTATCAAAGGAAACACCAGAAGGGTCTCCTTGGGCAGACAATTCCCCAGACTCCATGTGGCCACAGAAAGGTTCACTCTTGTGTGAGCCCATTGAATCTTTCTTTCTTTCTCTTTGTTTATGCATTTTTACAACTTATATATACACCATAAAATATTCATCATTATTTTTTATCCTTGGACTTCCCAGTCTAACTCTCCATGGCATTCTAGGTAGTATTTTGTCGGCTGCATAATCTATTATTCCACCCATTTTTGTCACAAATCTTCCCTTATTTAATGTTATCTGCTGCTCTTATGTTCATTCCTACTTGTAGGTTAAACTGACTATTATACCCTCTGAGATACTTTTCAAAACACTTCCACTCATCTCTTATCCGTAACTCATCCTTATTTCTTAGTTTCGCGGTCATAGTTACTAATTCTGTGTATTCTATCAATTTATTCTACCATATTTCTTTCGTGTGAATCTTTTTTTCTTTCCATTTCTTCACATATACCACTTTAGCTGCGGTGGTTGCGTTTAAAAAGAGATCGAGTGCCTTTTTCAGGACATCCTAATAGAAAGGCCTCAGGTCTTTTGGGAAATGTGATCTTAAGGATCTTTTTTAATTCTGTATTAATCATCTCCCAGCATTCTCTAGCATAGTTCTCATTGAATTTCAGCTAAAAGCAGAACTTACTACGAAGCCTTTACAATGTGTTTTCATGTGCCTGAGTTGGGTACAAATACTTTAAATGAATAAACAAGCATGTCTGGTATCCCCAGCTTAAATCAGACCTCACCAGGGGTCAGCAACCTTTTTCAGTCGTAGGGTCCCTCAGACCATGTGGGGGGGGGGGGACCGAACGAATTCCTATGCCCCACAAATAACCCAGAGATGCATTTTTAATAAAAGGGCACATTCTACCCATGCAAAAACACGCCATCTGTGGGCCGGATTGAGAAGGTGATTGGGCCGCATCCAGCCCATGGGCCTTAGGCTGCCTACCCCTGCTCTACACCCAAGGATGCAGAAGTCCCCTCGACAGCCTGTGTGTCCTGAACTTCCCAGATAACTTGTTCATTTCTTAGTTCTAACCCAAATCTTTCCCTGGTTTAAATCCTCGCCCAAGGAACCCAGGCATCCTGACCACCAAGCTGACTGGCTGGACTTCACTGTTTTCAATGCTCATCCGAAGCATCCCAACTCCAAGTCTGCCGCTCCCTTCCCAGATCACTGCAGGGAAACTCCATGTGAAAAGGCTGTTTACCTCTAAATCAGAGGTGCGGGTGGGGGGTGGGAGGTAAACAAGAAACGGGAGGGCCACCATCATCTTTACCCAGCCCCTCCGGATGGATGAGCTTTCGGCCTGGCCCAGAAAATGCCATCCTTGACCCTAGCACCCCCCCACACACCTGCCCCAAATCTTGCTTTCTTAGCTCCTAGGCCCCTTTCGCTGGAGCCTCTGAACCAATCAGAGAGCCCAGCCCAGCGTCCCGGCTCCCGAGTTCCCCTCCGGGGCTCTTAACCCGCCCCACTCCCTCCAAGCCTGGCACCCAGCCGCCTGCCCTCCAGATTTCACCGGCCCTCTCCCTCCAGGGCATCCTGGCTGCCAGCCAAAAGCGTCCCAACCCCGTTTAGATCTCTCCCCCCCCCCCCGGCCCCCAGCTGCGATCTCCGATCAGATCCCGCTCGTCCTCCTCCCTGAACGAGTCCGGCTTCTTGGCGGAGAGAACAATAGCCCGGAGCTGGGCGAGCGTGGCCAAAGGTGGAGGGCAGGGGACCCGCCGCTGGCCAGGCTGCAGGGGGCCGCGGGGAGCGCCATCGACGGTGCTCGTGCTGCAAGCCCTCCGCCCCGCGCCTCTGGGTTGACTTCGGGGTCCCTTTGTCCCTCCCTCTCCCCCCCGCCTGCCCCCCCCATTGGCACGCGAGTCCCCTACTCATCCTCGGGCATTGCACCCGGCAGCCGCTCCTGGCCGCTGGCATCCCCTCCTCCTGCTCCACAAAGGACTCCCTCACCTGTACCTGCTCCATCCAGGCTGGTACCGGGGAGATTCTGCAGCGGCGCCGCCGTCCCTGTGCAACTTTCCGCCTCCTTCAGGGGGAAGAAACAGTTGGGAAAACTCCCCTCCCCCTTTTCCCTCCTCCCCATCCCGAATGCGCACCTCCCCTTTAAGTGCAACCAAAAAGGAAATTAAAGGGAGCTGGGAGATGGCCCTGGCTTTTTGTCTGCAGTCAGAAATACAAGCAATACATGAACACTCTCCCCCCCCCCCCACCTCCTTCCCCTCGTTTAAAGACACAGCCGCCCCGCTTGCAAAGTAGGGAGAATCAGAGGCTGGTTCTGTGATTTAGCTTAGTTCAAATACGCTGTATCCGCGGTGTAATAAACCAGGATGAATTAGAAAAGGGTCTGTGCTGCAAAGCACTTTTTGCGATTCCAAATGCTCCTGTTGCAGTTAAAAATCGCGTCTGCATCTTTATTCTCACGAGAGCATAAGAACACACACACCCATCCTGTTCTTTCAGTGAAGCAGATGCCAATGGGGAGACCACAAGCAAGGCATAACAGCCCTCTCCCCTTTTGTGATTGGTATTCAGAGACACACTGCCTCCAACTGGGTGGCAGAACACAGCCATTGTGATTAGTAGCTATCTGTAGTTTCATCCTCCACGAATTTGTCTGTCTGGGTTGGTGGCTAGCACTTCATACTGTGGCAGCAAACTCCACAGTTCAACCAGGCACGTGTGCCTTTCTGGAATCTTCTAACCTTCTCAGGATGGCCCTGAGAGAGAGGTTTTTCCTCTCTGTCCACTTCCCCCACATCACACACAATTCCATACAACTTCCTCATGAAAAAGCAGGTTTAAAAATCTATTTTTAACATATACTATCATACCAGCATCTCAGCTGTAACAACTTTTATCTTTTCTCTCTAGACTGGGGAGCAGGATGTCATCGAACCAGTATGTACACCCTAAAACATATTCTGCACTGATGTCAGTTTGCTTTGAACAATTCTGTATGCAGTTTTTCAAAGGAGAATTTGCATTTCCAAGCGCGCCTGCTTTCATTCCACATCCCTTCCCCTAAAGCAAGGTTCTGGACTGCTTGGCCAATGTATGGGTCAAGCTGGGAAAACAAGCATTTACTCTATGACCTCTGTGCTCATGTTCCTGTACCGCTTTATCCTGGTAGGTTAACATACCCAGCTTTTAAAACTAAAATAATAAGCATTCCAAATTCTCTGGAAATGCAAATGTTGGGTTCATAATAAAGCATGTAGCTGAGAAAGCTTATGCAAAACAAGTGATATACTTACATTTTATTGATTTACATATTTTGAGTACTCAGCTGGCAGATTCTTGACGCATATTTGGTTTTTGTAAAAAAAAAAGAGTTCATAAAAGGATGCTACATTCAGTGTGCACCCCACACTTCAACAAAACCTCTTTAGAGAAAGCCGAGACAGACCACTGAGCCATCTGTTTTGTCCGCTCCACAATGCCAGGCAGCGGCAATCCATGGTTTCAGAGTGGAGTTTCTCTAAGACCTACCTGGAGGTCAGGGATTGAACCTAGGACCATCTGCAATGGAGAGCAGCTGCTCTACCCCTGAGCTTATAGCACCCACCCCCCTTTCTATGTTCAAGGAAATCAAGTGATTCTCCACATCTTGAGAAAAGACCTTTTGCAAATGTCTAGAAGTTACACAGCTGAAAGGCACTCTTCTCAAACCCAGCAAAGGGCTAAATTCTTGCCAACGGATCTACATCCTCTCAACGAAATGGAAGTAACACAGCAGAACTTTATTTGTTTAGCACACAAAGATGAACCAAAACCCCAGAGGATTGTTTTTAATTAAAAAAAAAAAGGAAGACACACACAGTTTAAAAATTCCACACTAAATATGAAGCAGAGGAAACATGATCCAGGAATCTCCCTGGCAAGCTTTGGAGGTACCAGGCTAGCCGATACCTTGGAACACATGCCTGTATATCGATGTCTCCTGATTGTTTCTCCCTGTCGAGGAAACAGAGATTCTATGTTTGTTAATTATTGTAGGAAACCACAGCAGTCTTATCACATACATCCCACAGGCAGTAAGCCTGGGATGAAGACCAACATGTTCTGTTGCTGCATCTCTGGGGTTGAAACCCACCCACCCCGTAAATATATAGACCGTGGCCTGAAACTCTTTGGGAAGCTGGTTGAAATGGTTCTAATTAGGGAGCAGAAGAAAACAAGGCCTGACCAGAGTTGATGGGTCCACACATGGATCTGATCTGGAGGCTGGACTACCAGTAGCAGCAGCAGCAGCCGCTGGAAGGAATGTAGAATCACCAACTCTGTTTCCCTGGAAAAATCTGGAGGGTTTGGAAATAAGAGACTGTTAAGGCTGGCAAGTTGGGGAATATCCTATATTCCATCCTTCAATACCCATACTCCCCATCTAGATTTTTAAAATAATAATAATAATGCAGAGCCAGAATTCATTAAAGCAGTGCTTTATAGATGGAAGAGCAGGTTAGGAGGAGCCTTAAGGAAATGCAACCCCCCCCAATCCTTCTAATTTTAGCCAAATTGTGGTCCCCTGTAGCCTTCAAAAAGCAGTAGCCAAGGGGGCTGCTGCAACAGGTAAAGGGTGCCAGGCCCTCTCTGGCTCCCCTGTAATTTGGGCACTGCCTCAAAGAAAAGTGACTTTCTTCCTGCACATGGAATTCAGCTGATATTCCACCCAGCCTTCTCTAGCCTCTTGCTTACACTCCTTCAATAGGCTCTTTATTGTAAGGGAAGGAGGGGGAGAAATTTAGGCCCAGGCGTTCTTGAGGCGGAATGTCAGGATTCAAGGCCACAGCCTCCATTGTACACCAAGTAGCCATGCAGCTCTAGGAGACGCTTGCAGGGGATTCAAAATAAAGAACCAAAATTGGCCATATTCAATTTGAACCTCTCGCTAAATTCAACTGGAAGCCCGCATTGCTATTGTAGAGTTAGGAGAGTTCTCTTCATGGCTGCCCACCACCTGCTCTTAATCTGGAACCAAATTCTGCATGAAAGCAAAGCAGATCTTCCTAAAATAGGCATGCACTAGTTTTCCTGACAGGCTGAGGTCTCCATAATGTGTCTGTGGGTCACAATGCATACATGAGAGGGCTAGCCCCTAGTAGATTCGAAAGCCAAGTCTGCCGATGAGGAGGTTTTTAACAGGCATGCATTGCCATTCTGCATGATAGCATACCCTCCAGGCATACACAGAGGGGAGTGTCTGCGCCATAATGCAGGTTCTAGGCAGGGTCTGCTAGATTCCTCCCTCCACATATCCCCAATATGTCACAAGAACTTCTCCCTACGACACTGTGGCAGAAACAGATGCTAGCAGGCAATGCTCTGTGTTGCAGAGCTCGGCCCCTGAATCCATGCTGGATGTGAGTGACCTACGGGGGTAGTGGAAACTCGGGGGGGGGACAAAGCAGGAGGCAAAGAATCCCCCTGCCAGGTTGCGAGGAGCACAGACAGATGGGATAGACAAGGTTCTACAAAAGGCGGTAGATAGGCCAGTGTGTCCATACCAAGTCCTTGCGGCCTGAGAAGGCAGGAGGGACCTAAGCTGGGATTTTGCAAGCTGGCTATTGCATGCCGGATAGTTTGTGGCATAGGTGGGCGAGGTTCTCCATTCCCATTTCCCCCACGCAACAGCTAGTCATTGGGCCAGCAAATGGAGAAGTATCAGGTACTTAAAGACACGGGGAGGCATTTGCAGGCCAGTGTTGCTGTCGCATGGGTGGGTGCTAGCTGCGCCCAGGTGGTAGATGTCTAAGGCCTGGGTGGGCAGCGAGGTTCTCAGGCCGATCCTTTCGTGGCACAACTTCAGTCTCAAAAAGGCCGGCCTTTACGGCGTCGGGAGGAGCTGCAGGCGGTGCTTCCGGCGGATGTGCCTCTGGAGGGTATTGCGCTCCCCAAAGCGCATGTGGCAGGCCTCGCACTGGTAGGGCCGCTCCCCCGTGTGCACCCGCTGGTGGTGCGAGAGCTCCCCCGAGTCACGGAAGCTGCGCTGGCAGATGGGGCACTGGTGGGGCTTCCGGCCCGAGTGGGTGTACTTGTGGCGCTCCAAGTGGGACGTGCGCTTGAAGGCCTTGCCGCACGCCCGGCAGACGTGGGGCTTGCTCTCCGAGTGGGTGATGCTGTGGCGCTGCAGGTAAGACAGGTACTCAAATGTCCGCGAGCACACGGGGCAGCTGTACACCTTGCGCAAGGACCCTCCGCTCCCGCCCCCTTCCGGGTCCCCTGCCGCTCCCACCCCCTCTTCCACCAGCACTGTGTATGGCAGCCCCTGGCTGTCAATCAGCAAGTAGCGCCCCAATCGGGAGGGTTCCCCTTGTTCTGTGCCTCCTGTCCCTCCGGGAACAAGTGCCCGCCTCCCTGCTCCTGGCAGCCCATTCAATCCCTGAAGGAGGGCGCTACCAGGAGAAGGCAATGGCGGGCGAGAGAGTTTAGGAGGCGATGTTTGGACACCCCCTCCCTCACCCCCCAGATCCAGCTTGATGGGTTGTCCCACATGGCTTGCAGGCTCTTGTGGACTGAGGGGTTCCAAGGTTTCTGGTGGTCTTTGGGGGTCTCCTATAGACTTGGAATGTCTCTGCAGCTCCATAAGTATCTCCTTATGTGTATTCCCTTGGGTTGGAATGCCAAGTCTGCAATAAGAAAGAAAGCACATTAATTGGGAAAAGTGTGAGGGGGGAATCATATGGGTCACACAACTTTTAGAGCTGCAATTATGTAGGGGTGCCAGTAGGGCTAGGCGATATCTGGTTTTCGACATTGTGATATATCACCAGCTGAACATAGCAAAACATACTGATATATCACAATGTCTGAAATAAGGATGGAGCTATGTAGAGGCATTAGCTGGCACTGGCATCACAGTTTTTCCCGCATCGTGATTTTTGCATAACACACACAGAGGACTCGTGATATACTGCCAGATCAAAAATTATGAAACGGTTATCATGATATGAACCTCAACAGGTTTTAGATGATACATTGATGTATCGCCCAGCCCTAGCTGCCAGCCAATTAAAAGAGCTGTACTGCAATTGATTTGTCACCCACTTGTCTTTTTTTAAAAGAAACAATTCCGTTAATAAATATCATATAGCCAACTCTCAATATAGATGCTTTTTAGAGAGACTAATATAGCTCTTTAGAGAAGCCAAATATAGCTAGCAGCATAATAAATAACAGCTGCCACTCATTGTTTAGAATAAGAGGCATTTTGAATGTTTTCTTATTAATGCTTGGTACACCAGTATCAGAACCACAATACCTACACATAATAAGTCACTGCGTCCTTACTGTACAAGACTACCCAACAACTTTGGTGTCTACTGATTACTCAATCAACAGCCCAATGCCACACATGCTTACATGGAAACAAGACTTTGTTTGATGGGACTTACTCCCGGGCAGGTCTAAGGCTGCAATCTACTTGAATTTGGCAAACAAGCACAGGACTGGACTGCAAAATTTTAGCTGGTTCGTTTATGAAGCTTACAGCCCCAGCAAATAAAGCTACTAACCCTGCAATCCTATACACATTTAATTAAGTATTGTTCCTATTGGACATTGCGGGACTGACTTCACACTTGCCTGGGCTGCTCCTTCCCTAGATTTGGAGATTTCACACATGTTAAGTTCCAAGGAAGCTTCCTAGCAAAACCCTTAAAGACACATACTGTACAAAGTAGCATGTGAATGCAACCTTTGTTTTTTACCATCTGTGGAAAGAACCAGACCTTATTGAGCTGTAGGCTACAGGTGAGTGATCTAAAGCCCCCAACATTGTTTTATGGGGCTTCCAGCTTCCTCTGAACTCTGGACTCTCATACTTCCATCCCCCCCACCCTGAGTTCCTCCTTCCTGTTGGCTTCTTCCTTATTCTTTCCATCTTTTGCCTTTCCCTCTCTCTCTTCCTCCTCCCCTTAAAGGAGTGCCTGGCGTGCTCTGGTCCATGGGGTCAGGAAGAGTCAGACACAACTAAACGACTAAACAACAACAACAGAAGGGGAAAGATTTTGAATGATACATATAAACTGGTTTTAATTTTTTTCTGGCTGTATCATCATAATCATTATCACTTCCTGAATTTATATCCCACCCTTCCTCCCGAATGAGACCAGGACGGCAAACAGATATACAATTCAAAACTAAAAACAAAGTAGAAACAGATTAAAACATTCTGAAAATAATTGCAATTAAAAGCATACTTCTATCCAATGTTCTAGTATGCCAGTATTCAGTGTTCAGTTTGAGGAAATGCATTCCAAAACATTAACTGTATTGGTTTGTTATACTGTACAGTACTTTAAAAAAAGTATTTGTACACTTATTTGAGAATAACCCTATCAAGCCCAGTGATGCTTATTTCTGAGTAGACCTGTATAGAGGTGGTAGTTTAATTTGAAGTAAAAGTGGTGAAAATAGAAGAAGAGTGATGTTTATTCCAGATTAGTTAAGCCAGAACAAATATGTCTGTGGCTCTTCCCATCAATTCTGGCTCCATCTACTGCTAGCATTTGGCCACCCTGAAAGATGACCCCTGAAGGAATGTGGCCCTCAACAGAAAAAAAACCCTGCCTAGCCCATCTATAGCAGGTATATATAATACCATCAACCATTACAGCAGAGTTAGATGGCAGGGGATCTATCTAAATAAATGCTGTCTAAAAGGCCACAGTAGGAAGATGTGATAAGATTTCATCCTCTACTCAGGCAAGGAGGGAGGAGAGGTTACAACATGGAGAAGGAACCACTAAAAATGGAAAGAACTTAGAAAACGTGGAAATGTAGTGCCAGAATCTAGGTCTATAGTATCTATATACCTCTTCACTAACACCTAGAAGTTTCAGTTTCAGTTACAGAAGTTTCAGTTACAGATGGGTAGCCGTGTTGGTCTGCCATAGTCTGTATCTGAAGTGTGTATCTGAAGAAGTGTGCATGCACACGAAAGCTCATACCAAGAACTAACTTAGTTGGTCTTTAAGGTGCTACTGGAAGGAATTTTTTTTGTTTTGACCTAGAAGTTTGTGAGAATCCCTGACCTGAGGCTGTTGGGGGGAAAGTCCTGATATTATTACACCTCAGCTATACCAAAGTATTGCAAGCAGTTTGTGATGCAGTGTGAATGTGTGGTCAAAGGTGGGGTTGGGGTTCACACGTCTCCTCTGCCTGTCCTCCATTTCTGGTTTTGTCCAACATTCTGCCAAATGCTTCTAGGAAGCTTACAAAGCAGGGTGTTTAGAGGCATACTGATACTGAAGATCAAATTAGCTATCATGGTCATTCATATGGTCAAAGCTGGGGTGGAATAAATGGGAATGGCTCTGGTGGGTGGAGCTGAGGGAAGATATGGTGGGAGAGCTTTGGTGGGGTGGGTGGGACTTGGAGCACTTCCACTTTCTGTAGGCATCAGCTGCCTCCATCCCCAACATGCTAATATAGGCCACCTGTCATTAGGTTATGCAACAGCTTTCCCAAACTCCTAGTCTTGCAGACTTACACCCAGCCTAAGGACTGGCATCAAAATCCCAAAAGATCTTTCTTGGTAGACACCCAGGTTACTTTCTCTCTCTGTTAGCCCCCTTCCTCCATATGAAGAACTGGATCCAAACTTACCCTGCTTGGGTGGCGTTCCACAGTCTCAATCTCAACTCTCATTTCTGCACCAAAACCTCATGCCAAGGTGAGGCAGGCACCAGAACATGCCCTTTGCTTCCATCCTGGAGTTAATGTAATGTCCAGGTGGAGAACAGAGGGGTCTTCCAGTCTATGATCCAAGGCGGCAGTATTAGCTGGCAGTGGATGGCACGGATCCAAGCGAAACAGTTAGCGGCACCAATCCGGGGCGCATGTTGGATCGCAGCCGGCAACAGAACGTGGCCCAGGTCCAAAGTTACCATGAAGAAAGAGGAAGGGATTGAGCAATGCCACCTTGGCACCCGAGGCACGGCAGGCGGACCTAGAAGTAGCAACCCAAGAAGCAGCAAAGTTGCCCGGCAGCAATGATCCAGAGGAAGCGATATATGGGATCGGTGGCACCTATCCAGCAGGCACGCACGTTCTGGCAAAGGTAAAAGGATCCAAGCCTTCAGGTTTTGGGGAGTTGGCATCCGGCTCCAAACGTCAGTTTAGCAACAGCAGCAACAGCAGCCTCCACCCACCAACCCGCCGCCCCGCTTGGTAGCAGAGAGGGATATTAGGCTAAGAGGGAGGTAAGCCTCCCCAGGTGCCCCTCCGCTCCCCCCAGAAAGCAAAGCCGTGGGCATCCAGAGCCAGGTGCCCTCTTGCCCCGCTGCCTCCCCCTGCAGCTGCCCAGCAGCAGCCCAGGCTCCTCAGGGGAGAGAAGGGGAAACTGAGGACGGAGGGGGGGAGACCCCGGGGTGCCCTGAGGAGGGGGGAGGGTCTCTGTCAGGGTGGGGCTGAGCGAGGGGGGCTTCTACCTCGCTCTTCCTGGGGGGAGGTTGGAGGTGGTGGGGGAGGAGGAGGAGGAGGAGGAGGTGGGTGTCGCAGCGAAAAGTGTCCTGACGGAAACGCGGCGGCTTCTCCCACCGGCTCACGCCGAAGAGGTTCCCAGATCAACGTTCGTCCTCTCGCGCACAGAGGGAGCGGGTCGCGGAGGTGGCTTCTCGCGCACCTTCTGGAGAGCCGAGGGGGATCCTGCCCCCCAGGCGAGGGCGCTCGCCTCCGCAACCCACGGAGACCCTGCCTCGCCTCCCTTCCCTCCACCGCCTCCTCTCCAGAACTTGGCGCAGCCCCTGAATCTGCGCTCAGCATTTGGGATGCATTGCAGGAAGCGATGCAATTAATGCATGCATATGTAAAGACACGTATGATTTATGTATCTTGTATGCAGGACCCCCCGACTACACACGAGCCTTTAGAGCAGCCTTTCTCAACCTGTGGGTCCCCAGATGTTGTTGGACTACAACTCCCATCATCCCTGAGCTCTGCAGGGCGGGAAGGGAGAAGATTGTGGCCCCTCTCTCCTCCCCGAGGACGCCCTGCTTAGACTGAAACCCTTCGCGTGCTTTTGCTGGACGAAGTTAAGCCCACGGACTTCAGCGGGGCTTTCATGAAAACAGACGCGAGTAAAGAGCTGCACGAAGTTAAGCCAGTCCTGTCCAGCGAACCCAGGACCTGGAACCCTGTTTTTTCCTGCGCTCCTCCAGGTCCTTCACCACCCGGGCTTAGCCCCAGCTCTGCCTTCTCCCACCACACAGTGAACCCAGGAGTGGTGGGTTCAGCTTCTGCCCACTCGATCCCCCAAGCCTCTGCTACCTGTACACTTGCTTCGTGTTATCTAGGTCCTCTCCACAAACACACTCTCCACTTTCTCCAATGGTGTTTTCTGCCCTGGTGAAATGTCAAACCCAGTGGCTGAGGAATAGTGATTTTACATAGATGCAACAGGTGAAGCTTTTCCCAGAATGGTGAAGGTGTGGTGGGGAATGATGACATTCCTCAGAGAAAGCCATTCCCATCACTGCCTCTTTATTCATGGTGCATATGAAGAAGGCCTCTTCATGTTGTAGCTGTCAACTTTTCCCTTTTCTTGCAAGGAATCCTATTCGGAATAAGGGAATTTCCCTTTAAAAAAGGGAAACATTGACAGCTATGCTTCATGTGTCCTTAAGAGGTACATCTTCACTGTCCTCTTAAATGAGTATAACATTAAGGCAAGATGTAGCTCAGTTGGTAGATCATTCCACAGTTTTGGAGTGGCCACTGAGAAAGGAACATGACACTGCCAATCTCATCCCCTTCAGGGACAGGGAGCAGATCACAATTGTGACAAAACTGTGAGATCCACAGCTGGGCAGTAAGTTTATTAAAGCTGACCAAAATGTCATGAAATACTAGCAAGCACTGTTCCTGAGTTCTTCACTAGGCAAACTATTTCATAAAGCAGAGGTGAGATTGGGGTGGTCTAGGAAAAGGAAAAGTACAGAAATTAAGTTGGATGTTGTAGAAATCAGATTACCAGTAGTTTGTAGACTAAATTCCAAGGTGGAGATTGCACACCAAAATCCAAAATCCACATTTAGCGATACTTGAAAGCTTGCTGCTTTTTGCTATATTTTGGTCAATAAAGATTGAGACTAACCAACTTGTCACAAAGTTCTCCAGAACTCTTCATCAGCTACGTAGAGTGTCGGACTAGGAGATCACAGTTCAAATCCCCACTCTGCCATGAAGCTCACTGGGTGACTTTAGGCCAATCACTACCTCTCAACCTAGCCTACCTCACAGGGCTGTTGTAGGGATTAACTGGGGGGGGGGGAGAGTATCATATATGCCACCCTGAGCTTCTTGAGCAAATAAAAGTGGGATATAGATGCAATAAGTAAATTTAAAAAACAACAACAACCCAAAGTACAACAAATTTCTGCTGACCTCATGGCTACATCATCAGCTTAACTTTTGTATTTTTGGGGTTTTTGTCTCATCTTACTCACCCCCTGCTTTGTATAACATCTTCCCTGTTGAAGAGTTCTAGAGAACTCAAAATCTTGCCACACTTTGTGACATGTTGGCTGATTCCATCCTTCTTATAGATGACCAACATTAAGAAAAAATATGGCAGCAAACAGCTTAGAATCAACAATAAAATTATATTCATAAAATAAGTGCATCACAAATTGGTAGATCAGGTTAGGACATCAACAGATCTGGATCACCACTCATGGGAAAGTTGGCTTGTACTAACTGTTCCACTGCAGAAATTTCATGTGAATTCTACACACAAACATCCCTTCTGATCACCCTGACAAAAATGCACAGATGCAGAGGGAAACACAATGGTGTGAAACAAATACACCGCTACTCTCCCCCAACACACTTCCACACAAAGACAAGACAGTAGGTGGATGATAAAGTGGTATGTTTAGGGTGAGGCTTTTCTCTGCCACATGACTTCTCCCACCCACTAGGATAATGACCAGGCATTGGGATCCTATTTTTAATCTTAATTACGGGTTTTAGTGTTAAAATCATGCCTGTTCCTGCACATTCTAGGCTCTGTTCTGGCATGTTGCAGCATTCTCCCCCACTCCAGACTCCCCAACATCCTTCCACAGCCATCTTTATGACATGTCTCCTCTTCCCCCGCTGCCTTGCGGGATATCTCTGGGAGAAGAAAAGCCGAAGGAGTAAATAAACCCTACACAAATCCAGAGTGGAGACCCTAAGACAATTAGATGGCACCTTGTATGGCTCCTTCCAGCAACTCCGGCAGCCAAGCTGATGCCAAATGTCTTGCCCCGCTTTCCTTTGGACCACATCAGAGAGGCTGAGATGATCTTGTCATCTGGGCAGCCCAGGACCTCCATACACGCTGCCCAGCTTTTTCCCCAGGGAGGTCACTTTTGACTTCGCCCCTTGATGTGCACTCCATTGTCTCTTGAGACAGATGCCAACCATCCAACCTCTTCATCCTCCCTCTCACAAATTTCTCTTTATTGGGCTGGGCCAGCTTAGAAGCCCCCTTTTATGGGGTAAAGTACTCAGCCCACCCAACTGCCTAGATGTTGAGAGGTACAATTGTGGCTTGAATGGTTTCTTTTGTGGGGGAGAGTGGATGAATTATAGTTATGCTCAAAGTCTAACTGCTGGTCTTGATTTTGGTGACAATTAGCTTGTGACAGTGGAGACACTGGCCCACATTTCATGGTCAGTTAAGAAATATGTTCTTGTATCCAAATCCTTTTAACTGTGTTGGGGGGGGTGTGTGTCATTTTTTAAAAAAAATATATTTTATTTTTGTTCTTGTTTTTATTGCGTATTCTATATTTTTATGCTATGAACCACCCCAAAACCTTCGGATGAAGGGCAGTATACAAATTTAATAAATAATAAATAAGTGATAGTTCCATCTGGGGTTGGCAACATGAAGCCCACAAAGCCTTTGTGCCTCCTTCTCACCGGCCCCTTTGTACTGGGGTGGTTTCCTTCCCTGCCCCCCCCCATTTTAAAAGCACATTGAGGTGAAGGAGGAAATTGGAAGAGGGATGCTGTTTCCTTGTTCCACCTCCATGTGCTTTTCAAGGACTCAAATTGGCAGCTGAGCAGAAAAATGGAGCATCACAGAAGGCGGGAGAAGAGAGGGGGTGACAGCGGAAGGATAGAAAATGTGAATGGAAACTTACGGTAGTCACTTCATTTTCCTGGAAAGAGAGAGAGAGAGAGAGGAAAATGGATCCAACAAAACAATTCCTACTGAAATTGCATTTCTTCCCTCACAGATCCCTGCCACCCTCCCACAACTCACCAACAAATCAAAGTTCATATCTCTCCTCGTTGACTGAACCATAACCACTATAGAGTCACTGCCTTCCAGGACTGCTATGGACCTTCATCTTTATTTTTTTTACAAGGGATCCCCCTCAAAAGCACAATCAAATCACAGGTCACCTCTGTATCCACATATGTGTTCTGTTATTTATAGTCACGTGGAAAAATCATGAGGAATTTTGCCTTGACTGAATGTTTTTGTACAAAAACATTCTGTACTAGCAAGCACTGGATCTGTATTTTATCAATGGATCAGAGGGAAGGAGGTGCTAGACACAGGTTATGGATATTATTTAGTCCTTTTATATCTTGAAAGAACATAAGAAGGGCACTGATGGATCACGCCAATGGCCGATCTAGTCTAGCATCCTGTTCTCACAGTGGCCAACCAGATGCCTGGGGGAAGCTCACGAGCAGGACCTGAGCACAAGAGCAACTCTTTCCACCTGTGCTTTCTTTCCTCCAGCAGCTGGTATTCAGAGGCATTAGTGCCCCTGACAGCAGACGTTTCTTCTATAGTGGACCTCAAGGTGGCCTCAGACTTCCTTCAATTCAGGAAGAGACAGGTGGCAAACAGGTCACTATAGAAGGACAGGGAAGGAGGGAATGCTCCAGGAAATTTGAATGGGTATCACCTACAGCAGAGATGGTGATCTCATGACCCAGAACTCGATGAAAAACTTGTAATTGAGTGTATAGTAAAACATGGGCCCATAATTCCACTCATAAAAAGAGTTGTAGTTGTAAAAATGTAGTCCACACACTTTAATGTTACATCACTCTAGCAATTTCATGGCTCACCATGTTCAGCAGCTGGCTCTGCCCTGGCAGCCATTAGATGCCACCTTATGCGCCTTCCAAGTACCATTAGGTACTTTCCCACCAGCCCCCTGATTTGCCAGGCATCACTCCTTAGATCCCAGGCTCCTCTTGCTGTCACAGGACCTGAATTTTAGACCAAGCTACACTACCCTCAAGTCACATCTTTCTTTTCTGAAAATCTGGCTCAAAGTTTTTGGGTATTAATGTGAGATAAAACAGGGTAACAGCAAGGGCGCAGCTGGCAGGGGCAATTGCCCTCCTAAATCAAGTAAATAAATAAAAATCCTTAAGTAACTGAGGTTCTGTGCCCCCCACATAAAACCTGTCCCCGCTAACATAAATCCTGGCTACACCCATGTGTAACAGCGACTGTGGTGTGGGGAAGGCTCTTGGCACATGCTTAGAGGTCCTGTCATCCTTGGTACTTAACATGTTCCAAGGCTGGACCATGGCAGCATGGTAGATTGAGCAACCTCTGAGGCTTACACGTGGTAGAAAAAAAATACTGGATTTGTAAGCAAGGCCAATTGTGATTTGCGTGTTTGATTGCTGGTTAGAGGGCCAGAAGAGTTGGGAGGGCCTTGTGGAGACAATTCCCTCTACAGTGGTACCTCAGGTTAAGTACTTAATTCGTTCTGGAGGTCCATACTTAACCTGAAACTGTTCTTAACCTGAAGCACCACTTTAGCTAATGGGGCCTCCTGCTGCCGCCACCGCCGCCAGAGCACGATTTCTGTTCTCATCCTGAAGCAAAGTTCTTAACCTGAAGCACTATTTCTGGGTTAGCGGAGTCTTTAACCTGAAGCGTATGTAACCTGAAGCGTATGTAACCTGAGGTACCACTGTACTAAGCCTCAACATTTTCTCCCGGAGGCTGTTTCACAGGTGCACGTGCTTCATTTGGTTTCTGGCAAGCTAGGCAGCTCGAACAGATACCCGTGCAAAGCATTGCGCTTGTTAGGAGACGTCCGCAGCGTGCATCTGTGCTGCTAAATCCGTGATGGCTCATTTAGACGTTCAAACCTGCCCTCCGGGACCGAAGGGATTGCTGTGAATTATTAGATTATTTTTTTGCCTCCAGCCGGCGACGTGCGCCCCCCTTCCCACTTCAAAGCTGTCTCGCTCCTCCTACTCCCTTTTCCTCGCCACCTCCTCTTGCTGCACTTTACAGACGCTCCCCTGCTCAGCTGCAGCCCGGAGCTGTTGTTTGGGACGCTCCGGCGTGGATGCGGTTGCAAGAGTAAGGTAAGAACTGCGTGTCCTGGCAGGAGCGGGGGGTTGTGAGAGATAGTCTCGGTCCCCTGCACACACCTTGACTTGATCCTTGCCCATCGCTACCCCCGCTGCTGGTTCTCGGGAGATCGGACCCCCAGGCATCCCGTGCGTAATGCTCTCCAAGTCTCGGGGCGCAGCGCCAAGGGCGCACGGGGGTCCTTTGGCGTCTCCAAAGTCTTGGCGCGGGCGTCGCCGCCACCGTCATTTGGGGACGGGGAGGGAGGAATCCTTCATCATAGGGCAGCAGCCGGGGCCATTTTGGAGTGGTGGGCTCTGGGTTTTTTTTTTTTGCCAAAGGCCCGATTTGATGGGGGATAGCGGGTGGGGCGGAGAGGGAGGGTTACAGACCCCCCTCCATCCCAAGCAATTTCTTGACGTCGTCTCGAGCCGGCCTGCTGTAGGGAGTTTGCGTGGGAGAAGCTTGTATCTGGTTACTAGCGAGATTCTAGTAGGATGCAGGGAAACGGGAGGAGGAGGCGAGAGAGAGAGGCCTTGCTGTGGCCAGTTGGTTTGGAGTCGGAGAGAAGGCGAGCAAGTCTGGGCATCATTGAAGGACCCAAGTAATGGCAATGAGGAAACGGGTAGGTGGGCAAAGGTCAATGACTGGCGGGGAAGGCAGGCAAATGCCATGCTGATGTTAACTGTGGGGCCTGGATAGGCGGTGATAGTCACCTGTAGGACTCCAAGAGGTGGCTCAGACCAAGATATTTTGCGGCCGGAGACAGCTGCACCTCAGGATCTCAAGAGGTGTGCCCCCAAATGCATTGCAATGTCCCAGAGGATGCTAGGAGGGACACATCACCCTGGTTGCTTCCCTGGCACCCCTAAGAACATTGTGACTTCCCTTCTCTCCACTGGTTGAGTTACTTGTTTGTTGGCTTTTGCTTCAAATTTTGCTTTCCAGAAGCTGAGCTTTTTGGGTTTTAGGTAAGCATGTTAGAGTCTGTGTGACAAGGAGGGAGTGGCCAAGCCAAGAAATAGAGAACTGGAGCCTGCAAGTAGCAACTAGGCTTTATCCACCTGGATTGATGACCTACTTTGGCAAACCCCCATGTGCGTGTGCGTACACACACACACAGAGGCTGGGAGCCTCAATGGAGCTCCTCTGGAGGCTTCACCCGGGGCAAAAAAAAACCCAGTTAGCCACCTCTCTGCCCCCCACTGCCCCTGTAGCTATGGATCTGAGCAATGCATTTATTTTATTTATTAAAACATATAACTCAGTTGGTAGAACATGAGACTTTAAATCTCAGGGTTGCCCACTTTGGGCAAAAGGATTCCAGCATTGCAGGGGGCTGGACCAGATGACTCCCTGCCAACTCTACAGTTCTATGGTTCTATTCTATATTTATGCCACTTCTTTCCATGGAAATATGAAACTCAAGGCAGCTTGCAATGGATTCATCTTTCTATCTATCGATAACTGGTTGTATTGCCAGTTGCACATTTTAATCCATTTGGGAAAATGCTGTAGCAAATGCAATAATATATCAACATACAGAAAGGATTGTAACATCCAGTGTTGTTTTTTTATTATTAGTAATTGGTTATTCTACTGCATTAAAAATAATAATTGTAAGCTGCCTCAGTGCAGTACATAGAGAATGCATTCTGCAGTGTTGGGAGCCGGTTAAGAGTCTAGTTGCTGAAATATTGGGGGCTGGATCTGATAAGAGATTGGATCCCATCCCTATATAATGGTCTGTTATTAACAAATGTGCATTGTATTGTTGACTGAGGTTGCACAAGAGAGGTGTGTATGTGCATTTGTGCAAGTTAGTGGCAGAATGGGAACTGAACTGAAAGGAAGCGGGGTTCTATCTCTCCCCCATCCCCCAAACTGCCACCCACATACAATCCATTAACTCTGCAGGCATAGCTAAGCTGCAGGAAAATGTGGTTTCCAGCCCTAAACAATTTCTGTACTTGTGTCCAAGTCTAGTTTGTGTGTGGGTCCCTCTTAAAGACACATCCCCACCACCCCTTAAGGATTGTTGCACATAACACTTCCGGGAGCTTGAGCAGGGACTCCTCTGACACTTTTGGATACTTCAAAGGGAGTCGGGGGGGGGGGGGAGGGAGAGGCAATGACCTTCAATGGTTTGCTCTGTTCCAATTCTAGAGAACCGGAGAACGAGTGTGAGCCTGTGCACTCAGGACTCAATGATTGAAACATCAAGGAGTAACTTGCATAAATGAATAGAGCCATCACAGATATAGCACCATCAGAAACTGAATTTTCACTGCAACTCTGGGCGACGGATGCTTGAGTAATCAAGGGATGTGATGTACATGCATGTGAAAGCGGAATCCATGAGTTTCACCTGGGTTGAGAGAGAGAAGAAGTTTATCTGAGCAAGAGAGCTGGCCTTACAACTCCTGTGCCTTTACAGGACTGCTGGAAGCAACTGATTTGGGGATCACCTCCTATGTCATAGTGGGCATCGCTCCACTGCAGTGCCCCTGCCTGCTTTTGTTGCTGTGGGATCTCCTGGCCTAACCTATTAATTTCCCTGTCTTGCCTCTGTCCAGGTGTTTGGAGCCATTTCCTAAGTGGGCAGGTAGCTGTGTGGAAGATCTTGGATCCCCGAGTGTCACCCTGGCTCAGGTAGATATCCTCTTGGAAACAGTACGAGATAGGGGGTACCTGGGAACTTTTTTCACCTGGTGAGTCAGATCTTTATATCCCTGCAGCCTAAAGGCCAACTTTGACAGGTGGGCAGGGCCACCCATCTGTCAGTCATCTGATGTCATTACCGTGCCAGGTAACCTATCAAAATGGATCGTTGGGGTGGGGTGGGACAGCTTCTGGAGGGATTTGGTAAGGCAGCACCCAGCAGGATGGGAACCTCCACCTCCCTATCATGACGTAGACCTTTGTTTGTTGTCAGGTATTCTCAGTGCTTTTTTTCTGGGGGAATGCAGAAGAAGAAGAAGAAGAGTTTGGGTACACATACCCCTAAACATTTTGTGAATCTTCGTACTTTTATCCATTCACTGTATTTATTTTCCCCAATTTGAATTATAAAATGGTGATCTTCTTGAGTCAAAATTAGTGTACCCCTAACCATTTTTTTAGAAAAAAAGCACTGGGTATTCAAATTTACAATTCGCAGCTATTTTTAGGAAGAGCTACACCTTATCCCTGCCCCCCATCCTGCTGCTAATGTGCATTATTGGTATTATACATTTATAGAATGGGAGGACATACCTGAAAGACTGTAATTCGATGTTCTCTGAAAAGAGCAAAAATTTTCAAAAAAGGGGGGCTCCTTGGCTGGGGATTCTTGCCAGGGTACAAGGGAAGGCTGCTTTGGAGTTCACTCATTAGGAAAATCTAGGGGAGACAGGATATCAGGCAGATCTGCCCAGTTAGATCACCTCTCCTGCTCTCTAGGTTAGCAGCATCCGTCCCACCTGGGGAGGGAGGACAATGACTGAAAGTAACCACCATCACCAACGGGCAACTAGGGGACGTCGCGGACCGGGAGCAAAGCAAGGTCAGTGTATGTCTGATGGGAGAGGGGTGGGTTTCAAAGGCCCTGAGGGTGGCAGAGGGTTGAAACTGCTCCCCTTCTAGTAGTGGGCCAAATTGATTGGATTTAGGTTCCTGCCTGGATAGCTCAGTTGATGAGAACATGTGTGCCATTGATTTCAATGGGAATTTAGCTCAAAGTCACGTCCGGTAATATTTTTGTCTGCCTTGAGACTGTTGATCTTACAAAAGGGGGGGGGGGGTGAGTATTCTTAGGCTCTTACATTTGTTTCCCTTCCTCCCCCCGCAATTCCCCTATTGTTGATATTTACAGTGAAGGAAGACAATGAAGCTTATAAAATAGCCGTACCTTTGGACGAGCCGCGCCAAATGGAATCGCAGACTCAGACTCAGCAACAGTTGTATTATGGTCTGAGCCCTCCTCAGAATTTTGATGGTGAGAAACATTCCTGTCAGTAATATATGAATGAATATCCTTTAACTATGTGCTGGGTCTCATTGGGTGACTCGGCACCCAAAGAACCCACTTTTTTGCCATTCCTCAGGTAAATATGCACCTGCTGTCACTTCCACAATTATGGCACTTCTAGAAAGTGGCACCGCCATTTCAGAAATCACAGCAGAAAAAGTGGTGTTTGTGGAGGGTAGGTGTGTGCAGGTTCCACACTGCAACATTTTGTTGTAGGCACTGCTTGCTTGCTTTCCAGTTCTCATTGCAGAGCTCAGCAGCGGTTGTCTTCTACAATCAAACATTTTAAATTTCTTAAAGAAGGTGAAACTCAAATGGGACTAGAGGAGAATGGCTGGGGGTGGGGAGAGAAATCAATTACTGTATGTGTTAATTTGCTCCTGCTGAAAATCAAAGTACAGTGGTACCTTAGGTTAAGAACTTAATTCATTCTGGAGATCCATTTTTAGCCTGAAACTGTTCTTAACCTGAGGTACCACTTTAGCTAATGAGGCTTCCTGTTGCTGCCATGCCACCGCCACGTGATTTCTGTTCTCATCCTGAAGCAAAGTTCTTAACCCGAAGTACTATTTCTGGGTTTGCGGAGTTTGTAACCTGAAGCATCTGTAACCTGAAGCGTCTGTAACCTGAGGTACCACTGTATTAGATGCAAAGGCAGCTATGGCTTCAATAAGGCAGATGCAAATCTCCCTTGCCTCGTTTGCTTCTCACAGGAAGGGCGAGAAGGGTTTGGAAAGGTTTTTGGGCAGAGTTGGGTGCGGGACCTTTGGGTGTTTGAAGAGAAGTGGGGAAGCAAGTAATTGTGAGCAAGTCGAACTTCCGCGGTGACGTAACTGTGCTGCCCTCAGAGACACCGGAGATGCCAGCTCCCTCGTTGACCTTGGTGACCAGCATGAGGACTCAGCTGCACATGGCCCTGGAGAGGAACTCTTGGCTGCAGAAGCGAATTGAGGACCTGGAGGAAGAACGGGACTTCCTGCGTTGCCAGCTAGACAAGTTCATCTCCTGCGCCCGTCTGGATGCTGGTAACTCGAGAACTCTCGAGTTCTCCGGAGGCTGAGTGGGTGGGCGGGCGGTGCTTTGCTGGGAGGGGGGCCTTTCGGATTCTCTTGGGAGGAAGGGCCAGGGGAATGTCAGCCAAGGCACCTTGGTAGGACGCAGCGCTATTTTTCTAGAAAAAGAACTCACCATGAACCCCTCCCTGGTTCTTAGAATGGCAATGGCATACACCTGAGAGGTGCCTAAACTGAGTTCCAGTTGGAGGTCCCTGTGTTAGAGAGTCAAGGGCTGTGTTTTTTGGGGGTTCTCTGATTTGAGGAGCTTGACTCTAGTCTATGGTGGGCCTCTGTCTCTCGCTCTGTCTGATGCATCCTGCCCTTTCCCCTCCGCCCTAGATGAGCACTGCCGCAGCAAGCAGCTCCCACGGCGGTCCGAGGTGTCTGACAGCCGGAACGGGGATGTGACCGACGACGACAGTATGGGCTCCTGGATGAGTGCCAGCCCTGAGGAAGGAGGCTCTGCGGAGCACAAGAAGCAGAAAGGAGGGGTCAACAGGCGGCGCTTTGCCAAGCCCAAAGTCCGCGAGAGGCAGAGAGGTGAGTGGCAAGGGGTGTGTGTGTCAAAGTAAGGGACCACCGTTTTAGTCTACAGAGCTAAAGGGAGAGGGTCCCCGCCCCCTTCCATGGTAGAAATGGGAAAACTCTTACTCCCTTTTGTGAGCAGAGACAGGTGATCTTAAGACTTGAATGTCTTTCTTTAAAAAACACACACAACCTATTACACATTAAAATAATAGATCACCATACAGAAAAGAGATGCTCTTCTAGGTGACAGATATGAACAGAGCTTATTCCAGCATATAATCACCAATGCCCTTCTCTATAAGAATTCATTACAATTTCCTCCACCAACACACGAAATTATGCCACTACTGTGTCCCCATTTAGCAGTCCCACTGGCTCAGAGACAGCGATGACCAGGCTATTGCTGGACCCGAGGCATCCCCTGTAGGCATGGATTCAGCCCCGCCCCCATGCTCAACAACTGACTCAGAATGCGGTGCTCAAAAGGGGAGGAAGGAAAGCTCACAAAGTTCACAGCCCATCTGGGACGAAGGTTCGAGACCCACCTGAGGAGTGGAAGACACTTTTGCTGAGGAAAGGGGCCAGGACAGAAACAGTGGTAGCCATAGCCATATATTGGCGGCGGCCGTAACCTCCAGTGGTTCACTCCATAGTGACAGGGTTGGGAAGAAGACGATGGAGGCGGAAGCATCACCAGAGGGAAGTAGGGGAGGGAAATGCCCCTGGGATACCTCCCTTCCCTGCAAAGGAATTATATTAGGAAGAAGAGAAAGGGAGCTTCTGGGACTCCAGCCCACTGAGTCACAGCAGCAAGACAAATCATGGGGAACTTTGTTTCCTCAGCTCACAAATCTCGTCATAGACACCAGGGCTGCAGGAGGAGCCCTGGCCAGCTGCAGCACCTCAGGCAGCATCCCTTGAGATGGGGATTCTGTGTTTCAAATTGAGGAAACGGCACCGTGCGTTAGGTCCCCCCTCCCAGGCCCAGCTGACCCTCCTGGGAGCAGTTCTGCATGGACTAGTCGCCTGGCTGGGCCTGCATGCCTTCTGACCCCTCCTTTCCCTCTGGCAGCCCAAGGGAGGTGAGGAGAGGAATCCTGACCCTTGGAGAAACAGGAATGCCTCTTGAAACGCTGGCCTGTGACTCACCCACCCCTCTAGGTTTTCCCTCACAAAAGCATCAAGTCTTGATAAATTGCTGCGATAATATGTTCTCTCCTTCTTTTTATTCATTTCTTGTTCAATTCTCAAATTTCTCCATGCCCCTCTCCCGTTGTCCTAATCCTCCACCACTCTTTCTGCTATTGCAAACCAACCGGCTGGCCTGCCACACACGGTCACTTGCTTCCATTTTTCTCCTCCACCTCTTCTTTCTCTCACCTTCCATCCTTTCTCTCTGCATCTTTTCTTATCTTTGGATGCTGCTCCTCAATGTTCAACACCTGCACTACCTGCTTGTTTTACTTACTGTGGTTTTTTTTTTGCTTGGTCCCTGGGCTGTTCCCTTCCCTTCCCCCTTCCCTGGTGCTGGTATATTTGACTCTAATTTATCCCGCCTTCAATTTCTGCTTCCCAAATTTTGGCTTCCATCGGGTCACTGCCTCCTTCTGTTGGTCCTTCCCATTTCCTGTGATTTCTGCCTCTCGCAACTCTCGGGTGTTTTCATGAGTGGCCATGCTTCTCCATTTCTCCTCCTCAACCCTTTCTCTTGTTCTTTCCCCCCACGCTCCTATCTATGGGTCGCTGCTGGGGCCCTCTCCTCTGAACCCAACCCCCCGCCCCCGCTGCAGTCAAAGATGTGGATGGGGTGCTGTGCCGCTACAAGAAGATCCTGTACACTTTCCAGAAGCTGCAAAGCATGAGCCGGGCCTTTGAGCACCACCGTGTGGACCGTAACACTGTGGCCTTGACCACGCCCATCGCCGAGCTCCTCATCGTGGCCCCTGAAAAGGTGGCGGAGGTGGGCGAATTTGACTCGTCCAAGGAGCGCCTGCTGGAGTATTCCCGCCGATGCTTCATGGCTCTGGACGATGAGACTCTCAAGAAGGTCCAGGCGCTCAAGAAAAGCAAACTCCTCCTGCCCATCACCTACCGCTTCAAGCGGAAAACGGACGCCCCCGGCCTGGCGGCCAGCAATTCCTTACCCTCGCCCACTACCCCGCCCAAGCCCCCTCCGCCCATTGCTGACTGCTTTAAGCGATGATTCCCCTTCCTGGCTTTGCCTGAACCCACTTTGACAGCCCTCCAGTCTCTATTTCCGTCTACCGTAGTTATTGAGGAAGCTCCTGCTGTGCTCCCCTGGGGCTCTTCTGTCTTCCTTGTCAGCCCCTTTCACCCTTTCCCACAGTTTCTAGTGCTAAAGGCAAGCTCCGCCTTTGTAAGGCAAGTGGGATGCTTTTATCCTGGCACAATCATCTCTTTGGGAAGCATCATCTGACCAGGCGCTCCCGTTTATATGTCAGCTGGTTAAAGGCTACTGAGAGATGAACTGGATTAAATTCACTCCATTTACTTCCATCTTAAGAACTGGCAAAATGACTGCCCGGTGGGAGTAGCGGGGGAGCAGGTTAGTGGGACAGAGTACATCCCATTCATAGGTAAAGTGCTGTGGTGGAGAGGTTGCTTCAGACTGGCTGTGCAGGTACAGTAACACCTATAGGACCGCCAAGGCATTCATCAGAGACGGTGTCTGCTGCCTTGCAAATAAGCTACGAGGTGACACTTTTTTCTTACACAACACTCCCCTGCATACTGCTTATTTGTGGCACGTCAGCAGCCCCAAAGGGCTGAATAAACATTGGCAGAAATTTCCCTGCCTTGTTGCTCGGAGGCCAGTTGTGTTTGCCGTAGGTGTGTGTGTTTGCGAGCTTGTTTTAACAGCTCCAGAACTTGGGGCAGGGATGCTCAAGATGGCTCGGCCTTCCCCTGAAGGCAATGTCTGTCTCCTTAAGAAGTTAGCGTAGACAATGGATTTACCCACCTCACGTGCCATCTCACTGCTCCCCTCCCCTTTCCAGCCTGCTGTGAAGCAAGACTAGAACTGGAGGGCGATTGCTGAACAGCCTGCAGTGGTCTTGCCTTTTGGCCACTTCCTTTCTCCTTTCTTTTACTTCCAATGCTACTGGCACCTTCTTAAGCTTTTCTCTTCCTGTTGCCTTTTTGCTATAACAGTCCTTAGCCTGGAGGAATGAACTGCAGCATTTGGCTGCCTCTAAATAATTCCCTATAGTCTCCCAAAGAAATTCCCACATCCCAAGGCTTCCTTGCATCTCTTTACCGCCATGGACACCACCTGCCCTCTCTCATGTTTTCCTGTTCCAGGTTCTGAAGCTGGGCTGTGTTTGGTGGCAAGCCATTTGCACTTCCTTTTTGCTTATTGAGACAGAGACTGTGTGTACACTCCAACACCTCTGTGGCTTCAAGCTGCCACCTTATGTGTGAGCAAGGGTTTTGTTTGTTCTCTGCTCCTTTGGGATGTCTCCCCTTTATTCAGTGTAATGAATGGACTGTTTCCACTGTGCCTGTAATTTATCACCCAGTTTTTTCCTCTGTGTTAAAAAAATAATAATTTAAAAGGAAAATGTAAAAAAACAACAATTTACTAAGAGGATTTAAATTAAAGCGTTTTGAATAAAACTCACCAATGTGTGGTTTTAATTTTTCATGTTTGTATAATTGCTGCAAAAATGTGTGAATTTGTGGCTAGTTTAGGATATTCCTGGTTTGGAACAAGGGGATGAAGAGCTGGATGTTGGCAACCGATTCAAATCCTCAGCTGTATATTATCTGGGAGTCAGAGTTAAGTTGGGTGTTACTCAGTTTGTTACCAATTTGTAAAATTAATGGCATGCCCTCAGTTTTGGTGTGAGGATGAGAGAATTATTGTGAAATGTACACTAAATGGCACAGTAGAATTTGGCATAGAAACATCTGTCCCAGGGTGTGGCCTAAAAAATGCAGGAAGGCACTATTTTACTGAAGCTAAGCAGGTCTGGGTCTGGTCTGTTCCTGGATGGCTGACTGCCTGAGAACCACATATACTTTGCCTTGGGCTCCATGATGGAATAAATGTATGTCAATGACGTGGAGAAGTTGTCCGATGAAATACCCTTGCCACAGCATTGGATAAAGTTATCTTGAAGCTGTGGTGCTACTCTCAGGAAAGTGGGGGGAAATATGCAATAGAAAGCAAAGGAAGTGGGAGAGAAAACAGGTGCCTGATTCAGAAAAGGGATTTCCTTCATATTTAGTGAACATAGCATTTTGTTAGTGTGGAGTTCTCCTATGAAAGCCCCACTGGAGGAACAGGAGGGAAAATGTGCTGTTAAAGAACCTCAGTGGGGTGTGTGGAGAGCTTCACAGTGGTTCCCAAATGGTGGTACGCAGACCCCTCAGGGGGTCCACCTAACCCACTCTGGGGTCCATGCATATACCCATCAACTGTCCGAAAATGTGTGAGTATGCAGCGCCCAAAGCCACATGTTTTTGGGTGCTTTGACTCACGGAGGAGCGCAGCCCAGAATATGCACATCCTGGTTCTGGTAACCACTGATCTAGATCATGAAAGGCATGGGTGTACCTATACTTTGGCAAATGTTGCAGCCAACTTAAAAAAAAAAAAAGTGGTTGTATTCCAGCCATTGTAGGGGGAAACCAGTCATATCTCAAGCCATGAGTGTTGCAGTCATTGAAATTGTGAAAAGCATAAAGTAAAACAAAAAAACCTGAGAGCCTATCTCTCCTACAGGAATAAGAAAGCAGTATGAATGGAAGCGAATATTAACCTCTGCCTTGTGGGTGAATTATGACTCATGGCATAGAATTTGAAAACAATGTCCTGCCCCCTTTTACAGTGCATCCACTATGCAGCTGATGGCTACTCCCTTTGGGAGTCCACATTTAGGTGGGAGAATGTTGCTGCTGTTGCTGTGCTCGTGTCCTGTTTTTAAGAGTTCCCCGTAGGCATTATTAGAAGAATTTTAAGGTCTCATATATAGAATATTCATAAATGCACACATATCTAAATATATGAACCAAGTGTCGGAAATAGTATGGGAGAGCAATCCTGAAGCCATTTTGACTCTCCCAATGACCTCAAATATTCCTCTGCAGGAAGGGAAGCAAATGGGAAAAGACTTCCCATTGTCTTTTTGCTTGCAAATCCTGTCTTAAGGTCATATTTGTGTATGAATAGGGCGAGTCTGTGAGATGGATTCAAGAACTAAAGTATTAACTATCACAAAAGAATGTCCAGACTGCCCAGGGAATGCAATCAGTGACCATTACTGTATTAGGTATCCTGGCGGACAGGATTTCTGCTGCAGACCGCCTCCTGTAATGTATGTATGATGTTTTGAGGGGTGGTCTTGGGCTACAGGGTGGGCAATTTCAAAAGTCTATATAAAGGCTTGCACACCATTGTTCAGGGTTCTCCTCCCTCCTGCGTGTGGTAAGTGGGGACCCTGTTGCAACAGTTTACTAAAGATCAGGCTTACTAGCCTTTTTGCTTCTCAATATACTCTGCTTGGCCTCTGTTATTTTCTCCTACTGATAGGGAACCCACTTAAGGACTCTATACGGGCTCCGGAATACCCCATAAGGGAAAGGGAGCAGTTTTTTCTTATAACAGCGTTTTGTCGGCCCCTGAGAGGAGAGGATGCTGATCTATAGTTGGGCTTTTGTTCCGATCCCAGCAGGGCCCTTCTCACGCTGATCCTCATCAAAGGCTTTATTTCTTATAAAGAGCGGTCACCACGTGGTCAAAGTGCAAGAGCTGTGCCGGATGCGACTGGCTAACGTCCGACGGAAATACTCGCCAGCCCCGGAAACAGTTGTGGAAGACTCGGGAGAAGCCGCGCTCTCTTTCTTCTCCCCTCCCTCCTTTGAAGCGGGAGCCCGAACGGAAGAGCCAAACTCATGCGGCGCTAAGAAACAGACGCTAGCGGAAGTACCCGAGGCTCTCCGGAAAATTCCGAAGGCGCGGGGTTCTGCCTTCCCCGAGGCTCTCCGGAAAAACCCGAAGGCACGGGAGGGGGGGCGGCCTCTCCCGAGCGTTCCTGGGAAGGCTCTCTGAATAAAGAAAAACGAGCGAGGCTTTGTCCTAGAGAGGTTAAGGAGGCCGCCGAGCGTATTTCGAAAGCGTCTTCCGGAGATAGCCGAGCGTTTCCGTTAACACCCGAAGCTGCCGCCGGAAGTTGCCGAACTCAAGGGAAGGCGCCCCTGCGGCCTAGTGCGTGAGGAGGAGCTGGAGAGCGAGAGCTACTAGAGCAGCTGCGAGGCCGCGTTGAGGCCGCCCTCCTCCGTCCCGTCTCCGTTAACCATGTCCGACTTCGACGAGTTCGAGCGGCAGCTCAACGAAAACAAACAAGGTGAGCGGACAAAGGGGCGGGTGGGCCGAGAGGGGGGTGGGGGAGAGAGAGAAAGCGAGCGAGGGAGGCGGCCCTCTTCGACATTGATGGCTCTCTTGCGCCCGCCACACGCTCTTCACGACGGGCCCTGAGCTGCCCTGGAGCGGGTGTGGTGGGGGCGGCTAAATGGCCCTCCCATCGACGGTGGAGACCCGAGTTAGGCCGAAGAGCGCGTGTGCTTGTGCGCGGCGACGGGGGGAGGGGCGGCCGGCCGGCTCTCGCGTGTCCGGCCACTTCCTTTTCCCTCTCGCTTTATTTGGCGGGAGTTTGATCGTGGGGGTAACGGCAGCTGGGGAAGCGGGGGAGGGAAGAGAGGCGAGGAGAACCGTTGGTGGCCCTGCGCGCGCGCCCTTAACGGAGTGGCGCGTGGCGGGGCTACGGAATGCGGGGAGGGCTCTTTCCCTCTCGGGCCACTTTCTGCCCCATGAGGCGGACTCTGGGAGGAAAGGGACCTGGAGTCCGTTTTGTTCACTCTCTTGGGGAAAGAGGGAGGCTGCCTAGTTGTTATTACACCGCACCCCCCAAACAACAACTTTCCTCGCTTAAGAAAGCACCGCACCCCCCAAACAACAACTTTCCTGCAAAGAAAGCACACGATGCAGCCTTTACGCCGCGGGGAGCAAAGGATGATGGAAGAAAGGATGCAGCATGATGGAAGAAAGGAGGGCCAAGTAAATAAGTAACTGGTTCTCCCGCCCACTCCCAGTGCAGGATTTGCGTTAGGGAAGGTGGGTTGTAAACTTGAGAAATGGGCGGGGAATGTTTGTTCATCTCGGTAAGTATTCCTCCGTGCTGAGAGGCAGAGGTTGCACAGGATTTCGGAAAGGAGGCTTTCCCAACCCTACTTGGGACCCATTTGCATGTATAGCGTGCTGTGTACCACTGAGCAACACCCTTCTTCCCTTCCTCTCAAAACTCTCACGTTTGTGGGTTTTCTTACTATTTTTATCTCATCCTTTAGGGAGATGAAAGTAACATATGGCGATACCCACACACCCCTTTTGCCCTCACAACAATCCAGGGATGGGTAGATGAGGCTGAGATGGTGACTGGCCCAAGATTATGCTGTGAGCTTCTTCACTGAGTGGGGATTTGAAGCCGGATCTCACCATTCTGATGTTAGCAACTATGCAACTTTGGCTCTCACATCTCTTGTCTCTCTTCCCACCTCTTCTCACTTATTTATCCTGGCCTTCCATAAATCTCATGAACTTTCCTCACAACCATGAGGTAGTCTGTGCTTAGAGTGAATGACTTGCCCAAGGATCCAATCTCCAGTAGTCCTCATCCAGAGCTGCCCACTACACCACAGGGGCTGAACCACATTTCTTCTTTTCCCTACATCATAGAATCATAGTTGGAAGGGACCCTGAGGATCATCTAGTCCAACCGCCTGGATATGAAGCTGTCCCTTACGGGGAATATGCAGCTGTCCCTTACTGGGATTAAACCTGCAACCATGATGTTATCAGCACCACACTCTAAGCCAGCTGGGCTATCCAGCTTTTCCTCAGTCCTCTAAGTTTTGGAGGGAAAGTCCAGATTTACATACAACTCAACCAACACACATTAATTAGATTTCCCCCCATCAGTACTTATACTAAATTCACTTGGCCTGAGGCACTACTTTGTGCGCGCGCACACATACACACACTTTCAACTGGTTGCCAGCATAATGGAAAACTACTGTGTCAGAGGAGCTTGCTGGTATTCTCCTTGGAGTGGATCTCTTTTAAAACAAGCTGCTTAGCATGGACACTGAGTAAAGTATTGTCTTTCCTTCTTGGGCTAATTTTTCAACCACCTGCAAAATACATTACCCCATTTCCCTTCATTCGGCTCTTTTCTCCACCTTTTTACAAATCTTAGCTAATTAGAAAGGCCACATCACTCTCACTTACCTGAGCATATGAGCACCTATGAATTAGTATCTTAGGCACAAGTCCACTACAGTGGTACCTCTGGATCCGAATGGGATCCGTTCTGGAGCCCCGTTCGCATCCTGAAGCGAATGCGGGTCGCAATTTGCGCTTCCGCACATGCGTGTGACGCCATTTTGAGTGTCTGCATGCGTGAGCAGCGAAACCCAGAAGTAACGCGCTCCGTTACTTCCGGCTTGCTGCAGAGCGCAACCCGAAAAGCCTCAACCTGAATCGACTTCAACCCGAGGTATGACTGTACTCCATATTGGATCCCCAATAGAGATACACGTTGGCTCCTTTCTCGGTAGCATTACTTTACTCTTGCATATTTTTGGTGGTGCTTCCTGTGATGCACTGGGACAATGATTCCCTTAGTGCAGGCATGCCCAAACTTGGCCCTCCAGATGTTTTGGGACTACAACTCACACCATCCTAGCTAACAGGACCAGGGGTCAGGGATGATGGGAATTGTTGTCCCAAAACACCTGGAGGGCCGAGTTTGGCTATGCCTGCCGTAGGGCAAGGCACTCCCAGTGGTCCCAGACTGCTTAGCCCAGGGGTCAGGGAAGATGGGAGTAGCAGTCCAGCAACATCTGAAGGACCACAGGCTGCTCCTTGCTTTAGGCAGCAATCCCACAGTATTTATTTCATAGCCAAGTGTTCACATGAATACAGACAGAATGCAACCTTGAAATGCAACTGCAAAAATTGCCTGTCTGCATGGAAAAAGAAAATGCAAGCTACCAACATTTGTAAGGCATCTCTGCCTAATTAATTGAGGGCTGTTTTGTTTGCCCCAGGTGATCAGACTAGTTGCTATTTGCAGGCGTGGCATAAGGTGGACCTTTTTAATAGGGCATGCCTTACTATCATACTAATCACAGATTCTTTAGTAGAGACGTGTGCACTCTGGAAATTTCCTAGGATCTGATTTGTCCAGACTCTTCTAATGTACAAATACCAGTTATGCATACCAGTTATGCCCACAAATTCCCTTGTAGTGGCAAGTGTTCCACCTGCCCTCTGACATACCCCAAGCAGCTGTAGAGTGGGGGTGGGGATTTTCCTGTCAGTTGCTCTTCTGCTGGGGCAATCCCTGCTCAGCCCCAAGGTGGGACTGCACTTCTTTACTACTTCAAAATAACAAGCTCCAGTCATCTTTTGGAACAGACCGTTGTCATTGACTTCACAAGGTCAAAGACCAAGATCTTGACCCTTGAGGGAGGGACAAGCTCCTAGTAACCACAGACTTTAGTTGGCTATCAATGTCAGTCAATGTGGGCCTCTGGTAGTGGTTCTCAGTGGTGAGATGGACCTCCCCTGGGTGCATAAATTTCCAGCAAAGGAATTGACCCCTGAGGTAGGTAGTGTCTACACTAGCTGGCAAGACCTGGGTAGGTTGAATGCCATCTGACAGCGTCCTTACTTACCCAGTTATCTCAGTTGGATTTGTGAAGTAGGAATTCAAAATTGCTGCTCGTGTGCGACTCCAGGAAGTGATCAGAGATCCTGTTCTATTCCTTTTCTAAGGCTAGTGCAGGATTACTATTCAAATCTGCAGACACACACAATAATAGGCTATTTGCCTTTGACAATGTGAAAGGATCTTCACAGTTTCATCTAGCAATATATTTTTGATGGTGGACTGGGGACCCCAGAAGATTGCATTCATTTAGCAGGCATGAGGGGAAGCATTCAAAAAGCTTTTAAAAAGTATTAAAATGTCTTACTTGCATTTTGCCTCGGATCTAGAATCCCTAGCAAAGACTGTGTGGGGCAGAATGTAGGAGTGACAGGGCCTCAAAGGAATACTTTTGGCTCATAAACGCCTTTTGAAGCCACTTAGCACTACATTTTGCACTAAAACTGCCCAAGGCAGGAATGGATTCCTGTTTAAAACAAAGATGAGTGAAGCCGGATTGATAGCCTGTGGTAATAGGAGAAAACAGGGTCCTCTCCTTGGAACTTCAAAAATAAGTGTTGGTACCACATCACTGTTTTGTTTGTTTTGCTTCCTTGCGCTGAAAATAAACCAAAAGCACTGCAGATTTCACCTATATGGACCTCTGCTTTGCTTTGGTTCTCCCAAGGCAGAAACCCAAACATTCCTGTTACCAGAGAGCCTTAACACCCCCAAGCCTTGCATGATACAGCAACAGATGTGCCATTACAAATACTGCTTTGTGCTGGTCAGTGTACAACATTGCTCTGTATTGTTCCTTTCCAGCACAGCTGCATGAGTTGTCACTAGTGTCCAAAACAGTCTTGTGCAGAACCAAGAAAATGTTTTTATTTCTAGGAGACAATAGAAGCTGAGGTAGCCAGGCATTTTATTTTTATTTTATTTATTTATTTATCTGTTGTGCAGCATTAAAAGAGGGCAGGGTTATAAATTTATGGGGCATAAGAAGAAACCCAGATTCTGCAGTTGGCATGATTGATTTCACTTGGAATAAAATATGTAAAATTATGAACTGCTTCAAGTACTGAAGGCAATGACTAGAACATTCAGAAGGCATTCTAGAGGAGGGGGTGCTGTGGAGAGCAGTAATCAAGACAGGCATCTGGCTCAAATCTTTTGTTTTTCAGTTTTTAGCTAAATGATAGATGATAGCTGCAGCTTCTTTAGCTGCTGTTTTTAAAAAATGGAAAGCAGAGATACTTGGAATATAAACAGCAAAAACAGCACCTTACAGCATTTTCTTCCTAGTGTATCCTTTTCAATCATCCAGTTCTTCCTTAGAAGAGTTTGCAGCCTCTGATTTCATGCATTTCCTTTAAGAGACCCATCAATAACAGTTTAAACTTCCCAAAGATTGAGCCATGTTAATTCCTTGGAGCATCAGGACTTTTCTTTCCTCAAAAAGAGCTCCAGCTTGCTAGATTTGGTAAAAGCTGATCTTGAGATAATCACACCTTGCAAAAATTTATCTCATGAATGTTAGCAATGAGAAACTAGAAAGAACCTCCTATCCTGCCTCTTTATAGCTTCTCGCTGACCCCTTTTTCCAAGGGCAGTTATTGCCCATTGTCATCTACAAGTGTGGCCAATTTAATTATGGCCTTTTATAGAGAATGGTAGGTGCTGAACTTGATTTAGGGCACACATGACCCTCTAGATGTTAAATTCCAACTCACATCTGCCCTAATCATCATGAGCAATGGCCAGAGATGATGGACTTGTAGTCTGGCAGCATCTGAAGGACCACAGCTTATCAACTCCTGATTGAGGAGATGTACAGGCACAAAATATCATATCCCAAATCCTTGTTAAGCATAGGCACAACTTATCTAAAAAGACACAGCCTAACCAGCATGTCAAGTTTATTCTTGGCACATGAGGGCTTTCTGACCCTTCTTCTCATTAGCAGCCGCCACTGTTGTACTGGATAAATACCTGTTCATGAGATAATCCGTTGCCATACAGCATTTGTGAGTTTGGTAATTTGCAACCAGACAAGACTCATAAGAAATGGGTCTATCAAGTTACATCACTCTTGAAGCAGTGGCTGTTGAGAGTAACCTGGGGAAATGCAGCCTTGGTTTCTACATACCACACATTTCCAATTTTATGAGTAGATTTGAGTTGATTTTCCTAGGGGGAGTGGTAAGAGTTTGTGATAACCAGAAGTGTGACCTCCATTCCTATGTTGCAACCATTAGCATATCAAGCTCTTCTCTCGTCTTTAGAACGCGACAAAGAGAATCGTCACCGGAAACGCAGCCACAGTCGCTCACGGAGTCGTGACAGGAAACGCCGCAGTCGCAGCCGTGACAGGCGCAACAGGGATCAGCGCAGTGTTTCACGGGATCGCAGGAGACGCAGGTATGGGTTGCAGAATGAAGAGCTTGGGTTTTCCTTGGGTTTCCACTTTTTTGGGTCCAGCAATATGCTCAAAACCTTAGATGCATAAGATTCATTGGGACAAACTTAGTCCTGCCTCATTCATTTTCTGTTATCCATGAAGAAGTTGTTCTTAACTGAGCAGACCTGTCTTAAGAGGCTCTCTCATCCTTATGCTGACTTTTTGCTGAAAGAAGTTCTTTGCAAACATCAAGGAGCTTTTTAACCCTTATATTCAAAGCTTCCAGGTACCATCTCTGTTTTTTTGAGATGCTGATTATTTATAAAGTGCCTGATTAGGATCTGTACATAAAAATAAACTGCCTCTGCATGGAGACCTACAATTTAATTTCAGTTGTATGTACTTCAAAATCATGATTTGAAACATGTTAATAGAAGAACAAGATGGTGGGAATTCATATGGGAAAGAAACCTTAAGGGCTCTTTCTGGTATAGAACCACTTGGGATTGATTGATTTTTAGAAAGAAAGGCAGTGTGAATTAGCAAATGGCAGAAACTTAGATGATTATAATGTATGGCCAGCAAGGGTGAAATTGAAATTCACTTCAAGGGAAATGGCAATTCTGCTCAAAGTAAATTGGTTGATTGTATGTACCATTTCCTAGGAAAGCCTTATGCTTAAGTGCCACTGAAATGAAAAGAAGCTGTGCCATAGCTACATAGGAGCACACAAGACTAGTAGAGGCAATGTACCCAATTAATCATTCTTAGTGTGCGTTGTAGTTTTCACATCTGTTCTGCTTTGGGGGTTGGGGCAGGATTACAGAATTTGGCAAACTGTTGGGGAGCAAGAAAGAAGGGAAGGTTGCACTCTTGACTGCATATGAGAGTGGTAGTGAAGCACTTCGGGGCACAAAACCAGATTCATACTGTGTCAGCTTCTGAAATAGTCTCTGTGTGTGCGTGCGCATGCACACAGAGTTCCTCTCTTAGTGACCGAGATTGGAAAGCACCATAACTGCTCTACAGATAAAATTACTGTCTTGGTTCTGTTGCTTATTTGATGCTGAAATTTGTTAATCAGGTTGAATACAACTTAAATACATATACTCTGATTTTTTTAAAAAGGGGGTTGTTGTAACTGTTTTAGGTTTTTTGTTATTGTTTGCCAGTAGCTTTGATTCTCCTTGGAGCAATGGACAGGATAGAAATCTTTAAATTAAATAATATTCTCATCTCCTGCTAGTCAGCACACTTCCATTTTCTTGGCTCAGATGTGTGTTGCAGCCCTATCACCACTGTCTGCCTTTGCTCTATGTGCATGTAATGCAACTATGAAAGTCAGAGAACGGTTTGATTAACGTCTTTGAAAAGCTCAGCATCTTGTTCACGGATGCTAATAAAGCACTGGTTTATTTCTGCTGTCCTCTCTAGACAGATGCACTGTCTAGTGTAAGTTTGACTATTCTCTCTCCCTTTTTCTTAACGAAGTTACAAAATTATCTGTTGCTGCATTAATAGATCAGTGGTGGTCTCTGCAGATCCCTCTGATCCACCCCCCGCCCAGTTGCCATACGTTATTGTTTCTTGGACCACAGTCTCTGTCAGGGCACATGGGGCCCTGCTGCGGTTACTGAGTTGGCTACCTGGGCCTGTTGTATCCACCAGGAATGGTTATAAACCCATTTTGTTTCTCAATTTCAGATCACCCCTAAGCCTAGCGGGTCCCCTGAGGTGAGTATTGCTACTTCTTCCTTGTGCTGACAGGGTTGTCACTTCCACAGTTAACGGAGGCAGCCATGCAATCAGATATTGGCAGATACAATTATCACATTCAGTGCTGGGATTCATCCTGGGGGTTACTATTAAAAGGGATCTGCCCTGGAGTCTTTATGTCAGGGTGGATTTGATTTAAATCAGATCGATTTAAATCTCTTCTTTTTTTTTGAACAGAAAGACTTATTCTTGCTGGCATAATCTTAATATTTACAACCAGATCATTTCATTTTTGGGATAATAAATTTTCAGAGTAGTTTTTACAGTTAAATCAAAAATTACTGATTTGGTTATACTATTAGAAATACATGGGCAGATAATTATGAAATTATTGTGAGGTTTAATAAATTAACTGTTTATATTAGGACAACTTTTCTGCTGTACTTTATTGGAAGGAGAAAAATTATCATTTCCTTAATAACAATTTAAACAATTTATTTAACTAAAGCAATAACATTATAGCATATGTATCCATGTTTGTTAACTGATGTGGTTAAACTTTAAAAAATAAAAAACTTAGACTGAGTTTTAGCACACATGAAAAACTTAAAACAAATCCTTATTCCCTGCTAAGTAGCCTCAAAGAAATCCATTTCTTATTTTTTTTAAAAAATAATCGCTGATTTTTATCCACCCTGGTCTATGTAGATCAGGTTTCCTCAACCTCGTCCCTCCACATGTTTTGAGACTACAATTCCCATCATCCCTGACCACGGGTCCTGCTAGCTAGGGATCATGGGAGTTGTAGGCCAAAAAATGTCTGGAGGGCTGAGGTTGAGGAAGCCTGATGTAGATGGTGTCCCAAGCTGAAACAAGTGTAGAGTTGACATGACTGGTACATTAATCTTCATATTACGTTCAACAGAAGCCCAAGTGCTCTTTCCATTTCCAGCTGACCTTTTCCTCCCTGTCTTCCTTTCACAGCCGTTCTCCCAGGCATGAGAAGAAGAAGAAGGTTCGCAAGTACTGGGATGTCCCGCCCCCAGGCTTTGAACACATCACTCCCATGCAGTATAAAGCCATGCAAGGTGGGCCTGCTTCCGCTTCAGTCAACCTTGCCTTAATGTATTGTAAAATAATGTTATACGTTGCAGCTCCTTGAGCATGTTCCTCTACCATGCAAATGAATGGAAATACAAACTTGTGTGACCTTTGGAGGTTCTTATTTTCCTTCTGAAATGTTCTCCCAATTTCAAGCATGCATCTCCATTCCTGAAGAAATCAAATTGAAGTCAGATATTTTCCCTTGGTGGAGGACGAACTCTGGATCAATTTTTCTCACTACACAGCTAGGCCAATAAGTGGGCTTCACTTGGTTCTCTTTTTGATTTTACATTTAAAATATATGTCTGCTTTAACTGGGAACAAGTCTCTTAACGTTGCCATATGAATGTTAAAAACTGCCAACTCATTTATCTACTATCTGAATCTGGATCTCTTTTTCTCTCCTTGATTCTTGTACTTGAGGTTGGTGTTCTGCTATTACACTTAAACAGACATATTCCTACAACTGTGAGTGCTAAAAACCTTAAATTGGGATTTTCGGCCAATTATAAGAAAAAATTCATTTGTGCTTGGAAGCTGCTTAAAGAATGGATATTGTCTTACCTGTTCTTTTGAAAATGATATTTTGTCCTTCCAGAAATAGAGAAGTAACTTGTTAGACTTTTTGTGATTTCAGAAAGTTGTTTACTTGCTAGGTCTCATCTCCACCCTCACCTCTCCACACCCCACTTAGTGGCATGTCATTTGTTTATTATCATATAAACCAACTGGAAATCACTTGGGATAAAATGTGGTATATAAGCAATAATATAATTTACTTGTGTCAGTTCCTTTAAAAAGTGAATGCTGTGTAGTTTTGTTATCAGTCTCTCCAAATGAGGAGTGATATGCCTTGTGATATTTCCAGATTAGAATCTTCAATTTTTAATAGCTAGTCTTGTTTTTCCCCTTACCTAGCTGCTGGGCAAATTCCAGCTACAGCCCTCCTGCCAACGATGACCCCTGATGGACTGGCGGTGACTCCCACTCCTGTGCCAGTAGTAGGCAGCCAGATGACACGGCAAGCCCGGCGTCTCTATGTGGGAAATATCCCCTTTGGAATCACTGAGGTACTTGCTTGTTCCCTCAGATGTGCCTCTGAACCCATTGGTGTATTTTCTCTCTCGGGTTAGGGGTGTTGAAAGGAAGATGCTTTGCTGAGAAATTTGGGGGAATAAGTTCACAGTGAAAACACGAGCCAGGTGAGGCTGAATTCAGCATTCAGATCTCTTCATCCTGCTAACAGGACTCCAAAATAGTGTCAGGACAATGCAGCAGGTGCCAGAATTATGTTGGATTGTGACAGCCATGTGCTCCTGGCTTCATCTTTCTTTAATCACCTAGTTCTTAAAATTCTTCAGTCCTTAACAATGGGGGGTGGGGTGGGAAGGTGCTGTAGGAAAGAAGTTCCATGTTTTCTCTCATGTTCAAAATGGTAGGAATTGAGGTTGGTAATCTGGCTGCAGAGGCTTATAATTGCTGTTCTATTTTTGATGGCCAAATTCTCTTCCCCCAAGTACATTAGTTCCTTCTTTCATGTTTCTTTCAGGGTTTACCAAGTGTTCAGGTGGGAACGAATTGTTCCAATATTAGAATGGCAAATTACTGTGGATTGGGATATTTGCTTTCTGTAGTACTGAGCAAGGTGACTCGCTTGAGCCTTTGCAGTGTTTTTACTAAGCTGGAACTTAAGAGTTAGAACTATGCAGTATTCCAGCATTGCTTCCAGTCCTCCTTTTTCACTGTCCAAATCTGTCAAGGGACATTACTGTGTGACACAGATGAAGGGACTTTATTTCCAAAAGGGCTATACATAATCTGCCATACCTTTTGAGCTGAACCAACTGTAATCCCTTTCCAGAGCTCTTAATTCATATCCTCCTTCTGCACACATGGTATGCCTCTGGCAGAGAAGACCAAATACCTGGAACAGAGGTGGATTCAGAGTAAAGAAAAACAGCTATTTGGGTGGAAATGGGAAATAATAATATTTGGGCTGTAATCCTGTACATACTTGGAATAAGTCCCACTGAATTTAGTGGTGCCTCTGTCTGGGTAGACTGCTATAGAAGTGCACTGTTAGTGCCTAAAATGACCAGGGAATTAAATATGGGTGGTCATTATTTGAATATCTCTACCAAAAAAAAAAAAAGAAAAAAAAAGACCAAAGAGTTGTTTCCATTTCTTTTTAAAGTGGATAATGTGTGGGACTGCAATCCCCCCGTAGCCCCAAAGTTTGCTACCATCGCAGCAGGCAAGTAGGCAGTTTTGCTTTGTAATCCATTTGTGGTCCTGAAGGCCTTTCTAGTGTGTGACATAAAACCTCCCCCTTTCCACTCTCTCCGTGACCCCCAACAGGAGGCTATGATGGATTTCTTCAATGCTCAGATGCGCCTTGGTGGCCTTACCCAGGCTCCTGGGAACCCTGTCTTGGCAGTGCAGATAAACCAGGACAAGAACTTTGCATTTTTGGAGGTGAGTTGAGGCATGTACATGCATTGAGGCAAGTGTAAGAGGGCACTTCAGATGGGTGTGATTCCAACATGCAGAATATGACAAGTTTAGAATTTCACACAATCTGTTGGTGGGAGAGGTCAGAGAGTTTGGCTAGGCTTTTCTGGATGCAGGAGATTCTGAGCAATGCCTTGCTTATTTATATACCGTATTTTTCGCTCGATAACACACACCCGACCATAACACGCATGTAGTTTTTAGAGGAGGAAAACAAGAAAAAAAATATTCTACATGAAACAGTGGATGTATGATTTTTGTGGTTCATGCTGTGGCCACAGACATGTGATCTGATGGTGAGTTTGGGGTAGCCCAATACAAAAATCCTGAGGATCCATGTGGATCCATGTTTGTAACCACGTTTTTGCACCACTGCAGCCCCAGGCAACAGAGGGTGCGTGATTTTTTTGGTGCAAACTGTAGCCATGGACATGCTATGTGATCTGATGGTGAATTTGGGGTGACCCAGTGCAAAAATCCTGAGGATCCATGTGGATCTGTGCTTTGTAACCACGTTTTAAGTGGGGAGGGAAGGAAAAGCACTCAAGGGACAAGGAGCACGCGTGGAGCAAGCTCTGCTTCTCTCCCTCCCCCCCCCCCCCCCTTAGCAAGCTGAAAAACTTTGCTGGAGGGACATAGAGCCTGCTTGCTTTAAAGGAGCCTACCGGACAGGAGCTGCTTACACGAGTGTAAGCGGCTCCTCTCCCCTCCTGCTTTGCTCCTTTAAAGAAGCTGGCACTCTGTCCCTCTCTCCTCCCCATTCAGCGGCTCTTCTCCCGCTGGAAACCATGGAGGAGGGAAGCATTCGCTCCGTAACACGCACAGACATTTCCCCTTACTTTCTAGGAGGAAAAAAATGCGTGTAATGGAGCGAAAACTACAGTAGATAACATGATTTTTGTTGTGGAATTTGCTCTAGAATGTGGGACACACTTGGTGGAAATTCCATTCATTGTATACATGCAGAGTATATGACTTAGGTAACAACTTGATTCTATCACTTCCACAGTTTGTGTACTGACTGTTTAACCCCTTTCATCGCAAGGATGGAATTCTTCCCTTAAGAACCCCCGAGCCAGCATTTTTCATTATCTGGCCCTTCAGTGCAGGCGTCTAATCACACCCCCCAATAGGCCATAGCACACATCCTTAACCTTTCACCTTTTCAGTTTCTGTTTGTTTGTTTTTGCTGCTGCAGTTTCGCTCTGTGGATGAAACTACCCAAGCTATGGCTTTTGATGGGATCATTTTCCAGGGACAGTCGCTGAAGATCAGACGCCCACATGATTACCAACCGCTCCCTGGCATGTCTGAAAACCCTTCAGTCTATGTGCCAGGTGAGTATACTAGATGCACCCTGTTAACTAAGGAAGACCAAAGGGGATGGGCAGAGTTTTATGTGATTTACTGGATGAGACCCCACATTAGTCTTCCCATATGCATTTGATCTGAAAATGTGACTGACACAAAAGCCTTTCAACAGAACATGTTAACCCTTTCCCCACAGGAGTGGTGTCCACAGTGGTTCCAGACTCTGCTCATAAGCTGTTCATTGGGGGTCTGCCAAACTATCTTAACGATGATCAGGTGAGAAGCGGTTTCTTTCCTTCTCTCTCCCTTCCTCCTTTCCATTTAAGTGTCTTCATTTTATGGAGAGCCACTCTCCTTAGCTCAGCACAGTGCTTAAAACCCCTGTGTGGGTGGTGTGCAAGCGTGATTGTGTGCACGCACCGAAATGAAGCCCTCATAGCTCACCTTTGTCTTTCCCTTGTCCTCTGCCTCTCAGGTCAAGGAGTTGCTCACTTCTTTTGGACCCCTGAAGGCTTTCAATTTGGTGAAGGACAGTGCCACTGGCCTGTCGAAAGGTTACGCCTTCTGTGAATATGTGGACATCAACGTCACAGACCAGGTAGGGCCAGCCTCTCTTCGTGGTGCTCTCTTTTTATTTTTGTTCCGCAGCAGCTCGCCGACCTGCCCGTGGGATAAGGGGGGTTCTTTATCCTTTGAGCAGGTGGGGTGTTTTTTTCTCTCCTCCCCTCTAGGGGGCGCCAGCTTTTCTCTCCTTACAGCACAGCTGCTGACTTAGCGGCAGACACCATCGAGTTAGTGTTCTGATCACTTCTGCTTTTTGTTCCCCCCAAAAAAACAACAACTCTCCCCGAATGTTAGTCGGAGAAGGCTTCGGCCTTTTTGCGAAGACCCCGGCCGCCGTGCCCGACCGAGAGCCGGTAAGAAGCCCTCCCCTCACCAGCCAGGGAAGAGCCGGGTCCGTAGCACATTTCACCTGTCCCACCCCCCAACCCCAACCCCAAGTGAATTCTCCATCCTGCACTCTTAAGAATAACTTGAGTTTCCTTTCTCTCGCTGTGCTTAGTGTTACAGCGGGAGGGGGTGGAACAGGCCCTTAACCTGCAGACATGCTCTGCTTGCTAACTCCAGCAGGAGTTGTTAAATGCAAGTTTTGGCATGTGTAATTATAAACCAAAGGAAAAGCACCCCGGTTTTCCCCTTGCCCCTGTTGGAGAGGGGGGGACCTGTGGTGGAGAGGAAACACCCCACAAATCCCTATAGGGTTCGGAGAGTGTCGGTGGTAACTTTGCATGCTGAGCGTAAGCTCTCATTTCTGGGTTGATCTCATAAGGGTTATGCATGTGGTTTTCTTTCATAATTGAGTGCCTCTGTTAGTGTGTATGGATATGTGTGTCTATATATACTTCCCACGCCTGCTTCCCGTCCCGTGCATTCTTTCTTCCCATATGTTACTTGGGAAATGTGTGTTTTCCCCATGCTCTTCTGGTCTCTCTGCATTCAGGAGAAAGCTGTGAGTTTTTAGCAAGAGCTAAAATCCTGGTTCAGACATTCAGAATTAGATGGTGCTCCTTTGAAAAAAAGAATTCTCAGCTACTTAGAAAGGCATCAGAAGCAGAGGAGAATTTGCTGTGTTTGCTGAGAGTAGGGTGACTAGCAGCTTATTTAAACTGTAGGAATGTAGATCTTGGTTAGACGCTATTGGGATAAATGTCTTGTGAATGAGACTCAGCAAGGAATCTGGGGTGATTGCTCTCAGGCTCCTTTTATGACTTTGGGATGTTGTCTGGGGTCTGGGTACACTAATTTAATCTCCCTTTCCTCTTACTGTACTCTCGGTGTCATCCCTTCCCCATTGTGTACTGTCTGTCAATGTGGTCTCTCCATGTGTGAGGCCCAGGGCAATTGCCTCATCAATTAATTAAATTTCTATACTGCCCTACATCTGAGGATTACAGGCAGTTTATAGAGCCTGGCCTCAGGACAATGTGTTTGATTAAATGGCTTCCTCAAAGTACAATTCTGTTTTCAGTGTTCTGTGTACTTGGACTCTCAACTACCAAATTCAGTTTTGAGCCTAGAACAAAGCATCCTAAATAAGCTTGGCTTTAAAAAAAAGCCAAGTTCTTTTGCAGTTATGAAGAGAAGCTTGAAATGGTTAGCAGGCGAGAGAGTAGCTGAGTATAGCCTGCTGTGGTCAAGAATGGAGATTTCAAGGTGGCTTAGAAAACACTTCTAAGTTTCTGTTCTTTTCTAAGGTTTCTATGAGATGTATGAATTAGCTTTAAGTGATGTTGACAGCACAGTCCAGTGATTGTTAACGTAGCTCTGTTGAAGAGAGTGAGATTTCTTACCCCCCAATCGTGCTTGAAGATTGCATCCTGAAATTGCTGATCTAGGAGTAACTGCTACCATACCGTTCTCTGAGGCAAGGGAAAGTTAATACCCAGTGCTCTTGGGAGTTAAAAGTACACCCATTCCCTGGCAAGAAGAAGTGATTCATGATGAATGGCAATCTGCAGCAAGGTGACATGTTATCAGTCCATAATGTTGTATACAAAAGTGAGGGTTTGGCAAGAAATAGCATTACTGAAGACTATCCTGAAGTTAACTTTTAATTGGTTCACATAAAGGTTCCCTCCCCTCATTTATTAAAAATCAGTGTTTTTGGATGCAAGAAGAAACATTACACAGAATCTGGCAAACAAAATATTAAGAGTAACAGGATCTGGAGTGTGATAGAGAACCCACGAATCCAGTGCTACACTTAAGTATCTCCGGAATTCAAAAAGATCTCGGCTCTCTTAAAGTGCTTAATGATTCAGTTCACAGTGCACTCAATATGACCTTGCTTTAGTTGCACAACTATTCTGAGAGGTGGCGGCCTACTCTCACTCCCCTGGGATGGGACTTGAACTCTGCTGTTCTGCATCCAAACTAAGAATGTCAGCTGTGTCAGTTTGTCTCCTGGTGCCATTTGCTCAGGCTTGTAATTTAGACCCGTTTTACAGATAGGATGCTGACAAAACTGGGTGTTCTGAGCCCCAGCAGGTCCAGAGTTTCCAACTTCACAGAAATTTAATGTATCTGTTGAGGGCTGTGAAAGTCAAGGTCTTGGGTGGCATACTGCATTGTGGGGGAGGGCAATTTAGGTTTAGGCCATATGAGTGAGGAAGTTGGAAGAACAGGGGTGGGTGGATGCCAGTAAGTTACTGTGCAGGACACTGGTGTCCTGCTATTTCTGGTACTGGATACTGTGTCTAGTTGCTGCTCTGGCTGCTGATAACTTCCCACACACTCTAGAAGAGAGAGAGTTAATTGTGCCCCTTTAAAACAAAACTTGAGATTCTGCAGATGTTTGACCCTTACGTATGTTTGAAAGTTGCACAGTGCTTAGTAATAAGTCTCTGATCATGACTTGCCAGGCAAACTCATGAGTCACAACCAAGATGGGATTTGATTTGAATCCTATTTACAAAGACAAGACCACTGCTTCATCCACTGGATTGTACCAAGCAGAAGCAGGTGGGAGTGTGCCTTAAAGCCTGGGCTCCTCCATTAGCTTGCCATATTTTGCTGTATGCCTGAGGCAGATGGCTCTCTGTGGCCCCCATGAATGGAAAAGGGGTTGCTCAAGCTTGTACATGCGCATATGAGACTAGACTGGAAAGTAAACATTTCCTTGGTGTGAACCCTGGTAGTTAGGCCCCTGTTGGAGCTGGCTTAGTGAGGGGATGTGCAATTTAGAAGTATGTCAGCAACTACAGAGCAATGGAATTCACATTCTGGAAAAAGAACAGTCTGTCTATGCTAATGACATTTAGCTGAAGCTGAAACCTCACCTCTGCACTTTCTCCTTCATGCAGACAGTCCTTTAACCCCTTCCAACATTATGGTCTTTTTTTTAACCTTGGTTCTATGCCCATTTTGGGTCCCGGCAGGTAACTGAGCTAAATACGGTATTAATGCCATGGCAGTGCAGTTCAGGTAGGAGTCTGGTTGGGGGGCAAGGAAGAAGCCACCTTTGTGTGTGTGTGACTGTGTTGATGTTTTAGAGGTGGGGCCAGAGGGTGGATGGGTATGTGGCTGGTGGCCTTGGAGGCACAAGATTTGAAGTGTCTGGATTCACTTTTTTCTGCCCTCACAGGCCATCGCGGGCTTGAATGGCATGCAGCTGGGCGACAAGAAACTGTTGGTGCAGAGAGCCAGTGTCGGAGCCAAGAATGCTACTCTGGTGAGGAAGGAACGGAACTGCTGGGTGGTGGGAAGAGGGGGAGCATAGGACTGGTGCTGTGAAAGAGTAAGGTTTCTTGCATATATTTGTGCGGGGAGGGAGTTCAGGAAGGTGCCAAGCGGTTCAAGAAGAGTAGGTTTTATCAGTGGCTAGAGTATGAGAAGACTTGCCTTTTTGTTCTGCTTGTGAGCTTCCCAGAAGCATCTGATTGGCCACTGAGAAGCAGGATGCTCCTTTGGTCAGATGATCAAGGCTCTTTCTTTCACTGTATTTTTTGTAAGGGCCAGTCTCTCTAGAACAGAGACATGATTTCTCAATTTGGAATGCAGGGAGCTTCCCTATGTCACTAAAACATATGTTCAGATCTCCCTCTGTGTATGTAACCAGGGCAAATCTGTCAGGGCCCAGTTCTGTCCTCATTGTGGTATCCAACAAATCTGGATCTGTGGTGTCTGGCCGCAGTACATGTGAAGGACCCCTGGTAAAATGTAAAAATGTCATTAAAAAAAGAGGGTTGGTGACTTTCTGCATTGATAATGACAAACAACCACCTGCATTAGTTTGATTAAGAGAATGTCGGATGGCACTCTTGTCAACTGATGTACTTGAGTTATATATCGGAGGAAGAGTTTGTTTGCCCTGAGAGGCAGGGCTTTAGAAGCAGAGAGAAAGTTCCCAAATACCACATGCCAAAATCTTCATATAGCTGATAATACAAAGGATGACTTCAGCTGCCACCCCTTCCTTTTATGCCAGTCCTTAGAAAGTGAGCTGTCCCCTGTGCTCTAAGAGGCAGACTTTCTGGGTTTAGTGGAAGGGAAACAATGCCAGGGCTCTGAGGCTAGGTCTTTGTGTAGAATTGTTCCATGGGAGGATGGGGTTTTGGCAGCAGTGGCATGGTACTCATGTCTGTTTCTTTCCTCTTCCCCACAGAGCACAATAAACCAGACCCCCGTGACCCTGCAGGTACCGGGCCTGATGAGCTCGCAGGTGCAGATGGGAGGTCACCCCACGGAGGTGCTGTGCCTGATGAATATGGTGCTGCCCGAGGAGCTGCTGGATGACGAGGAGTATGAGGAGATCGTCGAGGATGTGCGCGATGAGTGTAGCAAGTATGGTGTTGTCAAGTCCATTGAGATTCCCCGGCCTGTTGATGGCGTTGAGGTGCCTGGCTGTGGCAAGGTACTTGGCAGTTGCTCATATTCATTCTCTCTCTCTCTCTCTCTCTCTCTCTCTCTCTCTCTCTCTCTCTCGGTGGGTGTGATGGGTTTAGAACAGCAAAGTGGATAGGAACAAAGGAAGCAGCAGTCATGTCAGATAAAATGCTGCTGTTGCTAAACATTGACTTAGCACTAGGTAGAAAGGGGAGGGCAAAGTACTGAATGGATTGCTGAAGTGACATGATTTGCCGCTCGAAAGCTCCAACTCTAGCAGAAAGACATACTTTTACAAAGTCATGTCAAGATTGGATCACAGCAATGCAACTTGGCAGTTATTACGTTGAGAACTATAAAGCTATGGTCAGTTTGTCAGAGAATGGGTTGAGTTGTTTCAGCATAATTAGTCAAGAAAATAGGCTAGTCACAGACAAGAAGCATTCCTTGAAGGTTAGGTGTGTTGTGACAGCAGAGCTGGTGGCTCAGATACCTTCTTCATGCATGCCCACTCTTGTATTATTATATTATTATTATTGTTGTTGTTGTTGTTGTTGTTGTTGTTGTTGTTGTTGTTATTATATTAATAAAATTTATTTATACCCCGCCCATCTGGCTGGGTTTGCAGCAGGGCTCTGGATCCAGATCTTACTCCTCCAGTTGCCCATCCCCACAGCTGCCTATGGATGCAGTTTTAAGTGGGATAGGTATACTATTAATTCTTCTCCCTTCCCCCTCAATCCTTCTTGTAGATCTTCGTGGAGTTCACATCTGTCTTCGACTGTCAGAAGGCCATGCAAGGCCTGACTGGGCGCAAGTTTGCGAATCGGGTCGTGGTGACCAAGTATTGCGACCCCGACTCCTATCATCGCCGAGACTTCTGGTAGCCCAACCCTGAGCCAGGCATGGGGGTGTGGGGTGTTTTAAGGAGGCAGGGGCAGCTCGCTGGCCGGAGAGGCTCCTTTAGCAACATAGCCTGTTTATATTTTATGGCCAAAATCTCCTGTATTTTTTTTTTTTCTTCCAATTGTCCCTTCCTTTTCTATCCCTGCCACCAGCTCCCTCGGCCGACCCCACCCCACCCCCCTCGGTTTCCCAGTGATGGTTACTCGGTAGTAGAAACGTTGTCTATTTTCCCCCATATCCCCATCCCACTGTGATGTTTCTGATTTTTTCCTAAGAGGAGTTTTGCTCTAAAACAAGATGGGCCCGTTTTGTTGTATTTTCCTTTCCTCTGCGCTGTGTGTATGGACGACTATTTCTCTAGCATTGTCTCTCATAATTAAACATTTTTTCCAATTCCCTGGTGTCATTTGGACATCTGTTCTTTATGTTTCTAATCCACAGTTGCAAGTTAACAAGGGTATGAGAATAGGGTATGGCCCTTGGCCATAGGAAATTGCCTGGTTTATGTATAGATTTAATGATGGGTAGTCCCAGGAACAAAAGAGAGAGCAAAATGATAAATTTAAACTTTAGATAATTCCTTCTAAAGAAGCCAACTGTATTGTAGATTAGTATCTGTGTCTACCTGAAAAATTAAGGCAGCATTTTGTAATTAAGAAACTGGCTTAATTACAGTGGTACCTCGGGTTACATATGCTTCAGGTTACAGACTCCGCTAACCCAGAAATAGTGCTTCAGGTTAAGAACTTTGCTTCAGGATGAGAACAGAAATTGTACTCCGGCGGCGCGGCAGCAACAGGGGGCCCCATTAGCTAAAGTGGTGCTTCAGGTTAAGAACAGTTTCAGGTTAAGTACGGACCTCCAGAACGAATTAAGTACTTGACCCGAGGTACCACTGCACTTAAAAGTAAAATATTGACTGTCTCAGATGGCATCTTTGTCTTTAGGCCTACCTACTGATGAATAACCTATACATTCTCACCTTTGTCTAATGGAAGAAGTAGCATATGTTAACTGTTTCACTGCTCTGCTGCTTAAAGTTCAGGTGGTCAGTCATTAGTGGTCCTTGACTGGCTGGAATACCAGTATATTATGTATGTACTCAGTTTCACAGAAGTACATAATTCCCTCAAAACTCAACTTTCTCTCTCTCATGTACACACACACACACACACACTTTTTTCTAGTCCTTATGATCACCGCTTCCTCTTGCCAGAAAACTGCAATGATCTCTCATCACACATAATTTATACTGGTTACAGAGCACAGCTTCTCTTGCTGCAGAATTTGGGGTTCCATCACTGCTGAATTTTGATTCCTTTAGCAAAGCGCCTGCAGCCCTGCCCATATATATTATCAAGAAGGCTATGATTACAAAACCACCTTGGTTAAAAGAACATCGAGTTTAAGTGATGTAAGCCACCTTGTTAAAAAATTGTATTAGAAAGGTGGCATATGCATTGTCATATAAATAAAAATAAAGCTAATGAGCTTAGAGGGATTTCACTTCTAGCCCAATCCTGCACATGCTCACTTAGAATTAAATTGTATTTTGATCAATGGGGCTTAGTGTCAGGTGGGTGCAGAACTGCAGCTAAAGTCTTGAAAGTTAGTCAAGTAGAAAGTAGCCTGTTATCTATCCTGTCACAAGAAAATCCAAAGGGAAAGTGGTTAATGGAAAATATATTAGCAACCTGTTGATTTAAAAAATTGTGTTAGAGAGATGCTGAGATGTTGGATACTTTCTCAACATTTACAGATTTTTTTTTTAAAACCCAAAACACTAGCAGTCTGAAGAAATACAGGTGTGTGTGTCTCCCCCCGCCCCTTAGGCAAGAGTTATATTCTGGGCTCCCACACACATTTCTGAAATCCTATAAAGTGAGGAAAACGCTTTAAGCACCCTCTACTACACTCTCTTCAATCCATACAAAAAATACTGTATCCAAAAATACCCACAGCTAGAACTAAAGCCAGCAGCAGGCTGAAGTGGTGGCTGTGTTACCCTGCACATCAGTTAGGCGGGAAGGTTGAGCAGCATAAACAGCTCCTCTGCACCTCCAGTCTCTCTGGGGCTTCCTGCATCCTCACTGATGTTCTCTTCAGGCTCCTTGTGAGTCACAAGCACTCTCCAGCTCTCTCATTTCTAGGTTTGAAACGATTTATTTCCTGGCACCTAGCGTATATGCAGTTGCACGCAAGTCAGATGCCATGTTAGTGGGAGGATGCCTGTATATTTTAGTACCAATAAAAGCAAGCTTTAAGTTCAGGTGTTTCAGGGCTGCTCTGATTCTTGTTTCAGAGTGCTCTGAGAGTGTCGAACGTGTACAACGTTTGGGATGAAACTGAGGCAACTCATATCACATTGGTAACCAAGCATGGGCCGGGTGGTTTGTGGTCTTGGCTATGCAAAAGCATGAGGGGCTGTCAGCCTGCCATTTGAAGGTGACGCCTTGTCTAGTGCACCACCTAACATCATTTCTTTGTATGTTTCCCTTCTGTTGCAAGGACCTGGGTGTCCTGGTTAGGGAGTAGTAACTACTTGTACTGGAGTTTACATTTTCAATTCATTCATTCATTCTATAAATTGGTGATTGCAGGATTCACACATGCTTTATAGGTCAAAAAAGCAATCTGTTTTGCCTGTAGCGAGACTATTGTCATTGTTTCTACATAACTCCTTCATTTCAAAGACTTGTTATTAATGACAGGTTCTTATTTATTTGCAAGACAAATTACAACACCAACATCAAGAGAAAAAGTAATGTTTAAAAACACAAAATCAACAATAAACAGATGTAAAATTAATCACAAATCAGTAGATCTGATGCATCAGCACAGCTGAATCTACCTTTAGGCAGGGCCTGTGCAAACAGGTGAGTGGCAGGTTCCTAAATGCCAGTATTATCTGTGCCTGCCTGATATTAATTGGAAGCACATTCTAAAGGACAGGTGCTGCTGTGCTAAAGCCTCTGGTCTTAGTAGACATAAGACCAATCCAGGAGCATCCAGCACTGTTTCTTCTGGCGATCAAAATCACCAGGTGGGAGTATACAAGGTAAGGTGCTCATAGCTTGTATAACTTGGCTGTAAGCTTTGTATGTCAACAGCAAGACCTTAAATTTGGCTGGCAGCTTTTTCAATACCGGTGTTGTTTGCTGTTGGCAGGGCACCTCTTTAACAGCTTTGCGGCAGTTTCCAAACCAAACCAATTGCAACAATCCACTTCTGACTTTTCTGACATTTTGGTTGGCCCTATTGCTATGTTGTGTTGATTTGTTGGGGGGGGGGGGGACGACAGTTGCTGTGCAGATTTAAGATGCTGTAGCCTTCATTCTATTTTTCTAGAGAAACACAAAAACTGAACTTCTGTTGAGAATTTCAGACAGAACGAGGACCATTGTCCCTGATTTCTCTAGCTAACAGCAACTCATTGAACTCCAGTTCCCACAATTCTGGGAGGAGAGGGCTATTAAATAAAAGAAAGTGTGTCTGGCTGTTAACCAGAAGGTTGGTGGTTCAAGACCACCCAGGGATGGCGGTGGGCAGGATTCCTGCATCGCAGGGAGTTGGACTAGATGACTCGCGGTCCTTTCCAACTCTTAAGATTCTATTACATGTTTGGAGCGGTGGGGTGGCGGCGTCCTATGCAGAAAGCAAACCGTAAATACTGCCTATACTCCCAAAAAGCATCTGCAGGGGGGTCCGCTGCTCAGCCTCTGTGGCCGCGTAAACCTGTGCAAAAGAAACGGGACTGCGATCCCAGTTGGCACTGTTCTTTCTCTGCACATCTATGCCAGCTCCGATTGGTCGACTCCCGAGGGTGCGCCCGCAAAGGGATGTCGGCGTTATAGAACTAGACAAAGTGAAGAGCCACCAACGCCGCAGCTGTTCGTGACATTCCCTAACAGCGCAATCAATGTTATTGAGTTTTCCCCTTTGCTCTCCAATGCAAGGCATAGGGACCGACCCTATACACACCTGGGAGTTAAATCCGTCGAATTCAGCAAGTCTCGCTTCGGCGGAGGCGCCCCTTCGCCAACCTGGTGCCCTGCCATCAGCTCATTGATTTAATTTCCGTTATTCACTCCTGGGACGAAACTGAGAGCTGCCCGTACAAAGTAATGCAGATATTCTAGATTTTAGAGTTCATACTGGGCAGAAGTGAGGCAGCGGTCAAGACGGGGGTTCTTGCTCGTTCTAACTGGGATCTTATTTCATGTGTTAAATAATGTTTGTGCGTATTTATTATATATATATTCATGAAAACCTGCTGCGACAATAAACATAAGGAAATAAATAGGTGTTGCAGGACTCTTTTACGTCTAAACTTCTGGGCTAGTCTTGTGTGTTGGTTCCGCATAGGCAGCACATTGCAATTTCCAATTCCCGATTCTCAAAAGATCTACGGTCGATCTCTGACTGACATGCCGGCACAAGCTCTATCCCATTTTAAAGATCACTTCAGGGGAGCTAGTGAACGTGCGAGACGAAAAGCAACGCCAGGATGAAGGAGCGCCGGAGAGACCCGCGTACTTTCCTATGATACACCCCGCTTCTGCCAAGCCGCCAGCGAAAAAAACCGGAAGTCAAAGCTGCGTGAAACGCCCACTTTCCCTATCTCGGCGGCCTCCGTGCGTCTCGACACCCCTCCCATAGACTACCCTTGGTCTCACATCAGTTCCATCTCAATTATCTCTATGATGCCGGAAGTAGCGGTCATAGAAGCGGTAGCAGAAGAAGGGTGCGGGCGGAAGTGGGCGAGCGCTGGAGGCGGAAGTTGCGGGAGGTGAGCTTCCGCTTCCGTTTTGCGGAGAGTCCTCCCGGCGCCGCCGCCGCCACTGCTGCCGCTTCTACCCTGTCCGCCGGGAGAGGCCCGGAGCCCCCGCGAGGGCCATAGAGAGGGGCTGGGGTAGAGCGGTCCCCCTCCCCCTTGATCTCTGGGCATTGCCAGGGAGACGAGGGAGTCCGGGGCGGAGTCCTCCCTCAGGCTGGGCCAGGCCGAGGTTTCTCCGAAGGGACGGAGCCGTCGCCTCTGCCCGCTCCCTCCGTCCCCGCTGCCCGCCTGACCCGGAATCCAGCGTGACGCCTCACCCCAGGTAGCCTTTGCCCAAGGAAGCTGCTCTGAACTCTGACCCGCCGGCCCCGGAGTGATCTCTGACCTTCCTGCCTGCGTGACCTTTGAACCCTACCCGATCCAAGTGCCCGCCGCCTCACGATCGCTGTTGGAAACCCCTCTTGGCCCGGGAAAGCCCCACTCCTGAATCCCTCCCCCCTCGGTGGCCTGGTAAGCTCCCTCCACCGGCGGCCCTTGCAACCCCCCAACTTGTCAAGATCCCCCCGTTTTCCAAAGGAGACCCCTGGCGATGCCCCCTGGCTGGGGGAAGTGGGGAGGCGGAAGCACCTTCTCTGGACCCTGAGGCTCTTGGGGGTGATACTGCTGCTGACTCCTTCGCCCGCCTAGAGCCTCTACTCACCTGGGGCTCATAAAAGTGTGACCAAGAGAAAGTTGCCCGGAAGATCTGCGGAAGAAGGGACACTGAGATCGTTGTGCCCAGGTGAGTGGCTGCTTGTCTGTAGGCGAACATGGCTGGGAGGTGGTGGAGGCCAGCCAGGAGGCTGTGTGGCAGCAACCCATATGCCCTTTCCTCTTTCCGGGCTGTTAGATTTCATTTCTGCCCTTTCATTTCAAACCACCCAAGATCAGCTCACGGGACAGGTGTGTCCTGCAAGAGTGAGTGGGAGAGGGATTGCTCTCTGGCATCTCTGGAGTGAGGCCGGCCCCGTGAATGCAAGATGAGTTATGTTGCCGCCAAGTTGTTGGGAAGGAATTGATTCAGTGGTTCTCGGTTAAAATAGAAGGATTAGCACCTGCTGACTTCCAGCAAATTGATAGTGGGGCTTTATTATTTTTATCTTTGTTTATTGAATTTATATACTGCCCAATACCCAGGGGTCTCAGGGCGGTTCACAGAACAAAATCAAAATATAAAACCACAAAATATATAATCAAAATAAAAACAACAACCCAATGACACCCCCCAGCACATTTTTAAAAGAATACAGAATATTAATGAATTCCAGGATTGCTTGGGGGGGGGAGCACCTGTTAGAGGTTAGAAAATTATGAATGGTGTTGAGAGAGAAGAAAGATAAATTATACTCTTTTCTCTGAAATACTAGAAAAGTAATTGACAGAAATTGATTGGGAGTTGGTTGAGAGCAGCAAAGAAATACTGTTTTCTGCTATATGTTCATTACAAAATGTGCTGGCGGTCTGCTTTTTGGTGGCTTTAGCACAGTGTTCAAAATATCCCAGGCACGTTTTGCTAGTGGGATGTATCCAATTGCGACTACATGGAGATTTCTGGGGGCCAGGTTGGCGACCACAGTTTAAAACCTCTGCCTTGGTCCATAGTTAATACCTTTTCCATTTCCACTTTGTGTGTTTCTCTTTCTTGTATACTGGGCCAAGTGAATTGTTGTAAGAGCAAGCTACAGTCAAGCAAGGTACTTGAGGTCATAGAAGTGTAGCATTGGAAGGGAGCCTGAGGGTCATCTAGTCCAACCCCCGGCAAATAGACAGTCCGAGTATACGAGGTTTAAGGTGCCATTTGGTACCAAACTTATACATTTGAGTTTCCAACGCTGCTTTTGCACAATGCAAACAACAGCATTTGTTTCCAGAAGATGTGGCCAATGAGCCAGGCAGCTTGAAGAAAGGATAAAGCTGTCAAAGGGTGGCTGTACTGGCTTCAGGATCAGGATTTGTATGCCTCTGAATGCCAGGTGCTGGGGATCGCAAGCAGGAGAGTGAAAAGATACCTGTGTCCTGCTTTGGGCTTCCCATAAGCCTGCGAGTGGCCATGGTGAGAGAGAGAGAGAGGATGCTGAGCTAGGTAGGCCTGTGGTTTGATCCTTTAGAGCAGGCTTCCTCAACCTCGGTCCTCCAGATGTTTTGAGACTACAATTCCCATCATCCCTGACCACTGGTCCTGCTAGCTAGGGATCATGGGAGTTGTAGGTCAAAAACATCTGGAGGGCTGAGGTTGAGGAAGCCTGCTTTAGAGTTCTTCGTACATTCACTGAAAAACCTGTCAGCGATTGCTGGCCAATAATGATGATGGAACCTCCCTTGGCAGAGATAACAAACCTTTTGTTAACTAGATGCTGTGGATGAGCAACAGGGGACACTTGTCCTGGGACACATGGCTGACTATTGTTGGAGATGGATTGGTAGCCTCCAGCAAAGGGAATATTGTGTGATTTTTCAGCTTTTCAGAGCTACAGGAAGCTTACGCTTGTTCCTTGTGAAATCTTTGCTTCTGAAGCAATTTTGGGTGGGGCGGGGGAGGCTATACTTTGGCCACTTGCTCTTTCATCCAAGCAAGCTCCTCTGCCTGTATAAACACCTAGAATTTCTTTCTTTCTTTTTTTACTTCTTTACTTTCTAGCTTGGTTCTCATCCTGGATGCAGGAGTGGGACCCTTTGCCTATCAGCGCTGGCTTTGCCACGAAGCCTGTTGTTCTGGTGCTTGAGTTTACAAGGTGAGGAGTAGGAGGAAGAGAAATTGGAGCGTGGCCTGTTCCTGCTTTCTGCCTCACTCCCCCAGGCCTAATGCGTAGAAGCCACCCCTGTGGTTTTGTTGTGGGTACTTGTAGCAAAGCAAAGGTGCTCTGTGCATATGCCAAGTTCCTCTTTCTTTTTATTATATCTTGCAGTGGTAAGGCCTTGTTTAAAATTAGAGGAGGCATGAAAGTAGGGCAGGCGCCTTGGGATTGGACAGGTGAGACAGAAGAGATTTAATGGTCATTGGGAAAGTTGCATGTCTTGGGACAGGCAAAGGTACAGAACTGTAAGACCAGAATTGATCTTCCAGCTGTCTGACTTTGAACTATTTTAGGGTCACTCCTAACTGTTTTGCTTTTATGTATTTTGCGTTCTCTTTTTGTTTTGTTTTTTATGTTGTGAACCACCCTGTGATCTTTGGATGAAGGGCAGTGTACAAATTTTATAACTAATAATAATGTTTCGCTCCTGCTGTGAGCACTAGAAATTTGTGTTGCTTTCTCAAGGCGAATTCTTGGGAGTGCATTCCACCATCTGGCTGCTCCTGTTTGCTTTCGTAGACCCACAATTCTGCTTTGGTTCTTCTTTTGCCAGCTTTCATTGGGGCCTGTGAGATTTTGGCTATGTATGCTTACTAGCTGATTAGACACAAAATGGGAAGGTGATCTTACAAGGTGAATTAACAACCCACAATTTAAAAAATAAAATAAAACTAACATATTTTTAAAATAACATTACAGTGGGACCTCAGGTTACATATGCTTCAGGTTACATATGCTTCAGGTTACAGACTCCGCTAACCCAGAAATAGTGCTTCAGGCTAAGAACTTTGCTTCAGGGTGAGAACAGAAATTGTGCTACGGCGGCAGCAGGAGGCCCCATTAGCTAAAGTGGTGCTTCAGGTTAAGAACAGTTTCAGGTTAAGAACGGACCTCCGGAATGAATTAAGTACTTAACCCGAGGTACCACTGTATTGTTTATTTTTTTAAAAAAATTACTGGTTTTTAAATTGTTGTCTTTTCTATGTTTTTAGTGGGTCTCATTTTTATCTGTAAGCTGCCTTGAGTCTTGTCAAAGAGAAAAGGAGGAAACAAACAAACAAACACACACAGAGGTTAAATTTGGCATTTTAAGCCAACATGTATAATCTTTTGAAACTAAATCAGTGTGACCCACTGTCAGATAGTGGCTAGATTCAGGATAGGAACAGAGGAAGTTGCCTTGTACTGAGTCAGACTATCGGTTCATTTAGCTCAGCATTATTGGCAGAGTGACAGCAGCTTTCTAGGGTTTCAGACAGGAGAAGAGTTTGGAGGATTGTCTGAATACAGCTGTTGAGTCTGAGGAGACACGAATAAATACTTTTCTGAGTTCCAGCATTATAAATCATGGGTCATATGGTTGTGAGTGATGGGACAGATTCCCCTAAAAGACTTGGATACCAGATTCCTCCCCTACCCCACAATAATTTCTGCAGTTAGTAAATGTAGATAACTAAATCCTTGAAGTCTTCACCTGGGTGCGAGACAGCTTATCAGTGTAATACTGCAGGCTGACTCAGTTTCCTGGCTAGGAACCACCTGGGAGAAGACCCATCATGTAGTACAAAGGAAGGTAATGGGCAATTGGCACAGTTACCCTGTGCCAGGCAGCAGAGGAGTGTGAGCTCCTCCTCCCATGAGGGGGTGGTGAGCAGAAACAAACGCCAGGTTCAGAATTTCGGTATTTCATGATGTAAGCTGGGAGGGGGAGTTCCTAGTGGGCAGTGGGTGGTGTCATAGGCTGGAGGGGAAAAAGTGTGGCATTTTTAAAACAAGGTTTGAAACGGCGATAGGGCAGGAGGAGAACTCCATGCGAGGCCGGCCGGGAGAGGCTGTCTGCTTTTGACTCAAGCTTGCTGAAGTTGTGAGGGGAGCATCTACAACAACAATTTTTTACTTGTATCCTGCCCACCCGACTGGGTTGCCCCAGCCACTCTGGGTGACTTCCAACAGAATATAAAAGAACACACGACACATCAGACATTGAAAGCTTCCCAAAACAGAGCTGCCTTCAGATGTCTGTGGAAGGTTGTATAATTATTTCTTTGACATCTGACAGGAGGGCATTCCACAGGGCGGGCGCCACTACCAGCCTGGTTCCTGATAAACGAGAGACACTCTTGGGGTGTAATGTTCTGCACTTCCTCCATCAAAACCCAAGTGTAAATATGTGTAAATAAACCATATTTCTGAAAGACACTGCAGTCTCTGCTGTGCCTCACTCCAAAGGAACAAAAACCCTGGTTAACACCAAGACCCCTGGCATCTCATGCATCATTTGGCAGAGATTGGAGTGGCCAGTAACTATATATTATGATGTTGCTATGACTGGATGTCAGAGGCCAGTAAGTTATTGCTGGCTCTGAGATGGCTCCAGGAACGCCATCGTGGGTTTTGCTGAGAGACCACCCACTTGTGCCCACCTGGTTGATTGTGTGTACTGTTTTCACACTTTTTAAAACCTGCAGTTTACTCACTTTATGAATATTTACTCTCTAAACAAATAAGAAGCAAATACAAACTGCTCTGCCTAGTAATTTAGTACCAGCACTTGGTTCTGGGCACCTTGTTATCTCTAAACAGACAGAGGTGCCTGGCATGCAAGCAGCTTGCAGACCACTTCTGGATTGTTAACTACATTTACATTTCTAGGGCAGGGGTAGCAGTGTGGTCAGGCAGGCGAGTTGAGCAATGTAGGCGAAGGAGAAGTGAAACAGAAAAAAGCAACTCCGGAAAGAATTCTACCCTGCCAGACAGTGTAAATGCACTCTTTAGTTGTGAATTAGTTGCTTTACTGGTTAGGTTATTGTAACTTAAGAAGATCCCTGTGGGATCAGGCCCAAGTGACTAAGATGCTTCCAAGAAGCCCACAGGCAGGTCATGGAGGCAATAGCGTTTGCCCACATGTCATGACAATGACGGCTCAGTTAGATGAAGCTGCCCTCCTTCTGCCTGTCCTCACACCCTTTTAAGGGCAAGTTGTGGCACTGAACTCTGTGACTTAGGTGTGCATTGTATGCAGAGAGAGGTATTTCCTTTGTCTGCCCTGGATAATCCAAGAGTTCGATTACTGATTCTTGTACAGTGGTACCTCCGGTTACGAACTTAATTCATTCCAGAGGTCCGTTCTTAACCCGAAACTGTTCTTAACATGAGGCACGCTTTCGCTAGTGGGGCCTCCCGCTGCCGCTGGCGCGTGACTTCCGCTTGCATCCTGGGGCAAAGTTTGTAACCAGGATCATCTACTTCTGGGTTAGCGGAGCTCGTGACCCGAAGCATTCGTAAGGAGAATGGTACGTAACCCGAGGTCCCACTGTACACCACTTAGAGATATTTTTATATTTTGAGTGTTATGAAAAAGGTATTATTATTATTATTATTATTATTATTATTATTATTATTATTATTAAAGCGGCTCTTACCATGTCCGCTAAAGCTTGACGGAAATTTCCCTCCTGTAACTCAAACCTACCAGATCTAGTCTGGACCTCTAAAGCAACAGAGAAACAAGTCTTTGCCTCCGTCCATACTTGAAGAGTGATATCAAGACAAAATATGCCCACTTCCTTTCACCTTTCCTCATAGGGTTTGTTTTCCATCCCATTCCCCATTCTTTCTTCCCCTCCCCTAGACCTGTCTCCTCTTTTCTTACTGAAGAACACAGGTGTATCAGTCACCAGAACTAGAGAGAGGATGTAAGCTTCACTGAGGAGCAAATTTTGGTAGGTCTCAAGAGAATTGTAGTGGTTTTTTTGCTTGCGTATGCTTCTCTGTGACATTATTTGTATCCTGCCCTTCCTCTGAGATGCACAGAGAGGTGGGGTAGGGTTAAAGCTTCTTCATGGCCAAACTAGGGCATAACTTGCATTTCTCACATACAAACCCAACAGTTTAGTGATTGTGCTGGTTTTGTATCATTCTGTTTCTGATAATGGCCAGATTGAGAACGAAGCAGGAAATCCATCCACGTGCACTTCTTTTATTAGGCACTGTCCACATATCTTCATCTCTCCCTTAGGGACTAGAAACTTTAAAGAAAATTATGAGGACATGGGGTTCTACATCCAGTACAGATTTCTCCCCTCGCAGTTACAGAATGCACACATCTGTGGCTGGTTAGTGCACTTCAAAGCGCAAGGGAAATAAGTTCTGCCAGAAAGAAAATCAAATTCTGTGTGTAGAACAAACTACCCCAGCTTCCATGTGGAAAAGTCCTTGCTCTGTGTAAAGCTGTTCACAAGCTACTTCTTCCACAGCACAGCTCTCACAAAACTTGGTGGGCTTTTATCTTCTTGCTGTTGGAATGAGTAGCACGACACTAGGGGAGGAGCAATTATGTGGGTCAGTGATGTGCAGCTGAAGAGCCTGGAGAGACAAATAATAGCAGAGACTAAAGCAGTACAAAGCACAGAAATTTCTCTTTTTTTAAAAAAAAGAAAAGAAAAAGCTTTTTATTGGTTTTTCATTTAATACCAACGAACAAATTACAATAATATTCAACAGTCGTTTACCCACATTCTTTCCCAACACTCTGGTGAGCATTGACTTCCCTCCCTCCCTTCAACAGGTTTTCTTGCTTCAGTCACCTTACCCCAGTTTCTTCTTATATCCAGTCAGTCTACGTCGTAAGATTTATTTCAGTCCTGCCAGAGACTTCAGATTTCTACAGTTATTATTTATATAGTCCATAAATTTACTCCAATCTCTTTGGAATTTTGTTTCCTCCTGATTTCGGATCTCGCAGGTCAGTTTTGCTAGTTCCGCATAATCCACCATCTTCGTCTGCCACTCCTCTGTTGTTGGTAAATCTGGTACTTTCCATTTTGGGGCTAACAAAGTTCTGGCAGCAGTCATAGCATACATAAATAAATAAATAACCTTTGATCTGCTTTTTCTGTTTCCTCTCCCATCAAGCCTAGCAAAAAAGCTTCTGGCTTTTTTGGGAAAGTGTATTTGAATATCTTTTTCAATTCGTTATAAATCAGTTCCCAAAACTGTTTCGTTTTCTCACATGTCCACCACATGTGGTAAAAATCTCCATCTTTATCTTTACATTTCCAACATGTCTTACTACTCATCCTATACATTCTCGCCAATTTAACAGGTGTCAAATACCAACGATACATCATTTTCATTATATTCTCTCTTAAGGTGGTTCATGCTGTAAATTTTATACTCTCATTCCACAGTTTTACCCAAGCATCATACTCAATGTTGTACCCAAAATCCATTGCAAGGCACAGAAACTTCTCACAGACATTGCATGCGTTCAGATATATAGGCACATCCATTATTTTACCATCATGTATTCCCCTTTCAGTATGGGACGCGGGTGGCGCTGTGGGTAAAACCTCAGCGCCTAGGACTTGCCGATCGCATGGTCGGCGGTTCGAATCCCCGCTGCGGGGTGCACTCCTGCTGCTCGGTCCCAGCGCCTGCCAACCTAGCAGTTCGAAAGCACCCCCGGGTGCAAGTAGATAAATAGGGACCGCTTACTAGCGGGAAGGTAAACGGCATTTCTGTGTGCGGCTCTGGCTCACCAGAGTAGCTTCGTCATGCGTGACCCGGAAGTGTCTGCGGACAGCGCTGGCTCCCGGCCTCTTGAGTGAGATGGGCGCACAACCCCAGAGTCTGTCAAGACTGGCCCGTACGGGCAGGGGTACCTTTACCTTTATTCCCCTTTCAAGTCTAGATTGGCTTGCAAGGCAGATCACAATTAAAAGGGTTATGTTGAGGTGTGGCAGAGGCCGCTGGTAATACTGTCAGGGTTCGCCTCCAGAGAGAAAGAAGGCAAAAAGAATTTCAGGTGGACTAAGAAGCCGACTGATAACAAACTCGTAGAAGCAGCCTTTCTCTTAATTCATGAGGTCTAGCAACTTGCCAATTATAAAAACCCTGACATTCTTTCTCGGACCTCCGTGGGTCACCGCATTCTGTGTTGGATGCAAGATTCTACACATGCTTTCCTATGAAGTTAGACCGCTGGTCCATCTAACCCAGATGGCAGCAGCGGTTTTCCATGGTGTCAGGCTGGAGTGAAAACAGACAGGGAGGCAGGGCTCAGACAGATGCCTTTGTCCGAGCGGGAAGCATCGTTGCAGTCAGTTTGCTGGTTAACTTGAAAAATCTGGAGTCTAATTGGATTGTAATCCCTGCTGTCTACAGTAAGGATACAGTGATTTAGTGGCACTGTTTCATCCAAACTCCCACAATGAATTCATGAGTACTACCCCCCCATACATCCAACCAGTTATTTTCCTCTTTTCGTCAAGGAAAACTATTTTATCTCTCTCCAGTTATCTGCAAACGTCACTTGGATTTGCAATACCATGTTTTTCATTGTTTAAGAGTTTTCATCAAATGCGAGACACGGGCAGGGGTGGAATCTCTTATCCCAGAGGCTTTGTTAGTAGTCCAAGTAATCATTCCGTCCTCTTGCCAGACTGTGGGATGCAGGAGGAGGAAGGGAGGGCAGAAGGGAGATTTTAAAAAATGATGGCGGGGAAACAAGTGCCCGTAACCAGAGGCTTTCGGCCCATTTCCCTTAGCAAAAGTAGCCGTCCTTGGAAACTGTTTGGTAGGGAGTGTGAAGGAGGGAGGGCCTTTGCCAAAGATGTGTTCTTTGAGAGGGTATTTGGAGTTGGGGTTCTGGCCAAGTTCAGAGTCATTGGGACGAACGCAGGTGGGGGGGGGGCAGTGGATCGGGTTTGTTCAGGGAAGCTTTAACCCACCTTTCCACACAGTTGAAGCAACAGAACTCAGTCTTGAATAAAAGAGGAGACAATGTGGAGTAGTGGTTAGAGCAGGGGTTGCCAACAGGGCACTCACCAGACATTGTTGGGCTCCCAGCTTCAGGGATAATGGAAATTCTAGTCCAGAAACATCTGGAGGGCATCATGTAGGCTGTGCCTGGCTTGAACCCTTGAGTTGGGGGAGTCTTGAGTTCAAATCCTCACTCATCCGTGGACTTGAGTAGGTGAGCTGGGACCAGTCACTACCTGTCAGCCTGACCTACCTCACAGGGTTGTGGTGAGAGGGCAAAGAGCCCACTGCCCTGAGGTCCTTGGAGAAAAGGGCAAAGGATAAGCATAATAAATGTCAGAACCACTGCACCATACTTTCTCAGTGGATTTCCTTCTAACCGTTAAGAAATCAGTGCTTGGCTAAAGTTGATGTTGAATAAATCTTTCTACATCGGGGATGGGGAATATGTGGCTCTCTGGATGTTGTCATTTTGGTGGCTTATTATATAACGGGTTATTCCATCTTCCCGTACAGGTTGATGAATAAAATAATTATGATGGCCTTTCTTTCCAACTTTAATAACTTTTCTTTACAAAATTGTAAGCTATCTTTAACAAAGCCCCCCTTGGGATCCTTGAAAAGTCCCCTTTTACTGAGATCTTAGAGACTATAGTCTGATCCAACTAGCACGAGTAAGTGGTGGATGGGGAGCCACATTGGTGCAATGATTTATAGCCACTGGTTCCTAAGCCAGGAGACCACTAAGCTAAGCTTCATTCAGCTGAGTGTTGCATGCATGCCATGATGGGTTGGTCTCAGATGCCTGTTCTCTTAGGGTCAGGGTGTGTGCTCCCTCCCTCTCCCACTGGATCTTCTTCAGCCGCCTCCAGTGTGCCTGTTTCGGAATTCTACGGCTTGGAGGCAGCGTAGAGAAAAACCGGAAAGGGGTGGAAGGTGGAAGTTTCCAGAATCTGGCCACAGTGACTCATTCCTCAGCAATGTGGACTTCCTTCCTTTTGACATTTAAGAATGTTTGGGGGTCAGGCGGGGCCAGGGGCTCCAGGAAGCAGCGGATGGGTTTGGGACAAATGCGGCGAGTTGCACATCTTCCAGCCTTTGCTCCTCTCGGCTCCCAGCAGCGTGTCCCTTCCTAGAGACCCCGAGAGCTTTGCCTAGTCCACAGGTGCGGAGAGAGATTGTTGAATCCAGTACGTGATGATAGGAAGCTTGAGGAAAGTGTATATTGTGTATGTGTAGTTGCTGGAGTGCGAGGCTTAAGACTAGGGCGATCACACAAACATCTACCATCTATCACCCAGTGGATTGAATACCACACACTGCCCTTTCTGTGTTTGAAAGCATGGCTTATAATCACCAATTTCATTTGGCCTGCCTGTGTTAATTTATACATTTAAATCGAGACTGGTGGAATATTCTTATTGCTAACATTATCTGGCAATGGGTGTTGTGGTTTATTAGTTATTTGGGTGTTTTTTCCTGTTATATGAAATAATTGGGGAGGGGAGGAGGACTGAGGTTCAACTCCTTGCTGGATTATATAGCTTACTGGAGCGGCCTAGGGCTGGTTGCTGTATGTTGGCCTGACCTATTCTACAAGACAGTTGTAAGGGTAAAAGGATGGGATTATTTAAGTCACCCTCAGCTTTTTGGAGGAAGCATGGAATAAAAATGTAAAATAAATTTTCTGAACAGTGGATCTTGATCCTGGAGCCTGGTGCTCCTTTGATCAGAGGGAGGGTATGGCATGCATCATTCTTCTTTCCCCATCTTCTCCACTCTCTGGGCCAGCCTCCCACATCCCAACAGGTTGGATCTCCAAAAATTGTTAGACTGCAACTCCCATCATCCTTGACGTTGCTGCTTGGGAACGATGGGAGTTGTAGTCCACCAAACTCTGGAGAGCCAAGACTGGGGAAGGCTGCCCGGGGAGGCGGGCGTTGTTCGCCTCTGTTTGAAGTGCTGGACTGGAGACTTTTTTATTCCAACTCAGAACAGGAAATTCTTACCCGGCTGTTGAACAGCAGAAGTTCTGAATCCCCCCCTCTCCTGGTTTTGTTTGCTTCTAAAGTGTCTAGCCCTCAAGACAGATAAGCTTGATAGCATGTGGGAAGACAGGGAGGGTTCTTAGAAAAGAGGAAGGGGCAGAAGAGGACTTCCTTTGGTCTGAGGGAGAGGGTGTCTCCTTCTGAATCCTATACCCTGCCCTGAGTTATCAGAATGAGAGATACAGATTGAAGCAGCAAAGCCTTGGAGAAGGGGACCGTTTCTCTTACCACAGACTAAAAAGTTGCTCTCCTTCTCTTGCCAGGCGCGTCTTGGAATGGCTGCCATGCCTGGATGGCTTCGGAGGGTGCCCACGGCACACTAGGGACCCTCAGCCAAGCAGCACCAGGGCGGCTGCGGTGGCCTCGCCCCTCGGGAAGCCAGCCGGGACCCGGGAGGCCACCTCTCCTGGCGTGAGCCGGGCCCGTCTCAAAGCCGTCAACGGGAAGCTTGGGGAAAGGGGAGGCCGCCCTCCCCGCTGCCCACTCTGACAGCCGCCGCCATGTCGACCTCCTCGCTGCGCCGCCAGATGAAGAACATCGTGCACAACTACTCTGAGGCGGAGATCAAGGTGCGGGAGGCCACGTCCAACGACCCTTGGGGCCCGTCCAGCTCCCTCATGTCTGAAATCGCAGACCTCACTTACAACGTGGTGGCCTTCTCCGAAATCATGAGCATGATCTGGAAGCGTCTCAACGACCACGGCAAAAACTGGCGTCATGTCTATAAGGTAACGAGCTCGGCCGGTGGTCGATTCGGTTTCCCTTGGTTGTGAAAGGCGGCTCTGCCAAATCAAGGGAGGCGCCATAGCTCAGTTGTAGCGCATGCCCTTTGCCTGTTTGAGGCCTCAATTTCAGGCCCAGGCAACTTGGGGTGAAGCAGCGATAGGCAGCCTTTTCCCAGACAAGGGCAGGGTTTGGGTTTTGGTGACCCGTAGGGGACCACATGATTGGGGGGGGGGTTACTGCCAGATGGGGCAGCAAGGCCAGATCAGAAAGGCACAGAGACGTTTTCTCAGCTGCAGGGAAGCAGTCATGAGTACCACTTTGCAATTGCTTTTCCATTGCATAAGGAAATATAAAACCTTGAGCTCCCCCAGTGCCTTGCCTGTGCTTGCTTCTCCTTGGTGTGAGCTTTCCTATATCTGGTGAAACTGACGACGTTGCTACTTTCCAGTGGTTCTCCAAGCCTCATGGTTGCAGAGTGACAAGTGGAAGTTTTGAAGAGAAGTGCTGAAGGATCTTGGCTGGCACAAGGCTGAGAAGACGGTCCCTCCAGGGACCTTGGACTAGAGTCTCTGCCAGTTGGGGAGTTAACTTATTGGAACATTTGTTCTGATTTGGTATCGGACAAATGTTAGATCTCGTTTTTAGAAGCCTCTCTGGCTAGTGCTTTGGGCCTCTTCCACCACTCTACTTCTGTGAAGAATTACGCACAATCTTTTCTCCCTCTCCTGTAATACTTGAATGACCTTTCTCATCCTGGCACCTTCTGTATGTTTGTTGCCATTCAGCCAGCAATGCCCGGGATCAGGTGTGCTGGAAGCTGGAATCCTGTTTTTCTCCCTCTTCTTCCAGGCCATGACGCTGATGGAATACCTGATCAAGACGGGCTCGGAGCGGGTGGCGCAGCAATGCAAGGAGAACATCTACGCCATCCAGACGCTAAAAGACTTCCAGTACGTTGACCGCGATGGCAAGGACCAGGGAGTCAACGTGCGGGAGAAGGCCAAGCAGCTAGTGGCCCTCCTCAAAGACGACGAGCGTCTCAAGGAGGAGCGGGCCCATGCCCTCAAAACCAAGGAGAAGCTGGCCCAGACTGCGACCGGTGAGTGCTCATTCCCAGCCGGGTGGCGTCAGTCAGGCTGGCAAGTGTTGCCCAAGCTCTTAAGATGGGTTGTGGAGCCTGTATGGCTGTTAAGAGCAGCCATTGCCAACCTGCTGCCCTCCAGATGTTTGAGACTTCAGACCCCAGCCAGCCCGCGTGGGGGGCTGATGGGAGTTGTAGTCCAAAACATCTGGAGGGCACCACGTTGGCTGGGATGGAGTATAAGCAGGTTCAGATCACTACATAGCTGTGAAATTCACTGTGCAACTTCAGGGCAGTTGCTGTTTCTCTAAGCTCAGAAATGGCCAGTGTGGTGCCCTCCAGATGCTGATGGACAACAGCTCCCATCATTCCTAACCCTTAGCCATGCTGGCTGGGGCTGGTGGGAGTTGGATTCAGACAACATCTGGAGGGCAACACATCTGCTACCCTGGCCTAAGTTATTGTGCAGGGTTGTTGTGTGAATAATATGGTTAGGATACGCTCAACTCTCCCATGCACAACCAAACTGCAAGGCACACTACATAAAACCCAACTCAAGGGGGATGGGATAAACATTTTTATATAGAAATACATTTTCGAATGTCATTTGTAGCGAGCACAAGCAGTTAGAAGGGGAGGCGTGAGCTCTTCCTTGACCGCCTTCCATTTGAGTTAAGAGTGGATTGTTTGGGTTCTAAGGCGGGGGTAGGCAGAAGGTGAATTGGAACCTGTTGATATATCACCACTGAATTGAGATAGATAAACAAAGACTTCTGACTCCCAATTGTTTAACAGTGGCAACAACAAAACGATCCCCTTCCAAATTATACCACTGGCACAAAGAATGCTTGGGGGCAGTGGCTATAACCAGGAGTGAATGTTTGTTAGGAAGGAGAAGGAGCTCACTTTTCTTCTGCTTTTCAGAACTAATCCCAGTGCTCAGCATGGGTTTAATGCCCAATGTCCATCTTTTGCACTAGGCTCCAGTTAGTGGATCTTGGGGGTTCTAGTGAAAAACAACCCCAAACACTCAAAGTAGATCCTTCAGGTGGTCTCCTATAGCAGGAATGGCTCAATGGCAGTCCGTGGGCCAGATCCACCTGCAAAACAAACTGAGGTGAGGAGTGTTAAACAAGGTGCAGTTAGGCAGAAGTGTACAACATTCTGTTTGTAAGGAAAATCAGCAATGGAATGTGCGGGTTTGTGCTTGCGCTGTTCTCCTGCCACCACCTGCTCAGGCTGGGAAGACCAAAGGTCCACTGCTAGTTAGCACCTTGAGGTGAGTCCTTGAGGAAGGTACTGATATGCCTCTGAATACCAGTTGCAGGAAACTGCAGGCAGAGAGAGTTGCCGTTATGCTCAGGTCCTGCTTGCATGCTTCCCACAGGCATCTGAATTGGTCACTGTCAGAATAGGATGCTGGACTAGATGGGCCATTGGTCTGATCCAGCAGAGCATTTCTTATGTTCTCATGAAGAATGATAGTTCCCCAGGCCTTCTTCCTCTGTACTGAAATAACTTCTCACCTTCTGTGTAGGTCAGGCACCCCAAAACTCAGCTCTCCAGATGTTTTGGGACTACAACTCCCATCATCCCTAGCTAAAAGGACCAGTGGTCAGGGATGATGGGAACTGTAGTCCCAAAACATCTGGAGGGCCGAGTTTGTGGATGTCTGGTGTTGGCGCTTTCTGTAGCTGGAAAACTCTTTAGTGCTAGCTCATACCAGACCAGGGCATCATCTGAGCCATATGACGCAGCTGTAAAGCAGGTTCAGGGCTGGTCAGTAATTGTCTGGGAGTTTTAGGCATGCCAGTGGACTTTCCTCATGGGAGGAAAGTGTGATGTGGATATAATATTTTTATTGCACAGCTTGACAGTCTGGACAGGAACAGGAAGCTAGATTCTTCTGGCCGACAGACCACTCATGGTGGAAAATATATCCTCCCTTGGCAAAATAGTGGGTTGTTCCCATGGAGTAGCCTTCCTCAACCTGGTGCTCACAGCTTTGCCGGCTAGGACTGACGGCAGCCTCAGTCCAAAACCGTCTGGAGAGCAACAGCTTGGGGAAGAAGGCTGGAGAGATTAGAAGATGGTGCACAGAAGACCCTTCTGTGAGGATACTGGATAGAAGAAAAACCACATGTTCCTCTCTTGGGTTGTTCCTTGAAGTTGTCCTGGGAAGGTCTTTGGGGCCCATCCCTATGTTGCTCCCTGTTGGTTCTCCTGAAATGTTACCTGCTGAAATGTCAGAGGCAGCCGCTCATCCCTGATAAAAGGTGACTCTGGCTCTGCAGAACCACGTTCCCCTCCCTCTTGAGCTTGGCGGGTCGCCAGGCTCAGAGGCTGAGTTACAGGCCTCCGTGATCTGTCAGTGCCCCCTTTCCATTTTGATAACCCCCAGATCAAATTCCAACTCTGTTGTTTGCAAAGTGCCTGGCAGGGCAGAATGAGATAAGGAAATGGGAGTAGCTTTTGCTTCCTATTCTAAACTGCTCGGCAGAATTATGAGGAATTGGTTAAACATTAGAGGCATGTAATAAGCAAGAGGCAGGGGGAATTTCTGTCTTCCAGTCTGCTAAAAGGGCTACAGCCCATACTGAATGAGCTTATCATTTACCCCTTATCCGTATTCCCACTTAGAAACACCCCCACCCTCGACGTGCAGAAAGCCAGTCTGCTGCTATTTATTCTTCTGGTGAACACCCAAAGTCCAATGCTTCAATCACACAGACCACCTGATCTCATTCCTAAGCCCATTGATTGAAATACAATACAATAAATTCCTGAATACAGTCGCTTCTAAAGTGGACTATAGACTTTAAAACTATAAAATCACAACCGCAGATAAATAAAAAGCAGCAGTTCCACTCAGCCTACGACAGTCCTGAGCATTAGCCTCTCACTCTTGGAAGTATCAGGATCCCTGTGGTGATTTTGGGCTGGGATAGGACAGGAGGACCCAGAACAAGGCAGGTTATCCTGAAGAGAAAAGCAGAGAGTGGGCAGAGAGAGTAGAGAGCACTTTTTATTTAAAAATAGCTGCCACCATCACGTCAGTCAGGTATATTGGGTGACCCCAAGTTCTGATTTTGCAGTAAGAGAGGAGGCCATATCTCAGTGGTCGAGCGTGTGCTTTGTCTTGGGTTCAACTCCTGGCATATCTTACTCAAACGAGTTGTATATCAGGGGCTGAGAGAGACCTCGTTCTGCCTGAGATGCTGGGGAGCTACTGCCAGGCAGAGTAAAATAGGTGTGGGGGAACTTTTGGCCCTCCAGTTGTGGCTAAACGATAAATCCCATCAGCCCCAGCAAGCCTGGCCAATGGCCAAGGCTAATGGGAGTCAGCGTTCAGCCACAGCTGGCAGGCCATGGGTTCCCAACACCTGAAGTAGACAATACTGTGGGCTAGATGGACAAATAGCCTGATCTGTTCTAAGGCGGCTTCTTGATTCCTTGATCTGGCTTGTTCTGAATTCTGCTGCTGTTGCAGATTAGAAGTTCCATTTTTCTCTTCCTCTTCTTCCCACCCCAGCCTGTCCCTAGTAGTGGCAGCATTGGTGGTTTAGGCCTAATGCTTCCTCATTAGCTGGTCTCTCTTTGGAGGACAAAGTGTGTGGACTGAAGCTTGGATGGAGCCAAAAACTGTTTCTCAAAAGGGTAGTTGCTGGAGCCTTCCACGTGGCTTGGAAGACGTTAAGAAACAACTGCAAATTAATTGAGCTCTTTGCCTTTGATTTTAGTCATCCTCCCTCTTGATTCAGAATCTGCTTTCATGATGGGTGTGTCATATGAGTTGAGCTTTAAGCCCAGCCCTACAAGAAGTGTTCTCTACAAGCCCTACAAGAAGTCTTGCGGAGAACTGACTCTCTAGCCTACCATCTCTTTCTTTGGGCTCATATAATAAAGCCACAGTGATCCCCCCCCTTAAGTTGTTAATTGGAATAGCCAGACAGGTTCCAAAAGGGCACGTAAGCACTCTGGATAGTTCCAGGTTGAGGGAATCCCTAAAAGTCCACACCTTGACAGCCCAACTTCTGCTCTTTTATCACCCTTTTCCGTTTCCCAAATTCACACATTGTTTCCCATCCCTTTATATACTATTCTTCCCCCCTCAATTGCACCCTCATCCCCAGTCTGCCATTTTGATGGGCCCAACATAGATGATGAACATTCCGTGGTTGCTAGGCAACGGCAGGGCCTATATGAGTCTGCTTAGAGGCCTAGGAAGCCACGTATTTGGTGTTTACTAAGCCCTTCCCCAGGCCCACAAAACTCCTCAGTGTGGCTCCAGAAAGCCAGTAAGTGGCAGCTCAGTCAAGTTTGGGAATAAGTATCTCATTTCTCCACTGAACAGACGGGACTTGTTCCCGAGCAAGGCTAAAATATGCCAATGACTCCCCTTAGTTCATCGGAGATAATTACATTTTTGCTCCTTTCCATTCCAATCTACCCCTTTCTTTCTTTCTTTCTTTCTTTCTTTCTTTCTTTCTTTCTTTCTTTCTTTCTTTCTTTCTTTCTTTCTTTCTTGTCAAGGATGAGATGTGGGAGAGACCGAGCTCTCCAAATATGCCCTGTACATTTTGACAGATTTGTGCCTGTTATCTGAAGAGCACGCAAGCGTCGGTTACACAAAACCTTTTCCCGGTGGGCAAAATAACTTTCCCATTAGCTGACACGGAGCTCAAAAGCTTCCTCCCGTTTGCGAGAGGAATTTGGTCTAGTGCTGTCCGTATGTATTTCGGCCAGGCTTGTGAGAGAGAGAGAGAGACACACTCAACAGTTCCCTGCCGGGTTTCCCTCTGACAGGGAAAACATGCCCACAGAGCAAGATTAGTGAATCATCTGGCAGGCAAGTTCCTCTTTTGAGGGTAGATCCATGTACCAGGCTGGCAGAACTTGTTCCCTTCAGGAGAAAGTGGTGGTGGCAGCGGCGATAATGGAGGAAAACTGTAATGACCTTGACTATAGCAGGGAAAGCCACTGCTCTCCCTTTCCTCCCTCGGCCACCTCCGTCTCAGCCATGGCCGGAATCCCACCTCCATGACACTGCTTTGTGCGGTCGCCTGCATCCCTGCGCTAATGAGGGATGGCAGTTGGTGCCAGGCTGTCTAGGGGTGGGGAAGACTTCTATTCAGGTCATGGCACAGCGGCTGGGCCATTCTCCTCTCTCCGCTCTGTCACCACCCCCAGCCATCTCTGCCAAGGTTCGGCCACAGACTGGGGCTGGATCTTCCACGGTGTGACGGCTGTTCCATCCATGTGCTATTAGCTGAACCAGGGTCCTTATTTCCCCACCCCTCTCCTGCGCATGCTAATTGCTGACATGTATCAAATGTGAACCTCATGCTGCAGTCAGGTGTGCCTCCTACTAGTGGCTAGGGGAAATGTCCACCTGCTTTTCCAAAATTTCTGCAAATTTCTAAAACTGATCGCGGTTTATCCTGTTGGCTCAGAGCAGATGATAAGGTTAAAAAGGATTGCTTTTTTATTATTACACTCCGCACGGTGTTTGACAAAGTTGCAAGGAATCCACTGAGCTCTCAGAACCATCAGAGCCCAGAATACAAGGGGCCTGGAGAGATTGTGGGGCAGAAAAACGTAACCTGCCGCCAGTTAAAATGCCCACATTTTCTGTAGTGGGTCACTTTTTGCCGTGGAGAATTAGTAAAATTTCAGGCCCCTGAGCAGCTAGGGATTTCGTATAGCGTTTCAGTCAGTCCTATGTTGTGGCAGCTTCCTGAGATTTGGAAATGCTTCAGCCGTGACTCCAAGGCTTCCCTGGTGTTAGAGCTGAACTGTTTGCAAACCCTTCTTGCTGTTTTAATTTGGTGCCCTTCTCCAAGCTATGGCTTGTCCATTTGTACATTCTCTGGCTGAGCAGAGATTGGCAGCTGGGTCTAGTCAAGTCCTAGTCCACTGCTGTGTAGGGGAGGGCAAACTTGTGGGATTCATTATGTGCTTAGCAGCTGGAGCCAAATTCAGAGTGGTGGGTTGGGAGGGGATGGAGTCAGTTACCCACTAAACCCCGTGATGAGCCATACACTGGGGTAACCTGTGTGAGTACGAATACAGATCTACATCTGAGTTACCATAGAGCAGGGACACAAAACTTTGACACTGATTTGCAGAAAAGCATAGTCTTGATAGTCTTGTTTTACACTGAGGCTGAAAGAGAAGCATTTAGCACAAGGGCAGCCATGGGAAAAGGTATTCAGCTGTGGGGTTTTTTTGCATTGCTATTGTTTAACTCTTGAAATTCTGAACCCCATGCTGATCTACTGCAAATAACCCAAAGACCTGTAAGGTAGATTCCAGTTTGCCTGCCCTTTTGCTGTTTTTATTTTTTTACGGGTATTTAACAAAAATTATATACTTCTTTATTGTAAATAAAACCTCTGAAAACCATGACACCATGGTTTGCTTTTTGCTCTCTCCAGTGATGCTGCCTCCCCATAGCACTTTCTCTCTCTCCTGCCTGCTCTCCACCTTGGTGGTATTAACCCTTTTCTCTCCCACCCGCTTCCTTGTTTCTCAGCTTCTTCAGCTTCCTCATCTTTGGCAAATGCCCCAGTGGAAGCGGAGCAGGCTTGGCCCCAGAGCAGTGGGGAAGAGGAGCTGCAGTTACAGCTGGCGCTGGCCATGAGCAAAGAGGAAGCGGAGCAGGTAAGCGCCAAGGTAAATCTGTCACTGGCGACTCTTTGGATGGGCGGGGAGGGAAGGGATGGTGGGGGTTGTGGACGTTTGGAGAGAGATGTGGGTACGCCCTGCTCCCCCAGATGAGGAGATCGACTGTTGTGTTCTCAAGGCTTCTCCTGCAGGCAAATAATAAAAGCTGACTAGGAAAGCAGAGCTACAAGCTCTTTTAATTTGGCACTTTCCTAGAGGAAAAGCCTTTCCCTCAGATCCAGCTGGTTCTGGCTCAGAAGCAGGCAGTCCATGGAGATGCTGGCCTGCTAATCTCCTTCCTGAGCATGTCCCTTGGATTCAGAAACTGAGCCTTATTCAGCTCCCCCTTCCCACCATGATTACCAATGGGGATAACAGGGGCAAGCCTGTTGAGCTCTCTCACACTTACCCATTGATATTTCTGCAGCCCCCCTCACCGCCCTGCAATTTGGGGAACAAACATGGTAATCATGTTGAAGGGAGGGAAGAGCCAATCTATGGTGCTCGTGAGAGGAAAGGAAGTGGATCATCTCAGGTTTTTATTCCCCCCCTCTCTTTGACACACTTAGTGATGATACCAACTATATTTGCACAGGATAATGATAAGGAGGCGGGAGATGGGTTTGCTCCCCTCCACACTATTCTGCACCTTGTATGCTTTCTCCCAAGCTGAGACAGAAGCAAAGGATTCTTTCGCCGCCTCTTTCTCAGCCTCAATGGCAACTGAGGCCAACTGGAGGCCCTTCAGATATCCCCATCGTTCCTGACTACTGGCCATACTGGGAGGAGCTTGTAAGACAGTCCAGAAAGCCAGAGGCCTAGGAGCCTGGATGTTCCCCAGTTCATCTGCCAAGATCACCTTTGGAGATCCTCCCCTGGGGTCTGCCATGATTTAAAGTGAGACGGGGCCTTTTCAGGGGTGGCCTCATTTATAGACAATGTTGTCCCCAGGGGTGCTTACCTACCAAGTGCCTCATAGTAGTGCTTTTATTGGCCATTAAAAAGGAAGCCTCATTGTTTTGTTATCTATTCTGCTTGGTATTAATGTTTGTCTTTTCTATGTATACTGGCCTGAAAATATTTTTATTGAGCAGCAGCCTTAAAAAAAAATATTCAGATAAAATGATGCGCTCAGTGAGAGGGCTAAAGAAGCTTTTGCCTGTGCCTTGGCTTATGAGAGAGTGAACAAAGTCCAAAAGGAGGATCCTGGTAACTTAAAACACACACGTTGCAAGATTCACCATGGCTTACCACCCTGCACCAAAAAAGGTTCACTAATTAGAAAGCGGCGGGGAGATTTGGAGCACCATGTAAAATGTATAGAATTCATAAAAGTACATCCCATTAGTGCTGGGGCAAAGATCCGTTTCAGCCCAGCAGGCCCAGACCCTCCTGACCAGCCACCCCAATAGTTAAAAGATGGTTACTTTTGTAGTAGTTGCATAAATTGGTTTTACCAAATAAGACTGCTGAAACTGTACAATTACCGCCCCCCAATCAAATACTTAAAATTTCAGCCCAGAAGGGCATGAAGTTCATGCCTCCTCTGTAAATGAATCTTTTTTGGTGGAGTTGTAAAATTGGTGGGCAGAGCTGATTCAGCTATTGGCCAATGTCAGCCCTTCTGGACCTTCCAGCTCTTGCTCAATTTATAAAATATGCCCCCTGTTCATTTGGTTTTTAAAAACAACAAAAAACAACAACTGCTGACCAGGAAGGTGGGGGAAGGGAGGACATGAGATTTATGCTGACTCAATGAACAGATTGACTTGTCCAGCTTTGTTTCTAGTGTGTGACCCCCTCTGGGCAGACGCTGCTAGCAGAGCCTTGTGGGCGGCTGAGCTTTTCCGTAAGCATTTTGGTAATGAAGTCAGTCCCCATTGGGGGAACGGAAGACTAGAATTGCTGGCCACGCGCTCCACTGGCCCACGTTGGGAGCAGAGGCTGATGGGTAGCGGGCCAGTCTGCTAGCTGCCATCTTGCGCCGCAGTGCATCCTGGGTAGAAATGTTAAAAGGTTTCAGGGTAGCTGTGGGTCTGTTTATTCATTTGTTTGTTTTCCTCAGTACTACTTGTGGTTTGAGAGGAATGGGGGGAAGAGACAAAAGCGAGGCACAGATGTGTTTGAACCGACGTTCCCCGACAGGAAATGGCTTTTTGATTGAGATTTTTCATCCAGATTTTCGCACAGAGCCCCCCCTGCGGTGACGAGCTCTCCCTCCTGGCTGGGGGAGATCGGGAATGCTTCCGTTCTCTGTCGCACAGGGTCCACACCAATTGATCCTGCCCCCTCAAAGACACCAGGTTTTGCCTACCTTTTTTCTGTTGTATGTTAACCTCTCCCGCAGCACCAGTCTCCTTAGCAGCGCTGCCCCCCCCACCTCCAACCACCCAGGATCGCGTGGGCTGCCGCCTTGTTCAGGTTTGCCTGCCGGTCTTTCACAGCGGAACAACACAAATAGCTCTTGAGCCGTCAGTCTTGGCGCTTGAGGTTCTTTCTTTAGCCCCACACTCTATCCATTATTATTATTATTATTAATGCTACTTGGGCCTGCTCTTCCTTTGAGTGAGAGGATGGAGGAGGAAGCTGTCTCCCAGCCAGACACCCACCAGTTCCCTGCCCACAGAACTTCTGTGATTCTGGCAGCCCTTTGTCCCAACCTGTCGCCCTCCAGGGGCTGATGGGAACTGTAGTCCATAGCCTCTGGAGGGGGGCCGCCAGGTTGGACATAAGTCGTGCAGCTCCCATTGGCTGTGCCTAGACCTGCCACTCAACACACGCAACGGCCAATCAGACCCTAAGTCCTGCTTTTTTTTGTCGCCTCCTTTCCTTTTCTGTGGCTCCTCCCAAGTGGGGTGATTGTGTTTGCTTCCCCCATCCCAACCCTTGTCCGTTTAATTTTGGCTCCTTATTTTTGCCACCTTATTTCCACTTCCCTCCTCCTCCTTCATGCCGCATTTCCTTCCACTTTACCCTTGTTGTTTGCAAAAGAGAAGGCCGAAAAGGCGGGGGGGGGGGGGAGACAGAAAGACCCACAACAATTTAACTTTACTATCCAGGGAACTGAGCTAGAAATACTTATTTATTTTGAGGGGGGGGGTGCCTGTTTCTACACCAGAGATGTCCAGCCTTGGCACAAACGACTCTTCCTTTCCTCCCCCCCCCCCTTTCTGTCTGAAATAGTTTGGGGAGTCGCATGTCCTTCAGCATGAAGGGCTGAAGCTCAGTGGCAGAGCACCTGCTTTGCATGCAGAAGGTTCCAGGTTCAATCCCTGGCATCTCCAGGTAGGACGAGGCAAAACTCCTGCCTGAAGCCCCGGAGAGATGATGCCAGTCAGTGTAGAAAATACACAGCTAGGTAGACCAGTGGTCTGACTCTGTAGGAGCCAGCTTCCTATGTGACAGGGGCACTGAACCTGCGACCCTCTATATGTGTTGCTGGACTCCAGTTCCCATCAGCCCCCAGGCAGCATGGCTGCTGGTCAGGGCTGATGGGAGTTGTAGTCCAACATCTGGAGTCACAGGTTATCCACTTGTAAATCCAGAAGGAAGTGCCTTTCTTCCTGCCATAGAGGATGTCTGCTTCTCTAGAAGGCAGTCTCTCCTAGCGCGGGGGAAGAGCGGGGCTCATCGTCACCCCTGTGTTTCCTGCTCTTCCAGGGATCCCCGGTGCCACCTTTACCCTGACAGCACCCCTGACTGGCTTCTGTGGGATTTGAACCCAGATTCTCACCTTGAAGCTTCGCCCTGTAGCTGCTAAACCGTATTAGCTCTCTGTGATTTCTATGTCTTGCCGGGGATTTATTAAAGTGCGATCAGGAGAGAAAGATTCTGGGATTGGCCTCTTTACAAAGTTGTGAAGCTTGCTCCTCCTTGAATCGCTCCTAGATCACACCCCTCAAGCAGCTTGCATAGACAACTCGGGGGAATTGGAGTGCATAAGGGGCTGTGGTTCAAGGGCTTCCCCGAAGAGCACAAGTGTCCCTGGGAGGGAAGGTAGTTCCCCCATTCACACTGAAGAATACTTTAGCTGAGCAGAGGGGAAGCACAATGGATGGAGAAAGCTGAGAATCCGGGTGGTAAGGAGACCGCTCATCGAATGGGCGTTTGCCGCAGAATGTGGCGATATCGGGTTGTGTGAAATGGAGGTGCCTGCAGTCTGCCCACCTTCTCCTTCCTTCCTTCCGCCCCTCCCTCCCTCCCTCCGCTATGTCAAGCTCCCTTCCATGCCTCTTACGTTGTGTTTCTTCCCCCCCAGCCCCCTGCAGTGGCCGACGAGGACCTACAGCTCCAGCTAGCCCTTAGCTTGAGCAAAGAGGAACATGACAAGGTTAGACGCACACCTCCTGCCCCCCACCCACAGCAGCTCCTCCTCTCGAAATAATCAACTAAACCACTTTCCGCCCCCGGCCCCAGAGCAGGCCCCAGCCTCACACTTTCCCCACTAACTCAGCGTTCTCTCTCTCTCTCCACGTCCCGAAGCAGAGCGATGGCAACAGGGGTGCCGTGTCTCCATTTTTCACTTTTAGACCTCTTTAATTGTCCCGCTGTGTAGAGTCAAGATTTCCCGAGGTGCCTTTCCCCTTCCCAGGGAGGCCCGGAAGGTAGGACAGGTCAGTCCGCGTGTCCTGCTGCTTCGAGAGGCGATGGGTCGCTGGCGCCTGCTGAGGCAGGTGTTGCGTGTGTCTTCTGCAGAACGGAGGCAATGGACAGGAGGAGGAGGAGGAGGAGCTTCCTGAGCCATGAGGAAATTGGGGCCAGGAGTGCTGGCTGGAAAGGGGAGGCCATCCCTTGGAGTAAGGGAGTTTTGGGGTGGGTGGATATTTAGCGGAGGATGAGGAAGGTGGTAGTTAACAGATTGGAGCAGCTTTGCCAAGCTGGCCCCCTGAGATGTTTCAGACTACAACTCCCATCAGCCCCAACCGGGCCAGCCAGGGCAGATGGGAGTTGTAGTCCAAAACACCAGGTTGGCAAAGGCCTGGTTAGAGCTTGAGGGTAAGGAGAGAGGAAGACTTCTGATTTCTCCCTTTGCGAGTGGAGCTTACTAGCTTCAACCAGCAGCGTGGAGGAAGGGAGAAGTTAAGGGGAAACGCCAGAACAGAAAGGCTGGCCAAGCCACTTCAGCATGGGGGGGGGGCAGGTGGTCTTGGAGCCAGAATGCCTAGAAGGGAGGCAAATGTAGACGAGGTGCTGTTCGCTTGGGCACCTGCATTTTCAAGGGGGGTTGCGGGGGGGGGGGCGAATCAGGGCTCCCATGAAGAGGTGGGGGTGGGAGGAGCTGGGCAGCCCTTGGCTCCTTTCTTGGCTCTCCGGATTGCCCACCTGAGTTGGACAGAATCGTAGTGGCGGCTGCTTGAAGCATCATCTGGCACACGGCCTACAGCAGGCCCTCGCCCAGCCTGTTGCCCTGCACCAAAACCACCAGCCCCAGCCAGCACAACCCTTCCTAGCTAGGGAGGGTGGCTTTGGCCCTAAGTGCCAGGCGGGCGCCAGGCTGGGCAAAGGCTGGGCCATGAAACCTCCGCGCTGCCTGCCTCTCCTGAAGGTGAGTGAACTGCTTTGCCCCTGGCCCGTGATCGCTGTTGATGCCCTCTTGTCCCTCCCACAATCCCCTTGCAGGAAGAGCGGATCCGGCGTGGGGATGACCTACGACTCCAGATGGCCATTGAGGAGAGCAAAAAGGAGACGGTGCCTGCCAAGGAGGAGGTGAGGGTGGAGCAGGCAGGGTCCGGGCAGGTGGCTCTGGATGGGTACCTGGAGCAGGGAGGGGAGGGGAGAATAGAAAGGGGGGGGCATTGCTGGAGGCATAATTGCCAGGTACACAGGCCTTGGTTCGATCCTGCAAGGCAGCACTTTAATTTCCATCTGAAACTGTTATTTTTATTTTTTCCTGCCAAGGAGGTGCTCTGGGTAGTAACCATATGACAGTGGTCCATTTTCTCCTCCCATGTACGTAGATTTCCCTACCCCTTTTTGCCTCTTGTGAGCCCTGTAAAGTCAGCTAGGCTGGAGAGAGAGAGAGAGAGAGAGAGAGAGAGAGAGAGAGAGAGAGAGAGAGAGAGACTAGTCCAGGACCACCCAGGGACTGAGTGGATATTTGAACCTTGACCTCCCCGGGCCTAATCTGGCACTCTAACCACTGACCTGCACTATTTATTCCTTTGAGATAGAGATATACCCCACCTTTCCTTTCAACGAGCTCAAAATGGGGGTACAGTGTTTATTTACCCACAGTAATCTATGAGGTAGACGAGGCTGATACTCTAACCACTATGCCATTCTTGCTCTTGGGGTGTTATAAAGCGGAGGGCGTGGCGGTGTTGCGGGGGTTGTCGCTGTTTTCCAAATGGGACAATAGAGACGTGATTATTCCATAACCCGTTTCTCTGCCTGTCTCCCACATTCCTTCCCCACCTGCCCCACATGCAGTCATCCCTCATGGATCTTGCGGAGGTCTTCACCGCCCCTCCCACTGCGGACCCCTGGGGCGGCCCTCCTGCTCCCGCTGACCCCTGGGGTGGCTCTGCCCCAGTTGTATCCGCAGCTCCCACTGACCCATGGGGACCATCTGCTACCGGAGCAGCCCCTACAGGAGACCCGTGGGGGGCCTCTGCGGCGCCTCCTGCAGCCCCCCCAGACCCATGGGGAGGTGCCCCGGCTGCAAGCAGTGACCCATGGAAACCTGAAGGTAAGAGCGAGAAGTGACGGAACGGATCAGGATATGATAAACATGATTCAGCATTTAAGCCTTTTGCTTAAAATCAGGTTGACTGAAAGGGCTTAGGCAACCTTCCTCACTCACTCATTTCTCTCCTGCCCCCTACCAGGAAAAAAGATACATTTTATGGGGCATTTATGGGTTTCTCTGCCTTCCAAGGTGGGAGACACCACTTCAGCTAGCTCTCTGTCTACCCCCTTCCGCTGTGTGGTGGAAGACAGGCAGGATATACATTTAAATAATAACTCTTGTGCTTCGGCTCTGCAGCAATTTTCCTTTCAAGACTCTCCCTTCCCTTCCTTCTTTTTACTAGTAGGCAATTCATCATTTGACCCTGTTTGATGGGTGGTGTTATTTTATTTGCCAGAGAGGAGCTGTGGCTCCATGGTAAGAACATTTGCTTTGTGCTTAGAAGGTCCCGGGTTCCTTCCTTGGGCCACCCCCCTACCCCACCCCACCCCAGCTAAAACTATCAGTCGATGGGAACACAACTCCCACCTGAGGCCTGCTACCAGACATCATTGGCCTAGAAAGACCAGCGGTTCGATTCGGTATAAGGCAGCAGCTCCCTGTGAGTGTTCAAACCTCGCAAAGATGCAGGGATCTCTCGTCGCAGAGCTTTCTTACCATCTCAGGCACGACGCCCACCGGCCACAGAGAACTAAATTACCGTTCTGTCTGCGTCAACCTGGGACTCCTAGGTGTAACACAAATGCATACACGTCCGTCCTGATGCACAGCAGACAGGATGTTTCCCCAGACATTGATAAAGTCTGACCCGCTTGATGTTTCCCCCAGGTGGAGGTTCCTCTGGGACCACGGCAGCACCACCCACAGATCCATGGTCATCTGGACCAGCTCCCACGTCCCAAGGGAAACCAGCGCCCGATCCTTGGGCTCCGGCATCCACGTTTTCTGATCCCTGGGGTGGCTCCCCTTCCAAGCCCAGCACGAACGGCACAGCAGGTGAGGGACAGCGAGGACTCCTGAGCCCCCTTGGCCTGGCGGAGGGAGGCTTGGGTCAGGCCGGCTGGGAACTGGGGCTCCTGGGTGCCTTATCCCCACGAACGAGATGCAGGGAACGGACCCCCAGCGCAGGATTGTGTGAGTCCGCGGGGAACGGGTCCCTTCCGCCCTTGCTCTCCTGTTAACCCTGCTGGCCCACCCCCTTCCCCCTTCTGCCTTGTCCACCCACCAGCTGGCGGAGGCTTTGAGCAGTTTGGCAGCCCCGGGGATGGGGACGAGTTCTCTGATTTCGACAGCCTGCGCCCGGCACTGCCCAAATCCGGGAGCAGCACAGGTGAGCCCTGCTCCCTGCATGGCTCCGGCTTCTCACCTCTGCACCTCCACTTCGCCCTGCATGTCCCTGTCTCTTGCCTGCCACTTTCCTTACTCTCAACCCCTGGGACTGGGTGGCAGCGGTTCCTGGCATTGCCCTCTGCCCTCTCTTGGGTCAGCCAAACTCAGCTCAGAAGTGACATCCCACAGACCAGTTTTGTTCCTGCATGTACTTTGAAGAGGGGTCTCTTTCTTTCATTCTTTCTCCCCTTCTCCCCCCCCCCCCCTTTCCGGCTTCTTTATCCCGGAGCTTGTCTGACCCTTGCATGATTCGAATTGGGAGCGTGTGCCTATGACTGTTGCAAAAACCGAAGGGTGTATCTCTGTTGGCCTTTGTCTTTTCCCTCCATGTTTGATCTGTGCTCTTCTGCATCTTCCATTCCCTTCTCTCACCACTCTTTCCTGTCTGCCCCCACCAATCTCTCTCTCTCCCTCTCTCTTTAGGTGAGCTGTCCCTCTTAGCCGGGGAGGTGCCTATTTGCCGACCCGGCAGTGGCACTGACAGCCCCAACACTTTTGACATGGCCTCCATGGGCGGGTCGCTGCCCGAGATCTCCAAGCCAACGCGGAAGACCCCAGAGTCATTTCTGGGCCCCAACGCTGCCCTCGTCGACCTGGACTCCCTGGTCAGCAAGCCTTCTACTGCCTCTAGCATTGCAAAGGCCTCCAACCCCTTCTTAGCCCCTGGTAAGCGCTCTGGGGCCGGGGCACTCTGGGGGTTCAAGCAGGGCAGAGAGAAGGATAGCTCCTTAGTTCTGTTTGGTTGAGTCATGCAAGTCAGAACGGGGAGGGAAAGAACCACCTCTTCTTATATCTGCATGAATCTCATTGGGCAGGAAGCTCTTGCCAGGACTCTCTTGTCTGGCCCCCTATTTATGGGGCTTGCTGTTTTGAAGCAGGATTAAAAGCAAAGCTCTTGATGGGCTTAAAAATCTCTTCCAGGGTAAACCAGGGAGAAATTTGCAGATGAAGTTGGTTTGTGCGGCTTATTTTGTGTAATGTCGCCACATTGAGTCTCATTGTTGCGATGAGGGTTTATGCAAGGCAGAGACCCCGCCTTACCCACCAGAAATCTTCTGCCCAGCACCTTCATGCATAACATCACATCCATGAGGCCTAGAAACTTGCTTCACAAACATGCACAAACCTCCTCTACTACTCCATACTGCCCTGTCCTGCTCCCAGCCTGATGTTTGAGCTTGGAGCGGGGAGGTTGGGAAGCACAGTAGATTTGGATGTAGGAGCCACAGGTCAGTTCAGTACAGTGGTGCCCCGCAAGACGAACGCCTCCCAAGACGGAAAACCCGCTAGACGAAAGGGTTTTCCGTTTCGGAGGCGCTTCGCAAAACAAATTTCCCTATGGGCGTGCTTCGCAAGACGTTTTCGCAAGAGTCTCGCCATTCCCCCCCCCCCGCTTTTTTCCGCTTTTTCAAAGCCGCTAAGCCGTTAATAGCCTTTTAACAGCTTAGCCGCTAAGCCTTTAATAGCCGCTAAATCGCTAATAGCGCTAATCCGCTTAGCCGCTAATGGGGTTGCTTCGCAAGACGAGAAAACCGCTAGACGACGAGAATCGCGGAACGGATTCTTTTCGTCTTGCGAGGCACCACTGTATTACTGACCTTGTTTATAAGGCGCAAATGAGACAAGTCCTCTTTGCTTTAAGCCAGGCCTTCCTTGAGCTGGAAGGACATACTTCTCCGTGCTTCAGCGCGTAGTTAAACACTGTCACTTGCTCCCACAGAAGGCAGTGATGGTCGTCAACTGGTTTTAAAAGAGGATTGGATAAATTCATGGGAGACAAGGCTATCAATGGCTGCCAGCCACAATTGCTTCTGGGAATCTCAGGCCACTGTGAGAACAGGATGCTGGAGTAGATGAGCTACTGGCCTGATCCTGCAGAGCTTGATAATGTTTTATGGGGCTGCAGAGGAAACCAAGGCTCCTGAGAGTTGAGGGTCGGAGACATTGGCCCAGGACTTTGGGGTTCCTTTTAACTTGTTTTTCTTCTTCCTCCTCCTCCTTTCTCTCTCCTCTATCATCTGCTGCAGGTTCAGCCCCAGCCCCAGCCGCGTCTGCCTCAACTACAAACCCCTTCCAGGCGACGGCCGCTGCCCCGCTTTCGCTCAACCAGCTCCGCGTCAGTCCGGTCCTCCCTTTGTCTCAGCCGGCGCCCCCTGCCTTCCCTGCCGCAGCTCCTATGGTCTCTGTCTCCCCCATGGCCCCCGGGATGCCCTTGGCCTCCGTTTCCCCCATGGTGGGGGTGCAGCCTTTGGGCGCTGTCCCGACTATGGGGCTCCCTGCCATGGGCCTGCCCCCTCAGAGCCTGCCGCCCACTGGCGTCGTCCCCAGCAGCACCTCAGCCGCCTCCATGGGCAGCACCAACCCCTTCTTGCTATAATCAGGGGGATCTTTTAGCCCTGTGGGGATGACACCCCCTTGTCAGCCCCCCACACATTCCCAGTTTGCAAAGGGGGGGCCCTTAGTTTCCACCCACAAAACGGGGCAGCCGGGAAGGCGGGGGGAGAGAGAAGGAAGGGAAGAGACTTAAGTCCTTATTGCGAGCTCCTCCACCCCCATGTTGGGGGTAGGGTGGACTTAATTTTTTCTCTTTTTGGTTTTGGTTTGGGGGCTTAATTGAAGAGCTCCTCCTTCCCCCCTCCCCCACTGCTCTTCAGGGCAGCTGGGAGACCCCATTTCTGCTGTCCTCTGTCGGCAGCAGGGGCAGCTCCCTTCTCTAACTCAAGTTGAGGTTTCAGCGTCACATTTGAGGGGAGGGAACTACGAACCAACAACAGATCTAGAGTTGTGGGGGGCGTTGAGGGGTGTGTGCGTGGGTCTTCTCCAAAGGCAGGTGGTTGTTGTTGCTGTTCTTTGTGCCCTCTCCCGTATTGGCCACAGAAACCCTTCCCATGTTGAAAGGCGAGGGGGGATTATCCTATTTTGGTCAACCCCTCCCACACCTTCCTTCATAAGTCTCTCTCTCTTTCTCTCTCTCTTCCCTTTTGCAGAAGGGATGGAGGAAGAGAAGTGGCCATGTGCCTCTACCTGCCTCCCAGGCCCTTCCAAACAAAGTTTCCTTGCGGGTAGTGGGGGGGGGGGAGAGACAGATGGACACTGTCCTTTTAAATTATGATTTTATTTTGGTAGGCACTCCCCCACTTCCCTTCCAGATGTTTGGTTACATCTCCATCCCCTCCTGCCCCACCCCTGTGCTGGGACCAGCCCTTCTCTGCCTCTTCTTTTTTTTTCCACTAAGGGGGTGACGTCAGTGAATCCCCTTCACTACACCTGGGAACGGTTGAGACACTGGGAATACTTGTCTCTTCCGTCTCCGGGGCCAGGCGGGATACCACTAATCTGCGGTCAGAGACCAAAAGCTGGATCTGGAAAGGGGGGCCGGACCATCATTCCTCACAGGGCGACGAGGCCACCGCTACACTTTGCCGTCTGCCCTCTGCAGACTCCCGGGCCGAAGGGAGCCACCATTTTTGTTTCGTTTTGCAAGGATCGTGGAGCCCTATCGGCGCATCACACCTCTGGGGGTGGGGACTTGGGACAGCCAACACAGCCTGCTGTGAAGAAGGAACCTGGAAGCCATCGGAGGATCGATACTCTTGAGAACCTTAAAAAAAGAAAACGTTTTCCAACAGCAACGTGTCCGGGGAGGGGGGGGGGGACTATTGCAGAATTTGAGTCTCTCTCTCTCTCTCTCTTGGCCTGCTTTGTGGAAGCCCAGAAACAGCCAAAGGCCCCCTGCCAGATGTGAAACGGCAGGGGATCTGTAAAGCCCAGCTGCCCTTCTCCATTTCTGGACTGCAGCAGGCCAGGGTGAGGACTCGGATGATGAGTGTGGACAAAGCAACAACGTCCCTGCGGAGGAGGAAATTCTCCCTCTCCCTCTCTTTCTCTTATGCCAACAGTGCGCATTGCTTGAAAAGGGAGCCGGGGGGGGGGGGGAGAGAGGAGAGGACAAGCAGCCACACCCACAACCCGTGGACCCCACTTTGCAGCGCTCTTCGCACAGGGGGTGATCAAATGCAGTCTGAGCCGTCCACTCTCCACACGTGACCTACTTTTCTCCCCTTCCTGCTGCAACCTCCCCCTTTGTGTGCATGTGTAGGGTTTTTTGTGGGGTTGGGGGTGTTGCTCCCACTGCTGACCCACTTGAGACCCCAGAGAGGACGTGCCATCTTTGACTTGTAAAACAGCGGAGTCCTCCGTCCGTTCCGACAGCGCAGCACAGCGAAGAAGCCCCCACCGTTCTTCAAGACTTGTTGAAGGAGGGAGGGAGGGGGGAGATGGGTAGGTGGGCTGATTCTGGCCCTTTGGGAGCCAACAGCTTGTGGGGAAAGGGAGGGTCTGAGGCTGCGTGTGCGTGTTTGTGTGCGTGTGTGCGTGTATGTGTATATGTGTTGCTGCTGTAAGTGATTGTCGATTCTTATTTTATGCTACGGGGGGTGGGGGCGCTTACTCATTAGCACCCAGGACAATCTGCTAAATCCCTCATTCTTCCCCCACCCTCTGCCACCCCAGATCTCTTGCAATTGTGTTTCTAAAGTGGGTGGGACATCCTACATCTTCCTGCTGCTGCTGCTGCCGCCACCCCCACCCCACCCAAAAAAACCCCCCAATCATGCCAGGGGATAATTTTCTCCCGACACCAGTCAGTATATTTGCAGAATCATTGTGTCATTGGTCAAGGGGTTGGGGTGGGGAAGAGTGGCTGTATGTGACCCTCCCCCTCTTGGATCTACCCCATCCCTTCCGTTATCTTCCCCACCCCGGCCCCCAAGCCTACCCTGGTATGCATCAGAAAAATGCTATTAATGAAATGAAATAAATGGAAATTCTTCTATGGCACCCAAAGGCTTTGGCCCCTGGGTTTGCTTTTGAGGGAGAAGGGCAGAGCTGGGCTCGGGTGGGAGGAAGATGAGGGTGATGTTCATCATTTCAACCTTGAATGAGGAGCCTGTGTGCTGCCCTGCCCCGCGATTGTTGCTGGGGTACAACTCTAGACATCTCTCACTACTGGCCGTGCTGGCTCAGAGCGACTGGAAATGGCACCTTAGAAAATCTGGAGGGTGGCAGGGTCTCCATCCCTGACTTAGGCCATCATTTCCTCATGCAGTGAATTCCTACGAGACTGAGCCTCTCCTGAGATGACACACCCCTTTGTTTTGAGCTCCCCTTGTACAAAATCAGAGGCCGGAGGGCTTTGAAGGTGGAAATGTCGAGGTAAGTTAGGATTGGAACCACAGAAATATGAGAACATGGAGTCACCCTCCTCCTCCACCCACACCATTAAGTCATACCTAGGTAGAAGAATAATGACTTTCAACAATAACTCTTAGGACTGGCTAAGATGGGGGTACCAAATGTGGGGCTCCCCAGGTGTCGGAGATCTGAGTGGGCAAGCTCCTTCCAGACTCCAACCCCACTCTACCCACACACACACCCCCCCCAGAAAAATCTGGTTTAATTTTGTCCAGCGTGCATTGGAAGTGTATACAGACAAAAGATTTGAGATTGGATGTGCTTGCTCGCAGTCTTACAAGGGTTTGCTATTTCCTCCCAGTATTTCTTGGGACCTTGAGAGGGTGCTTTGGGTTCAAGTAGCACTGGTTGTTGTGGGCAAAATGGGCCACTGGATTGCCTCGTGAGTGATTTATGGCCCTGTCTGTGCTGCAGGCTGGTTCTGTTAGCAGATCAGGTTCCTCTGCATACGACAAGGCGCAAGGTGGGCTTGGGGGCTGAATGATTATGCTCCCTGTGATGTGGGAGCAATTCATACTGGCACCTTAAAGGGGCAGTGGCTTGAAATAACCTGCAAGCATGTATTATGTAACCATTCAGGGAAGGGATGATGCCTTGGGTGTGGGCAGCAAGTCCCTTTGGACCCAATTAGAGGAAAGGCTATTCCCTTTCCACACCTTTTCCCCTCTCCATAATTGACAGCCTGGCTAGCATTCTCAACCCAGGAGTGTTGCAGGATGCCTTCCTCGGCCGCCATATAGATGCTTCAGCCATGCTCATTTGCTGTCTGTTAGGAGAAGAGCCTTGGCCTACCTATGAAACCAAACTGAAGTGGTAGCCTGGGCTTAACCAACGCATACTCTACGTCAGGTGGGTGGTATTTTTATATCTCCCCCCCCCCCCTTGTTTAAAATCCATAAAGGTCCCTGCAAATCAAGCTAGCTGGAGAGCATCTAGCCATTCCTGCTTGCTAGTGCTGTATTCTGTCTACATGTGGGAATATATATATTTTTTCTAACAACCTCCGTTCCGCATACCTGTAATTCAAAGTGGTACAACCCATTCCGCTACCTCATTCTGTCGCCTATGTAAATAAGGCCTCAAGATCAAGGGCACCAAGCTGCTGCTTCCTCTCTCAAGTTTATTCTTTCTCATATCCTGGATTTGCCCCTTAGCCACTCCTTTGCAATACAGAGAGACTTGCCCCAAACTCATGCCTTCCAGATATTGTTGGACTACAGCTCCCATCCCTGAAACGTGGCCTTGCTAGCTTGGGGCTCATGGGAACTGGAGTCCGGTAACACCTTGAAGGACCCCAGGTTACCCACTCCTACCCTAAGTATTTGCAGCAACCTAATAAGGTCAGGTTACAAGGGACGCGGGTGGCGCTGTGGGTTAAGCCACAGAGCCCAGGGCTTGCAGATCAGAAGGTTGGCAGTTCGAATCCCCGTGTTGGGGTGAGCTCCTATTGCTCGGTCCCTACTCCTGTCAACCTAGCAGTTGAAAGGCACAAAGTGCAAGTAGATAAAGAGGTACTGCTCCAGTGGGAAGGTAAACGGCATTTCCGTGCGCTGCTCTGGTTTGACAGAAGCTGCTTAGTCATGCTGGCCGCGACTCAGAAGCTGTACGCCGGCTCCCTCGGCCAGTAAAGCGAGATGAGCGCCGCAACCCCAGAGTCGTCTGTGACTGGACCAAATGGTCGGGTCCCTTTACCTTTAATAAGGTCAGACCACATATTATTAGCCTATCTGAGTCGCAGAGGGGCTGGTGGATTTTGAGGTATGAACTTGAAACCTTATGGCTCACAAATCCTTAACAGCTACTTTACAGCAGTTCTCTGATATAAACTTGCCAGCTGCAGGAAGAGGAAATCCACATGACTCAAGCTACACCCAGTGCTTGGAACCCTGAATCATTCACAGGTCATTGTGTAGCTTGTATCTATAACCATGGCTTCCACCCACCAGAGAGCAACTCTGCCATTAACTCTGCACACCCCTCCATCCACTCATTGTGCCATAACTTGCCTGTTTCCACTCCTGCCTTTTGACTTAACCCAGTGAATGTATAAGCAAGCTAAGTTTGTAATCAGTTTTGGGTTGGGTTGGTTTAGGAAAAAATGGGCCATATCAGTACTGCCCCAAAGATGGTTGATAGCCTTGAATAATCAACCTTAGTTATCCAACCACCACCTACTTCTTGATGGAAAGACCTTGGAGGTGGGGTCTCAAGACTAGACAGGATACATGGGGTTTGCTTTGGGCCAAGTGTACACATGCGATTTAAGGTTTGGTTCACACATTCGTGTACCTTGCTGGATTGCTCCTCAGTAGCTGAATGACTGGACCATAAAGAAGGCTGATCTCCGAAGAATTGATGCTTTTGAATTACGGTGCTGGAGAAGACTCTTGAGAGTCCCATGGACTGCAAGAAGATCAAACGCATCCATTCTTAAGGAAATCAGCCCTGAGTGCTCACTGGAAGGACAGATCGTGAAGCTGAGGCTCCAGTACTTTGGCCACCTCATGAGAAGAGAAGACTTCCTGGAGAAGACACTGATGCTGGGAAAGATGGAGGGCACAAGGAGAAGGGGGCGACAGAGGACGAGATGGTTGGATAGTGTTTTCGAGGTTACCAGCATGAGTTTGACCAAACTGCGGGAAGTAGTGGAGGACAGAGGTGCCTGGCGTGCTCTGGTCCATGGGCTCACGAAGAGTCGGACACGACTAAACGACTAAACAACAACAACAAGCTGGATGACTGAATGTGTGAGCTGTCCCCATTGAAATCTGGGGTGGACATTGGGAGATCTGTCTTGACTGGTGGTTCTGTTTATCCCTCATTTGCACATGCGTGGCTGTCTTTGGTGCTGCAGTCGTCACTTCATGCCCTAAGAGGGAGTGATGTTGCAAGCACAGACCTGATGGAAAATCACCATTGAAAACTATTTAATCAAAGGGTGGAGGGCTTGGGATGGTGAATTCTGGAGGGTTTGGAACATTAGCATATGTTGGTTCATCAGCATGTGCTGGGACATTAGCATATATGGGGGTGCTTGGAACTTCTGCATATATTGGATTGGCATCCGCCTTCTCTGAACTATCGGAGCTCCACTCAGAACTCTCTGAGCTGTCCTCATCTCCTGAAGACTTGTCTTTTCCTTGCTCCTTCTGTTTGCGACGGCGATACCTGCGGTTAAAGAGAGGAACTGCCTTAAGAGCATGGCAAGACATCTGTTTTAATTTTGCTGCTCATTCCCAGGCAGCCAGTGAAAGCTGATGGAATAATAATAATATTAATTTTAATTAATTAATTAATTAATAAGTGCTTCCAACGTTCAAAGGGTTTTGCATACATTGTCTCCCGCAGAAAGAGGATTGAGGCTCAAGCTGTCTTGCCAGGTGACTTCAGCTTGATCCATCCCATACATTTCAAGCACATGGCTTCCCCCAGAGAATCCTGGCAACGAGCTGTGTGAGGGGTAAACCAAAGTTCCCAGAACCCTTTGGGGGAAGCCATGTGCTTGAAAGGAACTGCATGGGTGTGACCTTCATGGTATGGAACAGGTTTGAACGAGGGCTATTTTGAGTCCTTGGCTCACTCCCCTAAGCCAGGGGTGGAGAACCCGTGGACAACAATTCCCAACATCCCTCTGGGCTCTCAGTGATGCTGGATGCAGCTGATGGGAGTAACAAAGATCCAAAATATTTGGAGGACCACATTTACCCATCCATACTTTTGATGCTATTCTAAGACTCTGCTGTGTAGCCCAGTTCTCCCTGCCCTGGAGTTGAGCTACGGTTTTGCAAAAATAAAAAATAAAAAAAAATGAATAAATTACACGTATCCACAAAGACTAAATATTCATGAACTTACCACCATGCTGCTCCTATACCAAGCAAGAGCAGAAGTGGCACCAGCACTGCTGCAATAACATTGGGCCCTGTGCAAAAGGAACAGGATAACATTTTTGAGAAGGCAGAAGTTTTGAGACACCAAGGTGGGACCATGGTGAAGACCTGCATCAACAGCATCCTAAGGGCACTTGTAGCCAAAAACAGGTTCACTGCGCTTGGACAAAGAAAACCACCAGAAAACCGCCAAGTGCCGTTTTTGCATGAAGGTAAGGATTCTTAAAAGGGATGTGGGTGGCGCTGTGGGTTAAACCACAGAGCCTAGGACTTGCCGATCAGATGGTTGGCGGTTCGAATCCCCGAGATGGGGTGAGCTCCCGTTGCTCGGTCCCTGCTCCTGCCAACCTAGCAGTTCGAAAGCACATCAAAGTGCAAGTAGATAAATAGGTACCGCTCCGGCGGGAAGGTAAACAGCGTTTCCGTGCGCTGCTCTGGTTTGCCAGAAGCGGCTTAGTCATGCTGGTCACATGACCCGGAAGCTGTACGCCGGCTCCCTCGGTCAATAAAGCAAGATGAGTGCCGCAACTCCAGAGTCGGCCACGACTGGACCTAATGGTCAGGGGTCCCTTTACCCTTTACCTTTAAGGATTATTAACATGCCCCAATGTCAACATGATAGCTACAGAGCAAATTAGGCAAAAGTAAAGGAGATGGGCCCCAATTAGGGTGTTCAAGGCTCCAGCTGAAGCGCCCCAGGCCACGTTGGCTCTCACGTTTGTACTGACATGTACAGAGAGTAGTGAGAGATGCTGTGACTGGAGGGAGACGTTGAGGGATAGAGGTATAGAAAGACAAGTTACCTGCACATACAAAGGGGTCAAGGCAGGAAACTTTGATAAGCTGGCAGTTTGAACACTGTGCCACTTCGTAGGGTCGGAACCGGGACTTGGCTGTGGAAATGTCAGGGAAAAGGGGATTCCATTAGACAATGACCTCTTTTGAACATTCTGCCAATCTCTTGTTGATTCAGATGTCATGCCAAGCTATGGTTTGCTGTGATGTCTGGACCAAATCAAGTCGGCAGATTATGATTTGAGAACGACCATTAAACCAGGAGCTGAAACGTGGTATGAAACCTAAGGTTTGGTGTCACCTATGAACCAACAAACCATGGTTTGGAATGCTGATCCGGTCCTGGAAGCTGCTGCTTCAGATAGCAGCTAGATATTCTTCAGGGGACAGCAAGAAACTACCCAAATCATTATTTCCATTATTTGGAATTATTCCAGTCAGAGGGCCTTCTCGGTAGTGGCACCTGCCCTGTGGAACGCCCTCCCACCAGATGTCAAAGAGAACAACTACTACCAGACTTTTGGACGACATCTGAAGGCAGCCCTGTTTAGGGAAGCTTTTAATGTTTGAGGCATTACTGTATTTTAATATTGTGTTGGAAGCTGCCCAGAGTAGCTGGGGAAACCCAGACAGATGGGCGGGGTATAAATAATAATAATAATAATGTTGTTTTTTATTTCCCTGCACGTGTGGACATGGTAGTTTCAAATCTAAGTGTGTGCTTAGTGAAAATCATGGTTTGGTGGTATGCCTGAACCAACTCAAGGGCACAAAACTGGCAATGAATTTAAATAACCAGTAAAGTCTCCTCTTTGACTTCACAAGCACTAACACGGATAACAGTGCCAACCTGCATTTGCACACACAATCCCTGGATGAGATCGTTTTCATTTATTCCTGATCTGGTTACTACCTTCTTTTTCCTGGGGCTGCGAGGAATGGATATCCACCATTTATAACTGGCATCACACACACACACAAAACGGACACTTTAAAAAAAAAGCAGCAGACACCATATGGCCAGACAGATGCCCCTCTAGTTTGGACAGATGGACTCACCACAGGAAAGGCTGCAGACTGTGGATATAAAAGAGAAAAACAAAGGCATGAGCACTAGAGAAAGGCAATCGCTTCCCACTCACAGGACTCCATGGCCCTATCTTGCCCTACCCAACAGGTCACCTCCAAAACCCTGTCACCTCCATGATGTGTGGGCCACGTTCTCCCTCAGCTGTATGCCTCTGACCAGAGGTTCTGCCCTCAAGCACTTACCTTCCTTCACAAAGGCCTTAGATGCCTCTTCCAATCGCTTGACAAAATTCTTCTTTTCCTCCTCTGCCTCCCTCATAAGGCTGCCATGATCTGTAGGGAAAGAGAAATGGGTCAATAGAAGCCAAGGCTTTTGAGTTAAGCAGAAGGGTTAGTGCCTGATCAATTGCCTGGTTAATTGGGTCCACCAAGGGGTGGAATGAGAGAAGGAGGGTTTGGGGGTATTTTGTGTGTGCGTTAGGAGCTACTGTGATGGCAATCAATGGCTCCCTGACATACCGTAGTTGTGCTGCAGGCAAGTCTGGAAGGAAGAGGAGGACAGGCTAACAACAACAACTACCTTTCCCACTCCTCTTGATAATCTCTTCAAGGTGGAGAAAGAGAGTCCCAGCCTCACGCTCCATATGTTCCCGTTCTGCAGAGGAAACAAACCGAAAAAAGTGATACCTGAATCTTTCCTAATTCTCCATTTTGAACACACCCTCCCACACGGTGGAACCTAAGTTGGTGTTCTTTGAATGCCTCAGCAATCCTGGCCTTTAGGACCGAGAAAGGGTGAGGGCAACCGTGCATGCACCTTGCCAACAAAGGTCCGTATAGTAAAAGCCATGGTTTTCCCAGTAGTGATGTATGGAAGTGAGAGCTGGACCATAAAGAAGGCTGATCGCCGAAGAATTGATGCTTTTGAATTATGGTGCTGGAGGAGATTCTTGAGAGTCCCATGGACTGCAAGAAGATCAAACCTCTCCATTCTTAAGGAAATCAGCCCTGAGTGCTCACTGGAAGGACAGATCCTGAAGCTGAGGCTCCAATACTTTGGCCACCTCATGAGAAGAGAAGACTCCCTGGAAAAGACCCTGATGTTGGGAAAGATGGAGGGCACAAGGAGAAGGGGACGACAGAGGATGAGATGGTTGGATGGTGTTCTTGAAGCTACCAGCATGAGTTTGATCAAACTGCGGGAGGCAGTGGAGGACAGAAGTGCCTGGCGTGCTCTGGTCCATGGGGTCACGAAGAGTCGGACACGACTAAACGACTAAACAACAACAACAAACCGTGCATGCAGGTGAGGCAGTTGAGGAAGAAACACACCCCTAACTGCAGGAATCCTTTCTACGTGCCTGCTGTCTGCTAAGGACCTGTGTGCGTGCCTGGGATCCCTGAGCATCCCTGAATATTTTGGGGCTACTTCTGTGGCACTCCCAGTCTAATCAGGGAAGCCACCAGGCCAGGTAGATGTTGGCTTTGCCTCCTGCTGAGACGGCACCCTGGAATATGTTAAAATATTTCCCCGAGGGTGCAGGTTCCAATGGGAAATCAGCAATGGTAGCTCATCTGCCGTTCCCAATCTTGTTGAGGAGCCCTGGGGAGGCCCCTGAGCAACCCTGACAGTTCTTAAGGACACTGTTTTCATGTGCTCTAAATGACGCTACGTATAGTCGCATGTAGGAGGCCCATGCGCATTCTCAAGGCTTGTGGGAGGGAAAGTGGGTGCCAAGTCTGCTGTGGTGTATGGGTTCCATATGGAAGTTTGCATCCCTGAAACTCCAACTACAAAAGTGCTTCCAATAAGAAAATCCTCTTCGACTGTGCTGTTTTAAAATACGGACTTTAATAATGGCTCTGACGGTATTTTGATTTGTAGCATCTGATGGCATTTCGTAAGCCGCTTCTAGGTGTCGTCAAAAATGTTAAGCCTTGTATAAATTACCCAAATGAAAATAATGAAATAGATTGCTGCACACAGGGTGTTGTATAGGGACGCTATACAAAATGGAGCAGATGGCTTCAACTTGTCTTCATAATCCATTCCGCCCACTGCTATAACTTCGGCCTCCTCTCCCCTCGCCAGATGATATTCTGCTGCCCAACTCTTCCTGCTCACTGCAGCCAGTGACAACCGAGAAATCTATGTGGGTGAATTTAATCAGAGCAGAGTTGCATATTATCATTGTGCTCAACAAGACCATGGGCTCTTTGGTTACTTGGACCAGGGAGGGGGAAACCTGTGACCCCTCCCCCACAACACTGATGGGCTACAACTCCCAGCGATCATAACCATTGGCAACACAGGCTGGGGATGATGATGCGAGTTGGTTGGAGCCCAATAACATCTAGGGGGCCACAGATTCCCCATGGCAAGCAGGGGCGACACCTGTTCTCTTCAGCCATTTGAGTCATTAGCAAAATCAGCAACAGCTTTGTACTTTTCAGGGTATTATCCCACTGCAGCTGTGCTTCCTCAGACCCAGAATGGCCTCTGTCTTGGATTTCTGACTGGTCAGAAGCCTAGCCTACTTCGCTGGGGGAGTTGTAGGGGGCTAAACACGGAGCGAGAGAACCATGTACTCCACCTTCAGCTCCTTGGAGAAAATAAATGCAGTACAGTGGTACCTCTGGTTACGTACTTAATTCGTTCCGAAGGTCCGTTCTTAAGCTGAAACTGTTCTTAACCTGAAGCACCACTTTAGCTAATGGGGCCTCCTGCTGCTGCTGCGCCGCCGCCACATGATTTCTGTTCTCATCCTGAAGCAAAGTTCTTAACCCGAGGTACTATTTCTGGGTTAGCAGAGTCTGTAACCTGAAGCGTATGTAACCCGAGGTACCACTGTACTGTAATTAAATAAGTAAGTTCCAGGCTTTCGACCCACTCAGATTGTAAAATAAAATAAAATGGGGAGCTGGATAATGTGCCATTTGGAGGTTCAGAAACGGGGACCTTTTGCATCCCCGTGGAGAAGCTCCTCCCTAGTATCCGATGGACATTGCTTGCGCCTTCTCTTAATTCTGTACCCAAATAGTGTCTGCCATAGGCGGCGAGGTCTTCAGCGCTGCCTATGAAAAGCTTCCCCAGGTTTTTGGTGGCCTCTGAGTCCTGGCCAAGCAGCAAATAGGAGTCGTAGCCGAAGTAGACAATGGCATCTGGCCAGCAACGGAGGCATGTGGCTGCCAGCTGCACAGGCAGGGACCAGGCCAGCCAGCCGAGCAGCGATATCCTGGCCATAGGAACCAGGACAAAGGAGCCGCTTCTGCTCAGGGTAGTGCTTGTTCCGAGCCAAGCTCCTCACCTGCTTCTTACATCACTTCCTGTTGTAGCATCACAGAGACTAGCGCCAAACGCACCATCTATTTACTCTCTCTCTCCTTGGCAACGTTTCCATGTGTCATGGAGGTAGTTGCCTTTCCAGTGGTACCTGACTTCACGGAAGTGTTTTCACCGACTGCAGTGTAGGGGAAGAGGCAATGGCACCCCAGTTCCTGCTGGTGTTCCCCCTTTGGCTCTTCTCCCTCCAAGCGGTGGCTGGTTGCCTTCAGTGTGACCGCCGCTTCTTGGATTCTGTGGCCACCTTGCTGCTGGAAACGCTCCCAGCCGACCTTCCCGACCGACCCGCCCTCATACAACGGCACATCCAGGCCTTTGCTGACCTGCACGGCACCTTCCTCCGAAAGATGCACGAGCGAGTGCTGGGTGCGAACTGAGCAGAGAAGCGTCGGCAGGGCTGTAACATCTGGGGCGGGGTGGAGAAGGGTTGAGGTTACAGCCACAAATGTCTCTTTTGCAGATGTCCGAGGAGTGATGTCTATCAAATCAGATGTCATTAGTCAGTTGAGGGACATCAAGAGCAGCAAAACCTGGAAAGGTGAACTGGGGGGAAGGAGAGAAGGAGCTGGGGGTATGGGATTGCATTTGGGATTGGGTTGTAGGTTAGAAATTTGATGCAGTTTGCAGTACTTAACCTATTTTACGCCTACGAAAACACAGCTGTCTCCCCACATTCGCACTTCTCCAAATCCTGAAATGCAGCTCGCCAGCCAAATAATCTGTGGGAAGACACATGAGCTAGGGTTAATTTTGCCTGTTGTTAATAATAATAATAATTAATAATAAAATTTATACCCCACCCATCTGGCTCGGTTTCCTCAGCCAATCTGGGCGGCTCCCAACAGAATATTAAAAGTGCAATAAAACATCATTCATTAAAAACTTCCCTAAACAGGGCTGCCTTCAGATGTCTTCTAAAAGTCAGATAGTTGTTTATTTCCTTGACATCTGATGGGAGGGCGTTCCACATGAATGCATATATTAGTGAAAACAGCATACCGAAATGCATTCTACATGGGGAAATTGCTTTGCCAAAATGTTTATGTGAGGCAAAATAGCACAAAAATGGGTGTATGCTGGGGGTGGGGGTGGGAATCACACTAAAATGCTGAGATATTTTCTGGAGGACTTAAAAAAAAAAGAAAAAGCAAACTGATATGGAAATGTGGAAAAATGAGAAAAAGAGAGAAACTAAAATGGACAAATTTCCCCAGTCCTACTTAAACGCTGAATCTCATAAAGCTATTCAATCAGCATAGGAAGTGGGGTGAGGAGACCACCCAAATATTTAGGTGGTTCTCCTAAGCTTTGAAGTTCTGATATCCTGCACTCACGACCTAACCCAAGTCCCCAGCATGACACTATGGGTCCTCATAAGCCTCCTCTTTGTGTTTGCTAAGGCCCTTGCCCCCTAATTTTATTTATTTATTGCTGTTTAGGGCGTATGTGTTTCACTTTGTGGGGGAGGGGATTCTGAGCATTGCCAGTTCTTGTGTGTGAAATGGGTATTTTTGGTGCCCCAACCGTTCCTTCCATTTCCAAAGGAAATGGGTCCAAAAAGGTTGGGGACCCCTCATTTGATCCCAGACCTAAAGCAGGTCTGTAGCTCAATGGCAGAGATCCATTTTTGCAGGTGAAAGATCCTGGGCTCAGTCCCCTGCTTCTCCAGAAAGGGCTTGGGAGAGACTCTTGCCTGAAACCCAGATAAGCCACTGATGGAAGCCCACAAAGCCAGGATTGATATTTTAGTGACAGAATTAATTCCAAGTATATTCCTAACTGAAATATACTCATGCTCTTTATTCAGCTCATAGTGGTGAGGAGGGAATGAAAGTCCCCTCAAAGTATCTGCTTTATATACATTATTTACACAATGGGCTGCACGTGATTGGCTAATTCCGGAATTCTCCTGTAGGCCAATCAGGTTGTGGATTCACTTCTATCTGGAGCTGGATTGGGTGGCTCCTGCCGACCAACCATACTGCTGCATTGTTCTAGGACCAATCAGACTGCTGCATTCTGAATCCTATTGTTCTAGGACCAATCAGACTGCTGGCATTTTGGATCCTATTGTTCTAGGACCAATCAGACTGCTACAGTTTGGATCCTATTCAAGTCAGTACATAACACTAACCCTAATCCTAAATATAACTTGAGAGGTCAGGTTTTTTATGTGCTGTGCAGCTTTGCCAAGCTAAAATTCTAACCCAGCATCTTAGGAATTATCTCCCTCTAACAACCCTTAAGCTCTGTTTCCTTCCTCAGGCGTCTTCTTGTGGCAACTCTCTCTGTATCAGCTCCGGGTATCTCTGCGAAGGCGCCTGCAACAGTCGCTGGAGAAATTCGCCGACCTCGGTACCAATCGGGAAGGGAAACCAGGGCAGTTAAAGGCCCCAGCACCTCTTATTCTAACCCACTGCCCTGACCTTCACTTCCCCCTTTATCCGGGAATCCTGGGGTCAGGGTTGGGGCTCAGGGTGGGCCAGGGGTGCCCTCTCCCTATGTATAAAATACCGCTACTGGCAGTCTTGTAGCCAGCATTGCTCAGAAATGATGAGAAACAAAATCAGTGTGCTTTCTAAATCAGCGGTCAAAATCGGCACACTTTCGAAATCCGTGGTTAAATTTGATGCAGTTTTCAAAGATTCAGTCCACAATCCTGATTAAGGATGGCATGCAATTATGTCCAAACTTAGACAAAAAACCTGCTCCTGCTTTGATCTCAGGACCCATCATGCAAAATTTGGTTACATTATCTTGAGAGGTGCCCAAATGGATATAGCAAACAGATAAACAATATATGGTAGAGGATAGGGACTGTCAATCCTTTCAGGACCACGGGCACATTTGCAGAATGGTGTAACGTTTGTTGACACACACACAATCACTACCATAAAGTGCACACTGCAGCCTGTGCTATTGACTACAAGAGAAAACTTCTTTCAAGGCCAAATTCATTTGAAGGAATTCAGCTGACAGATGGGGCCTTGCAGGCACCATGCAAAGTGCCTGGGAGAGGGTGGGCCCTGACCCTGGAGATATGGCCAGGAATAAAACCTATGGAATAAAAATATACGGCTAAATACAGAACGATAACAAACGCAAGAATAATGACTGTGTAACAACTTCCTGCATTAAACATCATCAGTTCAGTGAGGTCTGCAGATGGGGGAGCAAGAAAAGAGCAGGTGACTTGCTGCGCCAGACGTAGATTTAAAATATACCTATTTGTATTTTGGGCAGAACGTGCTCACTTGGAGGAAGAGCTTCGTTATAAAAGGGGGAACTGAATTGCTGTGGCCCTGGTAGGCAGAGGTGGGTTAGGATGTGCCAAACTTTGAGTTGATTCCTTGCACATTGAAATAAAAAAATTAAGGGCATATATATATAATAAACGTACCAAGCAAAACATGTACATAAATATATAAACCACATGTCTGAAGCAGCACAAGAATCATAGAATCATAGAGTTGGAATAGACCACAAGGGCCATCGAGTCCAACGCCCTGCCAAGGAAGAAACAAGAAAACAGCCCTGAAACCATTCTGACTCCCAAACTGACCAAATGATTTCTCTGCAAGGTCAGGGAAAATGAAAAAGCCTCCCCATTGTCTTTTCATTCACAAATCCTGCCTTAAGGGTATGTCTGTGTATGAATAGGGTGAGCCTGTGACCTGGCTCAGGAACTAAGTATTTATCATTACAAAAGACTGGCTAGGCTCCCCAGGGTATTCAATCAAGTAAGCATTAATAAGTAACCTGCCAGAGAGGAGGTAAACAACGCACTCAGATTTCTGTTGTAGACCGCCCTTTCTGTGATGTAGGTATGATGTATCTGGGGGTGGTCTGGGGCTCCAGGGCTGGCAATTTAAAATGTCTATATAAGGGTGGGCACACCTTAGTTTGGGGTCCTCCTTCTCCTGCGTGTGAAGGGGGCACCCTGTTGCAACAGTTCAGGCTCACTAGCTGCTTTGCTTCTCAATATTCTCTGGTTGGCCTCTGTTATTTTCTCCGACCGATGGAGAACCTGCAAAGAACTCTATAAGGGCTCTTGTGTCCCCCATAAGGGAATAACGGCAGATTTCTATATATTACAACATAATTGTAAATTGCATGCCAGCTAAGTGAGACTCCCTCTGTCTGAGTTTTAGGTCTCTAAACCAGGCCTCTCTCTTTTCTTCCACCCTCACCCTTCAGCTTGTTCTGAGGATTGCAGTAAGTATCAGACTCCCTCCCCCATCAGAGCCCTTCCTCCGCCCCCCAAGTTGCCCACACAGCCTCCTGGACTGGAAGTGGATGCACCAGCGAGGCCCCCCAGATCCCTGCCTTGTTCCTCCCTCTGCAGCGGTGACGGAGGGCCCTGTCCTGGACTGCTGGACCTGCTTACGCATCGCCACCCAATGCTTTGATGGAGAGCTCTGTGGAGGTAAGACCAAGGTGGGTGGGGGGCTTCCAGCTTCTGCCTTCTGTTCCCAAACTTGTGCACAAAGTGGCCATTGGTGCCTCCACTCTTGGCTGTTAAGAACTGGCTCCCAACACGTGTTGTAACTCTCGCTTCCTGTTCCCATTTGAAAGCCACCATTTGGGTGGCTGGACCAGGGAGCAAGATAAGAGAGGGTTGCTCATCCCGGCCAAACGCAAAAGGCTAAAAGGATGTTTCTGTTGCCCCCTAGTGGAAGACAGACGCCTTGCAGAATATAATGAAGTTGTTCTTTACCTCTTCTTTGTTTGCGAGTCTGTGTTGGTGACCTCAATTGTTCTTGTGTGAGTAAATGGCTCTGCAGAGTTCCCTCCCTTTCCCGTAGAATCCGAGAGTCCAAACTTTCAGGTTTCCTGACCGGCATTTGCCTTCCTTCCCAAAGAAGCCACTGGGCACCAACCCTATTGTGGTACACAAGACCATCATTCTCCCATCCTAAGGAACCCAGGAGTTCTTGCTGCCAGCTGCTCCCATTCACTTGACCCACATCTGTTGACTCTGTTGACTGAACCTGGGACTGCCTGCAACCCATAGAGCTTACTGAAGCTACTACTGAACTGTGGCCTTTCAAAGGAGTGCAAGCATAGAATGTGGTGTGGAATTTAGATTTCTAAGAACATTGGCTGCCTTTTTTAAAGAAATCTACCGTATTTTTCACTCTATAAGACGCACCCGACCATAAGACGCACATAGTTTTTAGAAGAGGAAAACAAGGAAAAAAATATGCTGAATCAAATGTTGTTGAAGAGGCTTTGCACAGCTATCCCTGAAGCCAGAACAGCAAGAGGGATTGCTGCGCAGCTCTCCCTCTTGCTGTTCTGGCTTCAGCGATAGCTGCGCAGCTTGCATTCGCTCCATAAGATGCACACACATTTCCCCTTACTTTTTAGGAGGGAAAAAGTGTGTCTTATAGAGCGAAAAATATGGTAGTTTCTGGACCTCAAGGTTCCAGAGTAAATATCCTACCCATTTCTATTACTTCTCCTTTCTTGCCACCAGATTTCCAAAAGATATTGAAAACTTGATTGATGGACACAGGATATTCAAATCCAAGCAGAGTTAATACATGCTTAATTTCTGCTTTCTGTTTATTTAGGAAAGTTAGTTGACTGGGGTCCGCCCCCCCCCCCAGTGTGTGCAGGTATTTGCATATACAGAGGATTCCAGATTCTCAAAATGTTTGAGAAATGCTGACCAGTCGCTCCATATGCAGCCATGTGAGATTGGAGAATATTGAGATTGTAGCAAGAAGCAGCAAAAAAAGGGGGGGCAAGTCTTGAGCCTTTCTCTCTGATTTGTGTTGCAGGGAGTTCAAATGCAGAGGAGCGTCTAAGGCTGTGAACACACCACGCATTTAAAGCACTTGACTCCCCCCCCCCAATATATTGAGAAGTGTAGTTTACCCTGCGCAGAACTACAATTCCCAGCATCCTTAACCTACACTTTGTTGGATTTTTTTTGGGGGGGGAGAGAAGTCATGAGATTTAAATGTGCACAGCCTCAAAAAGAGAAATGGCATCTCCCACCTGCAGTCTGAAGTGATATAGTTTGCTCCCCCACCTCAGCATTCTGCCACCTCATTCTGCCTCCATGTGTAGACCAGGCCCCATTCTGGACCCAGAAGACCCAGGAGATTCTCCGCCTCCACTAACCACACTTCCCACACTTCCAGGTACTGGGTGTGCGTCAAGCATAAGAAGCAGATGCTGCGAAAAGCACTGCGCCTTTAGGGCGTTAGAGGCTGCTGGACCCTTCCAGGACCCCCTCATCTGTGGGCTTCTGCTGGTTAGACCAAATACAAATATTTGCACTTGGAAGAAAAGAACATCTTTGCTTCTTATTTCATAGAGTTGGAAGGGACCCCGAGGGTCATCTAGTCCAGCCCCCTGCAATGCAGGATTTTCTCAGCTAAAGCATCCATGACAGATGGCCATCCAACCTCTGCTTAAAAACCTCCAAGCAAGGAGAGTCCACCACCTTTTGTGAGAGTCTGTTCCAGCTCTTACTGTCAGAAAGTTCTTCCTGATGTTTAGTTGAAATTTCCTTTCTTGTAACATGAATCCACTGGTTTGGGCCCTAGCCTCCAGAGCAGGAAGAAACAAGTTTGCTCCATCTTCCATGTGAGTGACAGCTCTTTAGATATCGGAAGATGGCTATCACATCTCCTCTTGGTCTCCTCTTTTCCAGGCTATACATACCCAGCTCCCTCAACTGTTTCTCATAAGGCTTGGTTTCCAGGCCCTTGATCATCTCAGTCACCTTCCTCTGCACAGAGAGTTGCAAGCCCCTGGGATGGATTTTAGGAAGATCTGGGAGGGCAGGCAGACTGTCTAGACCAGAGCTTTCCAAACTTTTCACGTTGTTGACACACTTTTTAGACATGCATCATTTTGCAACACAATACCATATTTTTCAGTGTATAAGGTGCCCTCATGTATATGATGACCTCTATTTTTTTTGACGCTAAATTAAGAAATTAAGTTGTTTAGCTTTTGGGGGGTGGGAGAGGTCACCTCCACCAGTCGCTCACCCACCTGCCTGCCACTGCCGATCGCACACCTCACTGCAGCTGCCAATTGTCTGCCCACCTCGCCACAGCCACCAATCGCCTGCCTAATCGCCGTTGCTAATCTCTTGCTTGCTGCCACCATTAATCACACGTCCCTCTTCTGCATTCAATAAGACACCCACTTTTTGCCTATTTTTTTGAAGCAAAAAGCACCGTCTTATAAACGAAAAAAATACGGTAATTCAGTTTTACTAGGAAAGTGAAGGTTAAACTTCCATCCCCATGAGGAGCACGGGTAGCATTCACACGACACACCTACACATTGCAGCTGACACACCAATGTGTCACAACACAGTTTGGAAAGCTCTGGTCTAGACAGTAAGGATGGATCAATCAATCAATCAATCAATCAATCAATCAAGCTTCTCACTTCTCCATTCTTCAGTTCAGTTCTCCATATTTCCACTGCAATTTGCAAGTTAACAACAAAAAAACTCTTGAAAATTCATCAGTATCTTATTTTAAATTTGCCTTGGTAAAAACTTTCTTGTATGCAGTTTTGATTAATGCACATATTTTTGCAAGCATCAAAAGCATATGGTGCATTTGTGTTTGTTTGTTTGTTTCCACTAAAATTTCCCCCTAATATAATGCATTTTTGGACATATCTTTTGGCTGCAAATTCGGTGAAGTTCAAATTTCAAAGGACAGGTGTCTGTTCCAGTTCACGTATTGGTTCAGGAAGTATTAACTGGGTAGCTTCTCATTAAAATGCAAACAAAATGGAATTCCACCTTCATGCCTACTGAACACCTTGGTCTGTGGGCTGGAGGGAATGAGGAAGACTTTATTAAAGCCAGATCTTTGCAGTCCAAAAAGAGAGGACAGAAACAAACAACTATCAGGGTGTGTTTGTGCGTATTTATTTTGTGACTATGAGGGATAAGAAGAGGATAGGAGGGCAAGAGGTGTAAGCCAGAAGCAGAAACACTAGTTTTGGAGGCAAAAAAAGGATTTCTGGAGGTTGCTACAATGAAGATATGCAGACCACATTTCAGACTTCACAACTGGGAAGCTCAATAGGACCTTTTCCTTACGGGTGAGAAAAGGGGCGGATCTCTGCTAAATGTACAAGAAGAGCCGGTTTTTCCAGTACCTGATAATCCTGGGGGGAAAAGAGAGTTAGAGCCCCCCAAAACCCTCCCTAACCCTTTGAGGAGTGCTGAGTGAGTTGCCTCTGGGGCTCCCCCAACCCGCCTCAAGGTCCCTTTCTGGGAGAGGGAGAGCAGTGCAGCTGGCTCTGAGCTACAGGAAGGTCTATTGCTTATACTCACACGCCTATCATCACCACGAAGAGCAGTCCACCCATACACAGGACAACGGCGACTCCATTTTTGGCGATATCGGGGTCCTTTATGGGCTTTCCAAAGCGAAGGGAGAGGCGTTCCTGGGCATCCACTGCATGCAGAGACCCCAGATTATTCAGTGTTTTAGGCTGAGCACACGTCATACATTCGAAGCACACTGAAAAAAGTACCAGCTACAGATAGGTAGCCGTGTTGGTCTGCCATAGTCAAAAAAAAAAAAAAAAAAAATCCTTCCAGTAGCACCTTAAAGACCAACTAAGTTAGTTCTTGGTATGAGCTTTCGTGTATCTGAAGAAGTGTGCATGCACACGAAAGCTCATACCAAGAACTAACTTAGTTGGTCTTTAAGGTGCTACTGGAAGGAATTTTTTTTGTTTTGAAAAAAGTACATCACATACACGTACACCAAGAAACCTGGGAACTGTAGAAGGTTTAGGAGGCAGGAATGGTAGGGGTTTTTTTTGGGGGGGGTAAACTGCAGTTCCCAGGATTTGGGGTCTGTGTGGTTTTTTTTATATGCTTTAAATGTATCTCTTTCTTCCCATACACAGTCATGAGTCTTGAAACAGGAGACCTCCATAAAAGAATGCAGTTCGTGCTTAGTCCCAACACAGAAAAATATATATCATGATATATAAGAGACTGGGTTGTAGATAAGGAGGCCTGTAATTAAAATAAAATAAAATCTGCCATGCATTTGTTAGTCAGCCTTAATGTAATCCATTGTGGGGTTGGGGGGAGGTGTTTAATTTTTTTAAATTAAATTTCTGTTTTACATTTTAGAATATTCACTTAGACAACCTTAAAATATCAATGACTTCCCTTCCTCTCTTTCCATGGTTCATTTTGCACAAGATAAATACTTGCATGTTTTAAATAAACTAAAGCATTCAGTATTCCATTATTACATCCATCAAAACTGATTTACACTGTTGAATTTATCTTTATGCTGCCAACATTTTCAAGTGGACACAATTTTCCTCCATGTATTCAATAAACATTTTCTAGTCTTCTGTAAACGTATGTTCTTCTTGTTCTCTTAGTCTACATGTTAGGTCCACAAGCTGTGCATATTCCATCAGTTTAAGTTGCCAATCTTCTTTAGCTGGGACTTCGCTTGTTTTTCACGAGCTACAGTAGTGGCATACATAAATAACCTTTTTTGATACCTTGGGAATTCGTAATCTATTGTTTATAGGCCTCTCAGGCCACCACTTGCAACATGGGCTAAGAACAGCGGCCTACCTTATAAGACTGTGGTAAAGCTTTCTCAGACAATATATTGTGGAGCGCTTATAAGTCAGGAATGGGGGGGATTTTGGCCCTCCTGGTGTCATTGGACTCCAATTCCCATCAGCCCTGGTCAGCGGTTATAGGGGGAGCACCCAGAAGCCCACATGTGTCCTATCTAAATACTGATTTCATCATCTTTCCATGTCAAATTCAGATTAGGCCGTTTGTCTTTCAGTTCTGACATTTCTTCAGTCAGGCCTGCAAAAACTCCCTGCTTAATGTTTGTGCAGGAATGCCCATGGGCCACCCAGTAAGTGCTGCCCTCTTCTGGACATGGTATCACATGGCACCACCCAGAGTAACACCTTTCCGATGAATTCTCCCGGAAGCGAAACCTGTATCCTAATCTGGGCTCCTGTCAGCATTTGGGCCTAGAGTCGGGATTTGTGCTTCCACCACTTCACTTTGGCCAAGGAAGGGAAGCAGAGCAAAACAAACTGGACCATCAAGGCAGCTTCTTACACCTTCCGTGTCAGGCCATCTGAACCGAATTGGGCTGAACAGGAAGAGTTCGTTGCTGCTGTTCCTACATGACGGGACAAATTCATCTTACGTCTCACCTTCCCCTCCTTGCGGGATGGAGATAATGGCCCCAAGCGGGTGTCATGCCTTGCTAGAGGATTCCTCCTCAGATCAGGATCTGGAGCTCCCCCTCAGGGCCATCTAGAAGCCTGGACCTCTTAGGGGAGCCTGTAAGGGGTCCCACCCCACAGGAGGGGAGCTCTGCCTCAGAAGCAGAGTGACTCTCCAGCCCTCAGGACCGCTGGCCACTGGAAAAGGCAGCTCAGCATCCTCACGTTCAGAAATGGACTCCTTGTGAGCAAGACTCTCCTCCCAAGGAGGACTTCTTCCAGAAATTTAACAACAACAACAACAATTTGTTATTTATACCTCGCCCATCTGGCTGGGTTTCCCCAGTCACTCTGGGCAGCTCCCAACAGAATTAAAGGTAAAGGTAAAGGTACCCCTGCCCGTACGGGCCAGTCGTGACTGACTCTGGGGTTGTGCGCTCATCTCACTCAAGAGGCCGGGGGCCAGCGCTGTCCGGAGACACTTCCGGGTCACGTGGCCAGCGTGACGAAGCTGCTCTGGTGAGCCAGCACAGCACACAGAAATGCCATTTACCTTCCCGCTATAAAGCGGTACCTATTTATCTACTTGCACTTAAGGGTGCTTTCGAACTGCTAGGTAGGCAGGAGCTGGGACCGAACGACGGGAGCTCACCCCGCCGCGGGGATTCAAACCGCCGACCATACGATCGGCAAGTCCTAGGCGCTGAGGTTTTACCCACAGCGCCACCCGCGTCCCTAGTCCCAACAGAATTAAAAGCACAAAACATCAAACATTAAAAACTTCCCTAAACAGGGCTGCCTTCAGATGTCTTCTAAAAGTCAGATAGTTGTTTATTACCTTGACATCTGATGGGAAGGCATTCCACAGGGCGGACGCCACTACCAAGAAGGCCCTCTGCTTGGTTCTACGAATCTACAGCTATGTTGTGGGTGGGATTCTGGCCCCTCCTGCTTAACTCCAGGCTGAGAGGGCTGCTGGAATGATGTCTTCATATTAGTGCTGGGCCGTGTCTACCTTATCTTTGGATTTCCTCTGCTGGATCCTGGTGAGTAACCTTTGGGTTCTTGCTTTTGCTTGTGCTCTCATGATCTGCTTGTGCAGACTGCCTTGGGACCCTGCGGTTGGTGGGACCTAACCCTGGCCACACCCGAAACACGTCAGTGGGTCTGACACACACGCAAACCCAGACCCCACGTTCTCTGCCACATATCACGCAAACTCCTTCGTGGACACACTGCCCAGGCCAACGTATCGTTCCTCTTTCTACCTACCAAAGCACTGGCCTATCGACAAGCAGACGGCACTGGTCTCTTGGCATCCTTTGCAATTGAGCACTTTATAGCTCAGCCAGCCTGAGGTATCAGGAGTTCGGGAAACGGAGGAAGAGAAAGAGAAAATGTGAAGAAACACCAGCCAGAGAGTAATATGGATGGTATCAATGTAATCCTACAAAACCCAGGATGTTAATCTTTTAGCAAAGCCCACTACATCCAGTCCCAACACTCTGCAGTCCAGGGATTTGCAAAATTCCCAAGACTGGGGGCAGGATCTTTCTATGTGTCTTGGGCAGTGCATGGCTGCATAGGGTTGCTATGTGTCCTCATTTTCCAGGTCACTTCCTCTTTTTCAGGGGTAAATGTGAGACATATTGTGGCATCTGAATATAGACTGCATTTTTAATCAAGACTTATATTGGCTTATATCTTGATCAGGTTCCTAAATTCTAAAAATAATGTTTCTTCCAAGGTAGAAAACCAGCAAGCGGCTCCAGCAAGCAGCTGGCAAGCAAAGGGCCCCCTGGTTTATTGCGGTCATAAAAAGGCTGAGAAGAGTACAACTAAGTTGTAAAAGTGGTAGGTAAATAGTAAGGTTTTGCCATTCGGCCTCTCAATATACAAAGAGTCATTTGCCTAAAGGTCAAAAAGGCTAAGCATCTGGCTGGCTGGTATTTTGGGAAGCGTTTTAAAAGCTGTTCCTTGTTTCTTTTTAAATTGAGATCCTTTTACTCTGCAAAGATTTCTTTTCCTTTTAAAAAGCTATATATGTTATGTATTAAATATATTGGCATAGATGTAATTATGCAAAGGATTTAAGAAATGCTAGATTCTTATTTCATATAGTTGTAAGAGTTGTATTTATCCTGAAATTAAGTCAGCCACCAGCCTAGCCCCCCTGCCAGACAAGGAGACGCCATCGAGCACTCCTGATATATAGTTGTCAGGCATTTGTTTAGAAACCTTCAAATGAAGGAGATCTTTCAATGTTGATGTGAAACTCAAGATCCTTGACATATGTTTAAGATAAAAATTTAAGATTAACCATTTGTTTTAGAAGGCAATAGGGCAAGGAGGGCAAGAGGTGAGCTGGTAATTAAGATTCCTTGTTGAGACACATGTAAGATATATTACTACTTATTTGTCATTTATAGATGTAACAATATATAACTCTTTGTGTTCCATATAAGGACAGGAGGATGTGGGTGTATCTTTTGTGATTGGATATAGCAGGCAGCCAATAGGAATTTCAACCAGGCTGATTGGACAGATGCAGCCACAGGAGGAGCAAAGGGGGCTGGATTAAGGGAATATAAGTGCTGGCCATAATGGCAGGAGCCCGGGCCAGAGCTTGGTAACCATATACCACTGTGCCTCTCATTTATTTGTCTGACAAATAAATTATTATTTTAATTTCTCTATTGCTGCGTTGAATATTTCATTCCAGCTAAGCGTTAACCACAAGCAGGGTGCTACATTATGGCCTTTATTTGCTTTGAACGGCCGTCATATTGTCCTCTCTTTTTTGCTCTTCAAAATATGGCAACCCTACATATGGAGCCAAGCCAGTCTAGGCCCAGGCCGCTTTGAAACCATACGTTTAAAGCACAAGGATAGCATTTTAAAGTGTCATGGCCTCCCTCCCCAAGGAATTCTGGGAGCGGCAGTTTGTCCCCCTGTCCCCCTCACAGAGCCACAGTTCCCAGAGCTCCTTAGGAAGAGAGACTGGTTTTTTGAAAACCACTTTGAGAACTGAAGCTCTGTGAGGGGGGTCTTCACAAACTGCAGCTCCCATAATTGTTTGAGGGAAGCCATGTAGGGTGTGAATGTGAAGAGAATCTTGGGCATCTCTTTGTTCAGTCATGGCACTGATTAGGTTATTATTCCGTCAAATTAAAAACACCCACAAAAATTAATGCAAAACTAGCAAAACTTGGGTCTGTTTTACAGATGAAGATGAACTGCTGGCAGTAATTTTCTTTAGTTGCTGGGTGGGTAGTTGAATCAATTGCCTCTGATAGATGCCCCCCACCCCCTGAGTCAAATGCCCCCTAATCCTTCCCTGTAAGCCAGTCCTTTTGGTTGTCTTTCTTCTAAATCCAGCCCTGACAATATATCCATTGCTTTCATAAATGTCTTTACAGCCGGGGTTGGCAGCGTCAGTCCCAGGGGGCAAATGCAGCCCTCTATCCACACCTCTGTCTAACCCTTAGAAATCTCCCAAGGCCAAACCCGTCACTGGACTGCTCCATACCCTCCTCTAACATTTCCAGGGTTTTGTTTTTTTTTACTTTGCTCGAATGTGTCCTTAAACTGCAGTAACGCCTCTTGCTTCCCTGAATGTGGAGAGGTACATGTGGAGACCTCTGGTTTGTGCGCGGCTGAGCAAAGTTGAGAATCACATTGTGTGTGGCCCCTGGAAGGTCGCCCACTTTGGAATGCGGCCCCTGGGATCACAAAGTTTCCCTGTTCCTGCTGTATTGATGGCCTCCTAGCAATCCTCCCTCTATTCTCTTCATCCTTTACTCTTCTCCTGAGGCCCAAACACGGCTAACAGCAGAACTGGAGAGAGTCTCCTCAACCTCCCTGGCCCATGTGCGTGCGAGAGACTCTGGCTTCCTTGAGCTGCTCCCACGCCGCATGCTATGTGTCCCCACCACAGAACCACAACAGTTCTCATTTGCTTTCAATTGCCGGGTTCCCCTCCTCTTAATACCCAGCTAGGCAACAAGATGAACTCACCACAGGCAGATTTGTCGCAAGCTGTGAGGGGAAGAAAAGCAGAGTCCGAGAATGAGTGTACATGCCCCAAATATTCTATTATCCCCAGATTTCTTTCTTTCCACATCCAAAGCGTTACCGCAGGGCAGAAATATTCCTGTCGATACAATCAACAGAACCCTGCAATAAAGCAGGGAGTTTTTCCTGGCACAACGTTCAAATCTATATTATTATTATTATTATTATTATTATTATTATTATTATTATTATCATCATCATCATCATCATCATATCGCCATATACCCTCAGGTCTCAGGGCATCTCACAGGATAAAATCACAACATAAAAACACAGAATACATAAAATAATACATGGAATTGGGGGAGACTTGCTACCTTTCATTTGGTGTTCCTTTAACGCTTCCTTGAGCTTCATAGTCGTTTTCCTCCGGAATTCAACCAATTCATCCAACAGAGCCTGGTCTTGGGGGTAGATCGAGATAAATAGGATGTGTGTAACATCGGGAGCACCCTACAAATTCCTTCTGTAAATGACCAAGAGGCCTTTTTCTGGCAAATGAGGCCCTGGGAGCTTCAACCCCAGCAAAAGGGCACCTGAGGGAGAGAGGAGTCGGTATCCTCACCTGTCAGGTGGGTTTGAAGCAGACTCTCCGTGCTGAACCTCGCCTCGTGGATCAGGGCGTCAACTTTGCTCTTAACTAGGGGGAAAGGGGGAGTAAAAGGGTGGCTGTAGACCAGGGGTCAGCAAACTTTTTCAGCAGGGGGCCGGTCCACTGTCCCTCAAACCTTGTGGGGGGCCGGACTATATTTTGAAGGAAAAAAGAAAATGAACAAATTCCTATGCCCCACAAATAACCCAGAGATGCATTTTAAACAGAAGCACACATTCTACTCATGTAAAAACACGCTGATTCCCGGACTGTCTGAGGGCTAGATTTAGAAGGCGACTGGGCCGGATCCGTCCCCTGGGCCTTAGTTTGTCTACCCATGCTGTGTAGACTGTAGGAGCCTGAATATGCAGAGAGCAACAATTGGGAGGGGAAAAGGGCAGAGGGATTTCAAGAATACCAGGCAGCTGTTAAGAGTCGGGAAGGGCAGGCAGAGCTGCATTGTGCATCTTTCCAGATAACAACTTGGGTATAAATACCCAGACAGGCTGTGTACACATTACTGGATTAAGACGCAGCCAAGTCATTCTTTTTCTCAAATTCGGATTAAAGCTGGCTGGTGGAAAAACACTTTGAACAACAGGATAGATATGGGTTGTGGCTATGCGTACACCGCTTCCCAAACCAGCGCTGGGAGCACTTTGGGCATAGAGGGAAACAGGAGTGTGTGCACAGCCAGAGTGTTACACCGCAGGTTGAAGAAGCAGATCCTGTTCTCAAGCACAGAAGCCAGCTCTGCCACTCTCAGGTCTCCTGTTCCCTCTAATTTCTGTGTCCTTGTCCTTTGCTGCCCAAGGGGATGCGGTGAAGCAAAGATGGGTGCTGGGAGCCAGGCCACTGGGGGAACTCTGGGTTGGCACCAGACCTGGGAGCTCCTTTGACCTTGCCACCAACCCAGCAGGGCTGGGGGAACAGCTGCCAATCCAAAACTCCCCCCCCCAAAAAAAAAGCTTGCCACCACCTCACCCATCTTGTCCTGGCGAATGCCAGCAGGAGGATCCCACTACTGCTCCACATTTCTTGTGCACCAAGGAGAGGGAGAGTTCTCAGGTGATGCAGGTGAAAAAATGCACAAAAAAAGTCTTTTTTTTTGAAAAGTTCATTAAATGGTGTGGATAGAGTGAGGGAGGGAAGACGTTGCTCGTTATCAGTGATGTGATGGGCGGTAGCCAGTCTGTCATCCTTGCACAGCTACATTTCACACTGCAATCCACAAACAGCTATAGCTGGTAGGGATGCACTGCTGCGACCATTTTTGATTCTTATTTTTGCAACGTTTCTGTGTCAGTTTGTAATTTTTATTTAAGTCCCCGTTAAGATTATTCTTGCTAACATAATGCATTTTTTAAAAGGTTACTTTTAGGAATATATGCACTTTTATGCTGTTTGCCCACATTTGTGCCATTGTTTTTTTTTAACTGCATCACAACATTTGGAGAAGTGTGAATTTTGATGGAAAGCTGCACTTTGGTTCACGCATTGTTTCGGGAAGGGGAAATTGGGTCAGCTGGCATTAAATGCAAATGGAAGCTGCTCTCTCCTCCATCCCTACTAGATAAAGAAATCACATTTTTTCTGCAGTGAACATAGCCTTGGATGACTCATGCTGCCCGGGTAAGAACCATGCAGTCACTACCCAGTCAGATGATCAGCATGAAATTCAGGCCCCCTGATTGTCTAGTGTGGACCCTGAGCCTTTAAGCAGAGCTGGAACTTGTATACCTGCCAAGCCAGAAAACTGGCTGGTGGCATAGTGCAGGAAGAAATTCCCCTCCAGACCGCTGAGGAGCACTTCGGCCCGCTCCTTGAGGCGGCTGTCCTGGATCTTGCTCGGGACAACCTCTGTCCGGAGCTTGGCCACATTCTCCTTGAACTTTTGGTCGCACTGCAGGCAGCCCCAGAGGCTTATGGGAAACCAGGCCAGAAGCAGAAGCTGCAAAAGCGGTCCTAGGGGAGGCATGCTGGAGCCAAGCGGAATGAGAGCGCCTCAAAGTTCCGCAGGAAGTGACATCACAATGGGGGCGAGTTATGGAAGGGGCATCTGACAAGGGTTAGGTTTGCTTAGGGAGAGGACAGATAGGGACACCTCAGTCTGGGGGGGGGGGGTTCTTCCTCCCGAAGGTTAGAGCCCTCTTGCATCCTGTGGTTTCCATCAAATGATATTCAGAAGCCTACTGACTGCAACCGTGGAAGCCATCATACATTTAAAGCACAAACCCCACATCTAGAATCCTGGCTGCTGTAGTTTACCCTCACAGAGCTACATTTCCCAGCACCCTTGACAAACTACAGTTCCCAGAATTTTTCAGAGGGAAAAAATGTTCTTTAAGTATGTGGCGTGCATGCAGCCAGCATTTATTGATTCAGTTGTTTAAAATTTGTTCTTACTGAAGATTTTCTTGCGTAACAAAACTAGGAAGAAAATACATACAGCATCTCCACTTTCAATTCATGGATTCTTTTTCAGTTTGTTTACATTTGGTACAAGACACTGTTGACATCGTAGACATTATGTGTTTGGGGGGAAAGAGAGAGAGGGGAATAATGATCTTTTGTTCAACTGCCCAGTGTTTGTCCAGGGTGCAGCCAGAATTTATAAAGCGTTTTAGAGTGTTCAAAGCATTCCTCTTCCTCTTAATCTTGCTGCAATCTTTACAGCATCCCTAAAAGATGGCTCACGGTATGTCTTTCAGAAGGCATGCAGGCCTCAAGGGGAAGAGCATTCCCTTAGCCTTGGGGCCATCGTTGTAAAGGCCCTGCTTCTCACATCTGCAGTTGTATGTTCCTATACTGGTGCGGCAAGAGGAGCAGGCCGTGTTTTGAAGAAGGTGGGCGTGAGGGTGTTAATATAAGGAGACGAATCTCCCTCCATTCCCTGGGCAAAGTTTGCAGAGACCAAGAACTAGAAATGGAGATGGGGTGCCGAAAAAACCACAGCACGGCCCTTTGGTCACTTCTCAGACGGCATCTTTACTTGATTCTCTCCTGCCCTGGGTGGAAACAGCCCGGCCAAGCCTGGCACCGCCTGGAAGAGCTGGGAGGTGGTGTCGTGGGCATCAGTTTGACGCAGGTAGCAGAGAAATGCCGTCCACAGGAAGGAGCAAGCCCCCACGTAGGCTGTGCGCAGCAGGGGTGGCACAAGAGCAAAATTCACTGCCTGGTGGAGGGAGAGAGAGAGAGAGAGATGAGGAGGGAGGAACATAAACCGCCAATCCTTCTTGGACAGCAGCACATGCTCTGATTGTTCCTGGTATTATTTTATTGGCTGACTGATTATACAATTCCCAAAGGGCTCAGGGTGCTGTACAAGGCGGTGGTTGTTCTCCCCAGCCCCCAACTTCCATTTCATCCCAACAACAACAACCCTGTAAGGTAGGGCAGGACGTGAGAAAGTGGTCACCCAGGGAGCTTTGTGGGGATTTGGAGCTCCCTGACCTTCGTCTGACATGGCAACCACAACACTGCAGTGGATTCTGTAAAGGGGATGGTCAGCTTTATCACCCAGGTTTCTGGGCTCTTTGCTTCCTTATGAAACTAGCTTCTTCAAGAAAGCGAATGATCCCTAATTACTGTAGGAATGTATCTGAACCATCTGAGAGGTAGGGGTCATCAGCATCCCATGGTCTTGGGCAGGCATAGGCAAACTCTGGCCCTCCAGATGTTTGGGACTACAATTCCCATCATCCCTGACCACTAGTCCTGTTAGCTAGGGATGATGGTAATTGTAGTCTCAAACATCTGGAGGGCCAGAGTTTGCCTGTGCCTGGTCTTGGGGAAGGTAGCTCTGTGTGCCTTTTAGACTACCGGTGATACCTCTTGTGCTTATCGCATACTTGTTTGTTGTTCTTTCAAATATCTTATAAACTGCTCTTTACAGCCAAACCCTCAGAAAAAGAAGTACATAAAAAGAGTGCTCCTGTATGCGCTAGGCACACAAAGTAGGCGCATGATTATTTCGGAGAAACTGCTCTGAGTCACACAAGTCATTAACAGTCTAAAGAAAAGGCAGCGATGAAGAGAGATGTTCAAGGCCCTCTTAAAAGCCTGTGCTGAAGCAGCCAAGCATAAGCCAATCACAAGGAAGTTCCATAACTGTGGGGCCACCACAGAAAAGTCCCTGTCTCTCACATATGCTAGCCTAACTGGCTTTACCAATGGGCATGTGAGCAGGACCTCCAGATATTAGCATATATGAAGGTCATAGGGTGAAGGCCATCCTTGAGGTCACCCGGATCTCCAGTCAGTCTCTTTTAGGGCAATCCTTCTCAAAGTCCATGGGCTCAGTGGTAGAGCACCTGCTTTGCGTTCAGAAGGTCCCAGGGCTGGGAGAGATCCTTGCCTGAAACCCTGGACAGCTCCTGCCAATCAGCATAGACTATACTGAGCTAGGTGGACCAATGATATGACTGGGTACAAGGCTATTTGGGGCGGGTCCCAAAATATCAACCACTCTGTTGAACTTCTGGCACTTTCTGAAGCCTAAAACAAAACAAAACAACCCAAACCCAAACCAAACCACCCTCCAGCAGGCTTTCTAACTGAATTCTGTTTTTATAGTTTTAATTCATTTGTAATCTTATTGTTTTGGGTCTCCTGAGAGACAGCTTTGATTAAGCGGTGTACAGATTGTTGAAATAAATAAACAATTTCAATACATTCCCGGCAGGCTTTCAAAAATCCAGTGTATTCCTAGGGCAACTGGGAAAGAAGTGATGCATTTCAAATATTTTAGGTTTGCTTTTCAGCAGCTCCCTGACTAGCAAAAATGAAGCAGGGGAATGTTTTTCCTAATGCTTTATCCCTTTATGACAGGAAAAACCTGCCTGTCTCTCTTGCAGTTGTCTATTGGCACAGGAGCTCTGTTGGGGGGGGGGGAGCTGGCAAGGTTTCCAGCTCATTCAGGGAAGGAAAGCACGGACCACAATACATACCTGGAACAAGGTCCAGCACAGCACACCAGCCTAAATTGGGGGGAAATAAATAGCAAATTTAACATAAGGGTTAAAGATGAAGTTCCTCAACAGTGTTTGGATTTCACACTAAGGAGTTGCAGGACTTTGCTGCGGAGTTCACAGCAGCTACTCCTGAGGCACCAAGAGTCAGAAGCTACCTTAACAAAATGGCTGACAGACTGTGCACCAAAGTATTATTCTTGTTATTTATTAATCGGCTTCCAGATCTGTCCCAAGGCGAGGCACAAAATATAATAGAAAAGTCACAAAAATAACCAAAGATTAGTTTAAGAACAATACAAAATGGACACACACACCCCAGCAGAGTCCTGTCCAACCAGCTAGGAAATCTTGACAGGAGGAAAAAAATATCTTCAGTTGTTTCTGGGAAATTCAGATAGTGGGCCCCTGCTACTATTGAAAAAATCCGGGAAAGAGAAGATATTCCAGCAGACTTTAGGGATGCCAAAATTATCAATCTCTTTTTAAAAAGTGACAGAACTGATTGTGGAAACTATTGAGGCATCTCTCTATTAGCTGCGGCCGGCAACATTGTTGCAAGGATCTTAGCAAACCGTCTCTTAACAATATCCAAGGTGACCCTTCCTGAATCCCAAAATGGTTTCCGGCCGTCTTGGGGGACAGTGGACGTGATTTTCACCGCTCGATAGTTTCAAGAAAAATGCAGAGAGCAAAACAAACCCCTGTATATGGTGTTTATTGACCTGACTAAGGCTTTCGACAGGGACGCAGGTGGCGCTGTGAGTTAAACCACAGAGCCTAGGGCTTGCCGATCAGAAGGTTGGCGATTCAAATCCCCAGGATGGGGTGAGCTCCCGTTGCTCGGTCCCTGCTCCTGCCAACCTAGCAGTTCGAAAGCACGTCAAAGTGCAAGTAGATAAATAGGTACCGCTCTGGCAGGAAGGTAAACGGCGTTTCCGTGCGCTGCTCTGGTTCACCAGAAGCGGCTTAGTCATGCTGGCCACGTGACCCGGAAGCTGTACGCTGGCTCCCTCGGCCAATAAAGCGAGATGAGCAACGCAACCCCAGAGTCATCCGCAACTGGACCTTATGGTCAGGGGTCCCTTTACCCTTTACCTTTTAAGGCTTTCGACACTGTAAATTGTAATGCCCTGTGGACTGTCCTTCTGAAAATTGGCTGCCCAGATAAATTTGTAAACATCATTCGGCTCCTCCATGATAATATGACAGCAACAATTGCAAATAACAATGGCTCTCAAAGTGAACCATTCTCAGTGGGATCAGGTGTTAAACAGGGTTTCCCCAACTCTATTTATTATTTTCATTGCCATGATCCTACACTTTGTCAAAGGGAAACTCCCCACCAGAGTAGAAATCAGTAACCCTCCAGGTCCCAACCCTTCCCGGGATACTGAAAAACTAGTCTTTATGGTGCCACAATGCTCTCTTTTTTTCTGTTTGTGTGTTTCTTTGCTGTAACAGCCTAGCACAGAATCTACAGAGCTGTTATTATTACCTTGTACGTTGGCCAAAACTTCTCCTGCAGCTTCCCAAATATGTTGCTTTCACCATCCAGGAGAGAGAGACCTGAGAAAGGGAGGGAAGCAAACTCATCACCTCCAAAGACCTCTCCAGACCCCTCCAGCCCCCTCTTCACCCCTGTTGTCTCTCACCGGTATAAAAAGCCCCGATGGTGACTGGCGCAGCGATGACCTGGTCGCAAGCGACCTTTGCTATCACCGTGGTCACCTTCGCTCCTGGAAGAAGGCGCTCCAGGCTCCGGAACCAGGCATAATTGAAGTTGGCGTGGAATGTGAACCCGACCAGCGCCACTTTTGCCGTCTGATTCAGATCCAAACCGTCGTGTCTGCGGGGATCCTGGCTCGGCTTAGCCAACTTCTGCTGGGCTGCATCTGCGGCTGAAAACAGTGTGCCGTAGGCAACAACATTCGCTAGCCACGGATGGCGATGCACCAGACCAAGCAGGGGGTGCATTTGAATACAGAGCTGGTGTGGCGGAAGTGCAGTTCCCCGAGATGGCCCCTAGGTGGCGGCGTCCTCTGCTCAGGTGGGTTGCAATGTCGCCTCCTGCTGGTATATATCTGCAAATGCACACAGAAAGGCATGTGGCTATTATCTTCCGAGGCCAGAAGGCTGTGGTTGTGTTGGTCAATTGTGTGAAAAACTTGGGATGTGGCTTAATCCTTAAAGAGCTTAGGTTCTGGGGATGTTAAGGATCACTTTCTTCCATATGCTTTTTTAAAATTGCATTTATTTATTCCTCCACAGTTACTCAGAGCAGGACTTCCAGTGGGGCTGCCCCTGTTCTGTGGAATAGCATTCCTGTCAAGATACGACAAGCGCCCACTCTCTGAACTTTCTGGAAACAATTGAAGACATTCTTGCTCCAACAGGCTTCTCCAGCTGGATGAAAAGATCTCTGCCACTGGTGTTTATTTTGTATTGTTTTTAAAATCACATCTACCATTTTCTGTGTTGTTTTTAAGTGTTTTTAGCTGTTTCAGTTGTCTCCTGTACGTTGCCTTGAGATGGGTGCATTCGGAAGGCAACTAACAACTTCTCTCACAGACAACATCCCTTCCCATAAAGTCTGCGGCAAGTGACAAGTGTTTTCTGAAGACATGCCTAGACGAGATGCTCTAAAGTGTCCTGAATTTCCCCTTTAAATAATAACCCTGGTAAAGTAGTTATAAATCTATAAGGACAAAAGGGGAGGAAATGCTCAGTGCCCTCACCAGATAACTGATCTTTCTAGTTAAATCAGTTTGAAACTAGTTTATGTTTACAAAAGAAACAGGAATAAACTCTGTCGTAAAGCTGTTTATATAAACACAAATCTGTGTATGCAACATCCTTGCCCAGATTCCTGTTGGACCACAGTATAAATACTTACCTACACAGGGGTATTTCTGCACCTGCTTAATGCTGCCCGCCCTTTACACAAACAGGATCATGTCATCTCATTTTAATATCCGGCTGTTCACACCCGTGTCACTTTTGTGCACCATCTCTGCACCACTGGATTATGCACTTTCACCCACATGCAGTGAGAAGGTCTCGACACTCACCACACGCCTCAAACACAGGCAGCAGGTGCACACACCACATTTAAAGCACACGGGAACTGTAGTTTGCCCCCGCACAGAGCTACAACCCCCAGCCTCCTTAATAAACTACAATTCCCAGGATTCTTTTTTGGGGGAAGCCATGCACTTTAAATGTGGTGTGTGCTCTGCATGCACTGCAGCCCCCAATTCTATGTGCTGCCCAACTACAACATGCCAACATCCTCTTCAGGCCTCTCTCTAATAACATACTTCTCCTATGGTAAGACAATCTTCTATATTCCACATGCACGGCAATGCACAGTTCTGCAGACTGCAGCCGCCTCTGCTCTCTCTGGGCCCCTGTGACGAAGCAGCGCTATCCTTTATGGGCATGATGTGTGCGCACACCTCCCACAGAGCCTCTTCTGCCACAGCATTTAATGCAGGACAAAAGGATAATGTTAAACCCCCCCCCCTCCCATCATAAATACAGGTGGGAAAGATTGGATCTGAATGAAACAGGAATCCACATCATTTTAGTTGAAAGGTTAGGGAGAGACATCTGTGAGGAGGATCAAATAGGAATTTAGGAGCTTGTTTGTCAGCGTCATATGTTAGAGCATTTGTTTAATTATTACATTTCTAGTCTGTCTTCTCTTCTCCCACCCTTTTCTCTTCACAACAATCCCGTGAGGTAGCTTAGGCTGAGAGAAAGTGATGGGCCCAAGACGAGACTGTGAGCTTTGTGGTGTCAGACTGAAGATTTGAACCTGTCCTCATCGGTCACTCTAACCATTGCTCAGTTTTAACCAAAGTTCTGTACTCTTGCAGAAAATCTGACATATATAACATATTAATCAGGACACAGCTTGCACTTGTTTTTAGCAGAGACACCCAATGCTGGGACATATGAAATACAGTGGTACCTCAGTTTACGAACTTAATCCGTTCTGTAAGTCTGTTCTTAAACCAAAACCGTTCTTAAACTGAGGTGCGCTTTTCCTAATGAGGCCTCCTGCCGCCGGTGCCCTTCCACCATTCGGATTCCGTTCTTAGACCGAGGTAAAGTTCTCAAACCGGGACACTATTTCCAGTTTTGCGGAGTTTGTAAACGAAATCGCTCTTAAACCGGACTGTTCTTAAACAGAGATACCACTGTAATCAGAAAGCAAAGTGTGCCTTGGAGCACGTACAAAGTGCATTTCTCACACAGCAGTGCAGGGCCACAAACCACAGCACAGGTGGGTAGATAAATTCATCTCCGTCAGTATTTTGCGCCTCTCTCTCTCTCTCTCTCTCTCTCTCTCTCTCTCACACACACACACACACACACACACACACCCTTCTCTTTGTCTCTCTCAAGCCCACCCGATTTCTTTCCCCATTGCGTTGCAGCCATTATTACCCCGAATCCTTTCTTCTTTTCTTCTAGGGCTAGAAGAAGCAATAAGGGACGGGTCAGCCACGCTTGTCTGCTCCACAGAACTATAAATATCTGGACACATGGTCAGGGTGCAGACAGGGAAGACAGCAGGGAAGGGGGTGGGTGGGAGAGAGCCATTGAATAGCCAATCCTTTCTGCATACTAAGAAAGTATACTTGTGGGGAGAAAGCAAAGCAGCTGTGGAGGGAGGAAGTTGGCAGCCCATTTGAGAACCAAATAGAATACCAGACCCAGCCCCAAATTGCAAGCAGACATATCTGGGCAAGACAGAGTTAATTGGGAGAGAGACCTGAGAAAGGGCTGGCTGAATCAATAGATCACACAAATACACAAACCTTATTTACCTAATAAGCTCTCTCCCTTTCCTCTTTAATCTTAATACTTACGATTTTCTGAGGTGCATGGGATTTATTTATTTGTATGTTTCTGTGTCATAAGGTAAAGGTAAAGGTACCCCTGCCCGTACGGGCCAGTCTTGACAGACTCTAGGGTTGTGCGCCCATCTCACTCTATAGGCCGGGGGCCAGTGCTGTCCGCAGACACTTCCGGGTCACGTGGCCAGCGTGACGAAGCTGCATCTGGTGAGCCAGCGCAGCACACGGAACGCCGTTTACCTTCCCGCTAGTAAGCGGTCCCTATTTATCTACTTGCACCCGGGGGTGCTTTCGAACTGCTAGGTTGGCAGGCGCTGGGACCGAGCAACGGGAGCGCACCCCGCCGCGGGGATTCGAACCGCCGACCTTTCGATCGGCAAGTCCTAGGCGCTGAGGCTTTAACCCACAGCGCCACCCGCGTCCCCAAATAGACAATATTTGTTGTTGTTGTTGTCACTGCTTCTGTGTCATACCATTTCCTAATTGCTTACGTAGGGTGATATCTCAGCTCTGTAAAAAATACCTGTAAAAGTGTATTCAAATCACTTTCTTTCCCTCAAAGAATTATGGGCTTTGTAGTTTACCCCTCACAGAGTTACAATTCCCAGCAGCCCACAACAAACTACGGAGCCCAGAATTCTTTGAGGGAAAGAATGGGCTGTATATGCAGCCTAAGTCCTACTCAGAATAGTACACTTACTGAAACCAATAGACAAATCAGATAAAAGTGTAGTTGTTCACCACAAGGAGTTATGGGTAATATTCAATTATAGTCATCTCAGAAATCAGCAGACTGAAATCAATTGACTCTACTCTCTGAACAAGACTAAGATTGAATATCACGCCTAATTCTTTGTGGTGAACAACTGCATTATTATATCTTTTAAAGGATTATAATTAAAGTTAGTTAGTTATACACCACTTTTTCCCCTCACAGGACTCAATGTAGTTTATGGCTAAAAATAGGAACTGTGAAAAATATAGAAGAAACAATTATTTAAAAACAATTAAACACTGATAGAATTATATATATATTCTATTAAAACCATACCAGTAATTTCAATAAAAACACCACAGTCAGATGGGCAGATTATCTGCCCATCTGAATGGGGTGTTGTTGTTGTTGTTAATATTAATATTTATTACTATATTTGTTGTTGTTGTTGTCACTGCTTTTTTCTGGAGGCATGCAGGGGTATGCATACCCCTAAACATTTTGTGAAGCATTATTTCAATATGAGTAGGAAAATGAGAGTACCCTTAAACATTTTTTTTAGAAAAAAAGCACTGGTAGTTGTTATTTTAAGGTACCCATCTCCTGGGGCTCGGTCTGAAACAGGTTCGACATATCTTAACCTCTCACAACCTGTCTTTGGTGCCTTTCTTTCCTCCGGAGTGCTATTTGCTACGATCTCAGCCTCTGGGAGTTACGTACGTACTGGGAAAAGAAAACCACGAGCCTCTTTGTTCCGGCACCAGGGGGCGCTGTTTTATCACATGTGCCGGGAACAGGTTTTCTCTTGCGCTATCCCCATAGAAATGAATGAGCCGGTGCTCCAGAATGCAGAGTCGATGCAATCTCCTGTTCCTTTCAGAAGGGCTTGCGCAAAAATAGGCCTAGTGGTAGATTGTGCTAATTCTTTCTCGTTCTTATCTGTTCAGCCTCATCTCTGCTGCTGGGCACCTCTTGGGTACTTGATAGGAGGGACTGACTCTCTTGAATGGTTTGGGTGGGAGGGTGGGGTCTTCTACTTTTATAGCTATTTATATATTTCTTTATTTAAACATTTATATCCTGCCTTTCTAAAACAAGCACACACAACAGACACAATGGTTCTTATCTAGCTGGCGATCTTTCCAAAACCAGAGGCGATTCAAAGAGACGCATTCAAAGCTGCTGTGCTAGCTTCCCATGTGTTATCAGCGCTGCAGAAGAGATTTTAGCCAGTTTGACTGTACAGTGATACCTTGGGTTACATACGCTTCAGGTTACAGACTCCGCTAACCCAGAAATAGTGCTTCAGGTTAAGAACTTTGCTTCAGGATGAGAACAGAAATCGGGCTCTGGCGGCGCAGCAGCAGCAGGAGGCCCCATTAGCTAAAGTGGTGCTTCAGGTTACGAACAGTTTCAGGTTAAGAACGGACCTCCAGAACGAATTACTTAACCTGAGGTACCACTGTATGCTGATGCATAGTCAATCCGCATGACGTTTGGGGCCATGGTTCATATGTGCACATGCCGTATATTACTTTGTAATTGAACTGCAAGTCCCAGGTGGCTGTGATTACACTACGTGGTCAAGTCCAAAAGCCCTTTGCAGTTTGTCCGCCTGATTTAACTGCTAGATGATGATGATGATGATAATGATGATGATAATGATAATGATAATAATAATAATAATAATAATAATAATAATAATAATAATAATATATTTATACCCCACCCATCTGGCTGGGTTTCCCCAGCCACTCTGGGCACCTTCCAACAAAAGATTAAAAATACATTAAAACATCAGTCATTAAAAAATTCCCTAAACAGATGTCTTCTAAACGTCAGATAGTTGTTTATTTCTTTGGCATCTGATGGGAGGGCGTTCCACAGGGTGGGTGCCACTACCAAGAAGGCCCTCTGCCTGGTTCACTGTAACCTCACTTCTCACAGGGAGGGAACCGCCACAAGGCCCTTGGAGCTGGACCTCAGTGTCCAGGCTGAATGATGGGGGTGGAGACGCACCTTCAGGTATACTGGACCGAGGCCGTTTAGGGCTTTAAAGGTCAGCACCAAGACTTTGAATTGTGCTCGGAAATGTACTGGGAGCCAATGTAGGTCTTTCAAGATCAGTGTTACGTGGTCTTGGTGGCCGCTGCCAGTCTAGATGCCACATTCTGGATGAAGAATTCTTTGTAACTTCCAGCTGACAGCCAACTGCTCCACAAACAATTCTTCTTTTTAAGAACAATTTTATTGTAAGTTTTAAAACTACATTAACCAGTAAAATTCAAACTCATTTATAAGAAAAGGCAAACCACAACTGCACAGAAAAGAGAAAGAGAAAAAAAGAATAGCGAAAGGATAACTAAGAAGACCCTTTATCACATTTATATCGTGCGTAATGTATCATTTATCCACACACAGAAAGGCAGACTCCACCAGCTCCACCGATAATTCTGTGTGACATAAAAAAAGTGGCATCCTTCTATCTAGAGTAGCAGGTCTTGGGCATTTTTAAAAGCTGCGTCTCACCATCTTAAGCCATGCTGAGCACATGCACCTATTTGGGTTCCGATGAAGTTTCCACTTTCCATTTTTTGCTCATGAGCTTTGCAGGTGGCAAGAATCTGCCTTAAGCGTCACACAGATAAATATAGCGTCGCACACGTTTAAGTGCATCATCGCTCTGGATGGAGGACTTTGTTGAGTCACTTCTACCTCTAAAAGTAGTCCGGGGAACCTTTCCTTTCGGCCCTGCCCCGGATAACCTCATTTACTGCGATTCCCTTCGCTGCCTCCCGTGGAGTTTTTGCTGTGTCACACTGGCAACCTGACCCAGGCCTGGAAATCAGGAGTGGAGCCACGCACCTTTACCCCACAAGGGGGCAGAGTAGCTTTGGCAAGACAGACCGCGGCAAGAGCTGTGGGCTTCGATAATCACAGCGCTGTGTAGAAAGCTGAAAGTCGGACTCCTTTATTGGCTCCATCTAGCTCAGTATTGTCTACAGTGATGGACAGCAGCTCTCCAAAGTTTCATAGAGGGGAGATGCCTGGTATTGATCGTGGGACCTCCTGAATGCAAATTAGATGCTCTACCCCTGAGCTACAACATACTCTCCAATGAAAATAGGTAAAGGTAAACGGACGCCTGACCATTAGGTCCAGTTGTGACTGACTCTGGGGTTGCGGTGCTCATCTCGCTTTAGTGGCCGAGGGAGCCGGCGTACAGCTTCCGGGTCACGTGGCCAGCCTGACTAAGCCGCTTCTGGCGAACCAGAGCAACGCACGGAAACGCCGTTCACCTTCCCGCCGGAGCGGTACCTATTTATCTACTTGCACTTTGATACGCTTTCAAACTGCTAGGTTGGCAGGAGCAGGGACCGAGCAACGGGAGCTCATCCCATCACGGGGATTCGAACCACGACCTTCTGATCGGAAGCCCTAGGCTCTGTGGTTTAGACCACAGTGCCACTCGCGTCCCCAATGAAAACAGGGACATCCTATTTCATGGGTATGCAAACGAAGGCTCGGGGGCCGGATCCAGCTCAATCGCCTTCTAAATCCAGCCCACGGACGGTCCGGGTATCAGCGTGTTATTACATGAGTACAGTGGTACCTTGGGTTAAGAACTTAATTCGTTCTGGAGGTCTGTTCTTAACCTGAAACTGTTCTTAACCTGAAGCACCACTTTAGGTAATGGGGCCTCCCACTGCTGCTGTGCCGCCGGAGCACGATTTCTGTTCTCATCCTGAAGCAAAGTTCTTAACCTGAGGTACTATTTCTGGGTTAGCGGAGTCTGTAACCTGAAGCGTATGTAACCTGAAGCGTACGTAACCCGAGGTACCACTGTAGAATGTTTCCTTTTATTTAAAATTCATATCTGAGTTATTTGTGGGGCATAGGAATTTGTTCATTTATATATATTTCTTCAAAATATAGTCCAGCCCTCCACAAGGTCTGAGATACAGTGGACCAGCCCCCTGCTAAAAAAGTTTGCTGACCCCTGTGACCTATTCCATAACATATTGTTGTTGTTATTATATTTATACCCTGTCCACCTGACTGGGTTGCCCCAGCCACTCTGAGCGGCTTCCAGTATATAAAAACGTAATAAAACATTTAAAATCTTCCCTATACTGGGCTGCCTTCAGATGTCTTCTAAAGGTTGTATAGTTACTTATCTCCTTGGCTCATAACTCTACACCCTCTGATGTTTCTCTGACGAAAACAGGGACATCCGAAGGAGAAGTGGAACATTCCAGGATCAAATCAGAAACTGAGAAGGCTTTTGTAAATCCAGAAATGGAAAATAAGGACACCTAGAGGGTCTGCTACAACGGCCTTTCCCTGCAAACTGGATTAGGTGTGAGGAGGCCTGTTCACACTGCCATTTTTGCAGTGCATGATGTCCTCAGCAAATTTCTCTCAAACGGAGGCGCACTGTAGTGTGCTGAAAGTGGGATCCTATATGTGTGGGCAGATGTGGCAGCTACGCATTCCCCTGGTTATTTGAATTAAGCTTTGAGCAAGGGGTTAATGCAGCGAAATGTCATGAATCAGAGTTGCTGAGGATATATTTCAGTGCCGGATTGAAATGGGTCCAGCTTTGTCCAGACTTCGTTACACTTCAAAATGCACCACCGCACCAGTGCCCAGAAGTAATGTGCACTGGCTTGAATGGGACTTACTCCCAGCAACCTGTGTGTAGGATTGTTGCTGGGGAACAAAGCAATCCCAAGCCCTGAACAGCGAGGTGGAACGAAACAACGCAACAACCACTGCCATCAAAAGTCTTGCTAGCGCAGGCTGACCAGGACACAAAAGGGGGTGTTGTGTTTTTCTAATTTTTTGCTATGCCAGCTCCAAGCTAGAAGAAGCTGAGAGGTCTGAGATGGGCCCCTTTCCAGGGATGAAGCACCTTAGAATCCAGCGGATACATGTCTGGCTATGCTCCACCTCATAACATCTAGTTTCACAGCCTTCCACTGGCCAACACCAGTGGGAATGTCCGCGCTGGTAGTGTTCAGTCTGCAGCGCTGCCGGTGCCGCTGGGTGGAGGGGCTCCCTGACCATAGCTGTCAACTTTCAGATTTGAAAATAAGAGATCAGCAGCCTCACCTGTCCCGGGGACAGTCTACGGGATATCTAACAATCTGGGATAGCAGCGGGAAACGGTGCTGGAATAAGGGAATTTCCTGCAAAAAAAGGGAAGGTTGACAGCTATGTCCCTAACCCTAGCCCACAAAGGCTAATACAACCCAGAGCATGGGCGTATCTGTAACATCCTAAATCCACCCAACAGCAAGGATCAGGGTGTTAAGTTTGCATCTTAAACTCTACTTATTACTGGAATTTGGTTTTGAAAAAGTTTCCAAACCGCCCTTCGCCCAGTGGATTCCAGGGCAGTATACGAAAAGCTTAAAAAAAGGGGATTAATATAAAATACAATTAAAGAACATTTTTCAGAACTAAGAGGCAGCAAATGCTATAAATATGTTTATTATATATTTATTATTTAGCACGGTAATTATGAGGACCAAAAAGAAAAACAACACAGCCTACTTTAATCATCATCAGCTAAGATAATTGTGCTAAGCGCAGAAACAAGTTAGTTCACTGTTAACTGTCAGACAGCGAAATTAACTTTAATCCTTTAAACGTTTCAGCAATGTCAGGGAAAGTTTCTGTAAACGCAAAATATTCGTGGAACTACTGTTCTTTGTCACATTTATACTGAAACACCAGGATCAGCCTATAATTTTGTAAAACGTGAAATTGTAACCGAAATCAAGCAAGGTAAGAAGCAGCGACTATGAAAAAAGGCAGTTGCACACCATTCTTTAAGTATCATCACTTCATGGGATACTGGGCTGTGGTAATTTCCAGACGACCGGTTATTCCACGTTCATATTAATTTGGACAATTTGCAGAGATTTTATTCCCTTAAACGTTGATAGAATTAAAACGACATACATACATAAGCACGCACACAATATTAAATCCACCCAGACATGCATCGGGCACCCCTTCTGCAGAGACACACTTACTGGAAGCCCTTAAGCATTATCACTAATTTATTATTTGGCAGCACAAGTTTTCTGAGTACAGAGTTCGGGAGTCCCTAGTTTTGCGGATGAAGGAGAGGAACTGCAGAGGAGAAAATGCGTGACCCTTGGGGGGGGGAGAGAGGTTTTGGGGGAAAGCTGGGGGGGGTCCTAGTTTCTGACGTAATCCCAATCCCCCTCCCAGCAGACAATAGACCCCATTCATCCTTCTTCCTCGCCCCCCGCCCCTCTCACGATCTGTTCACACACAAAGAAACCCATTCAGCGCCCAAGAGGGCCCAGCCGCTCTCCTGCCTCTGGTTGGTGGATTCCCCCGTCACTCATTCCATTCCCCCACCCGAAAGGGGGTGTGTCGCTGCCCCCTTTCAGCCTATCTTTGTCTCGCTGTCAGATTTCGCCCCCCCCTCCCCGCCACCAGCGGCGCCGCTGCCACTCCCTCTTTTTTGCGATTGGCCGCGATGGGCGTGGCCACGGCACCGGGACTCCGCCCACCCGCCCGTGGCTGCTCAGTTGCGGTTGGGCCTTGGAGGTGTCAACATCTCTCTCTCGCTCCTATCTGCTAAGGTACAGTGCAGCCTTGTCCAGGGCCCTCTTCTTCCCTCTGCGCTGCCCTTCTCTCCTTGGTCGAGTCTCTCTGTCTCATTGACGGCGGCTGGCAAGGGGCTCTGCCAAGGTCTGGGGAGTGGGAGGGACAAGGGGGTCCGCGTGCCTGTGCATTTTTTGCCTTAATCATAGTAGCGTGCTCCAAATTGTTGATCGGGTTCCTTAGAGGGGTTGATCCTTTGTGGGGTGATCTTGCTTAAATGTGGCACTTAGCATTGCATGATGGGGAGGGGGTGGGTGGGGATTTGTTTAGATTTGTCTTCTGCTCATCCCCAGATGATAAATCAAGTTTCCCCCGCCCCCGTCCACCCCCCGATCTTTCTGCCTCGGCTTCTGCTGCTTCTGATCATGTTTTCTCTGCGGATCTGTGCGCCGGTGTTGCTTCCTGCCCCTTTCTATGTGTCCAGCGCGAGAGCGATGCGTGGCTTTCCATCCCTCAATCTGTTCTCTTCATTCCCTTCCCTATGTCTCTCCTATACATGACTCCATCTGCCTGCCCGTCCCTCCATCCATCTAGCCCTTCATTGGTGGCCAGCCAGAGAATGTCAGCTGCTGAATTTCTGCAGGGTTCCTTCTGATGCTCTCCTCCCTCCTCCATTCCCGCCTACACCCTATTCTGGGCTTTGCTCAGGTATGAATATGCAGTCCTTTCTTGCCTTTGAGCCTGGGACCCGGTAGCATTAAATAAAAACAAACTCACCCCAAATCTACTGAGGATGTAAATGGGATGGAGGCAACTATTCCTGCCAAGGAGAAATACCTACAGCACTGTACTGCAAAGGCCTCTGGTAAGGTGTTTTTGCCGAGGCTTGATGAGTGGAAACAGAACCGTTAATGTAAAGAGAAATGGGGGGTTGTAAAGGGGACTTAATCCGAAGAGGTTTGGAATGACAATGGAAGATGGCACTGCAGAAGGATGTGGAATATGGGTGCAGGTTGTAAGCCTTGTACACCTGGATTTACTGGCAAGAATAGGCCTGTCTTCCGTCTCCCAAGGTGGCTTGGCAATGCAGGCTTCCCACTGCAAAGAGTTCTCTGCAAGAAGTGGAATTCTCAAGGATAATGTGATTCTGTGTGGCCTCTACATTTCTATATATCTGCCATGCTCTAGTAGCGGGGAGACCGTTGGGTGGTTTCAGCGGCTGAATGTGTCACCCAGTGAACCGAAAGCATGATTGGATGCCTGCATTCATTGCACATTGGGATAAAGGTGCTGGAATTTCTGATTATTATGCCCAAAATAATATAAAGCATTTCAGGAATGCAGCTGAGTGTTTTCATGCTGAAAAAGTGAGGTATTTGTAGTTTGGGGTTTTGTTTTGTGGTGGGTTTTTTTTTGGTGATTTTCTTTTGCATGTGTCTAACCTCTAATTCAAGACAGCTGAAAGAGCCATCTGAATTTAATCACGCCAATTACAGAGTTTTATCTAAAAGTCCACCAAAATGCTCAGATTTGATCTGCAAATCCGAGGAATGCTTAGCATTTGGAACTTGCTGTGTCAACAGAATGGTGAATTCCAGAGGGGTGTGTGTGTGGCTGTGTTAGTCTGTTGTAATGAAAACAGCAAAGAGTCATGTGGCTAATGATTTTTTATTTTTTTTGTGTGGCATAAGCTTTTGTGGACTAGAACCTAATTCATTAAATGAATTGGCAAAATAGTTGCAACCCTTCCATTGGCCCAGTTTGCATGTAACACTAAGCTAAACCATAGCTTAGTGTGTGTGATCAAATCTTGCAAGAGCCTGGAGAGGAGATACTTGCCCACATTGTTCCTCTTCTGTTGTTTCGCTGCTGTGCTAAGCCAAGGCATGATTTAGCTCAGTGTGTCATTCAGGTCCAGGCTCATGGTTTAGCTGTTCCAGGCAAACCATAAGCAATAACCAAGGTTTGTCCTAAAGTCTACAGCCAGTGGTTTGCCTAGGAGAGTTAAACCAGGAGCCTGGACTTAGGCAACACAACAAACCATAGCTTAGCTCAAGTGGGTACGACCTCATCTTTCAAGATCCTGTACACTTGATCATGATTTGGCTTAGTGTGGTGTGTGAATGAGGGCATTGTGTGCTGTGTGTGTTCTAGTGTCCCTCACTCCCTTTAAATGTCTGAAGGGTTTCTTTTGACAGATGATTTGGTTTCTGGATTATATGACCCTCAACACCCACCCACCAGGCCTTTCATACAGTTACATTCATCTGTTCTTAAAACTGAGACATGCAAGTGGGAAAGGCAGAATTACTGAACTAATGAAAAGTTGAGGATGCCTGTTAGGTTGTGGTTTAGTACAGAAAGTTAATATGTTTGAGTCTTAAGAACCATCTTTCTTTTATCATGCCTGCCACTCAACAAAATGTGGGATGCGTCGCTCAAAAGGCATTTTCTGGCCATTAGTTAGCAGCCAGGAAGTGCTTTGTGTCCAAAGAGGCTGTCTGTCTGATTTCATAACCCTGGAGAGGTGAATATTTTCAGCTGAAGTGGGCCAGTGGAAATGGGGGTGGCGGTGGGTTTATTTCCTGATCCTTGATGTCACATGTGTTTTTCATATTTCTGTGAACTGTGGCCAGAGATTTAAGGCAGACTTTTTTTATGGGGAAGGTGGTAGAAGAGGAGTAGTTTGAGGAGACACATGGTAATTGATGTTGGGAAGTTCAGCAGTGGGCTCCGGACGGTGAGCATTTCATTCCAAATTCTTGAAGGAGAGAGGCCTGCAGGGGTGGTTGCAGTGCTGTACGTAATGCTAGACATTACACAAATCAGAGAGGTGTTTTTCCTTTAAAAAAAAAAAAAGAAGAAGTTAATTCCAAGTAATCCTGGTTTCATGTTGAGCTGGGGCTAGAACTGAGAGAGATCTGGTTAATTTCCTTTGCCCTCCCCACACAGCCCTGTCTCCTCTGGACTTGAGCACCAAACAGTTATGTTGTCGGCAACCCGGTATTTATAGCTGCAACGGGCGCCTTTACACCACGGAGGCAGCCTGCTCCCTGCCCCCCACCTCCCAACCCTCCCAGCTCAGTCCTAAACTTGGAACAGGGATTTTGGCAGAAAGGTCTGGATACGTTGGGAGTCATATGAGCTGGCCGGCAAAACAATTAGCAGGCGTGTCGTGAGCTCTGCAGAAAGGGGTGGAGGGGGAGAGGTTATGTGGGAAGACGCAAAAGTGGCACACACGCCACACATATGTGGGGAGTGACACACATTCAAGTCAGGTTTGTTATTTCACTCTGTGACTGTGATAGTTATAAAGATAGTGGCCGTCACCCCAGAGAGGCCCAGGGTTCTTGGGAGTCCTGGCTCCCAGCCACTTGGCTAGAACCCACATAGCTCCCCATCCTGTTTCCAGATGAATCCAGGAGAGTCCTTTCTCCCTGTCCTCTTGCTCTGATGCAGGCTTCCCCAACCTGGTGCCCTCCAGATATATTGGACGCATCAGCAAGGCTGGCACCTCTGATGCATCTGGTGCCATCGTTCCTGTCACATAGCTCAGGACTGATTTCTACAAACTCTTCTGTGTTCCTTCCTTACTTGCCTCTTGGACAGGTATGGAGACCCTGCAGCCGTTCAGGTGCTACTGAACTACAACTCCCATCATCCCTAGCTACTGGTGACACTTGTGGGGCTGATGGGAGTTGAAAGTTAGCTGTATCAGAGGGGCAAAGGCTCCCCATGCCTCCTCTTGGGGAATCCAGGATGCTGGTCTCCTGATATCTCTTATAGCCTTCTCTCAAGAAAGCCAACTATCCTGACTCCCAGATTCCTCCTGCCTTTAAATCTTGGCTAGCCAAATAATGAATTGAGCTTCATTTTGGAAATGGGTGGGGGAAGAAGGTGGAGAAGGGGCTGCTGCTGTACCCCATAAGGAAAAGGGCACAGAATTCCCCAGGGGCCCATATGGTGGAGTCCTAGAAGGGGAACTGGTGACCCATCTGCACTACACATTTAAGGCGGTATTATACCACTTTAAGCAGTCATGCTCCCCTAAAGAATCCTGGGTAATTTGTCAAAGCTGCTGAGGGTTGTTAGGAGACCCCCATTCCACTCATAGAGCTACAGTTCTCAGAGTCTTTTAACGCTCAATCCCTCTTCCCAGGGAACTCTGGGAATTGTAGCTCCCTGGAGGGGATGGGGATCTCCTAACAACTCTCAGCGCCTCTTAACAAACTAAAGTTCTCGGGATTCTTTTAGGGAATTGGTGACTGTTTAAAGTGGTATAATACCGTTTAAAATGAATTGATCAGATGGGGACGCGGGTGGCGCAGTGGCCTAAACCACTGAGCCGCTTCTAGGGCTTGCTGATCGGAAGGTCGGTGGTTCGAATCCGCCCGATGCGGTGAGCTCCCGTTGCTCTTTCCCAGCTTCTGCCAACCTGGCAGTTTGGAAGCACACAAGTGCAAGTAGATAAATAGGTACCTCTGCGGCAGGAAGGTTAACAGCGCTTACATGCGCTATGGCTTCTGTCACGGTGTCCCGTTGCTCCAGATGCGGTTTAGTCATGCTGGCCACATGACCTGGAAAGCTGTCTGTGGTCAAATGCCAGCTCCCTCTGCCTGAAGCGAGATGAGCACCGCACCCCAAAGTCGCCTTTGATTGGACTTAACTGTCCAGGGGTCAGGGGTTTTTTTTTTTAACCTTTATACACTTGAAATGTCATGAGGCCTACCTGGATGTGGAGTGAAATGGCATTTATATAGTGTTCATTGACCTTGCAGTGTGGAGATGGGGGTCCTTTGGCCCTTCAGATGTTGGACTCTTCAACTCCCATCATCCCTGACAATTAGCCATGCTGGCCAGGCCTGATGGGAGGTGGGAGTCCAACAACAGCGGGAGGCCCACAGATTCCCCACCCCTGGTTTAAGTTTTATGTAAACCACCCTGCAATCTCAATATATTCAGTTAAACACAGCAAAAAAAGATAACGTAGAGATGTGCTCTCTGAAGGGTGTAGGTAAATGTATGTATCTGAGCCAAGTATGTCGGTTTTACAGATAATTCTTGAATGGATGGCCCCCACTTCCTGTTCTGACCAGCTGTTCCTCTTCCCCTCCCTGCAGAGGCAGCTGCCATAGTATTTTACCTCAGAAACACAGCACTGGGGGTAACATGGCTGCTTTCACGGCCTACTCTCCCTCCCTCCGTGCCCATAATCCCTAAAGCAGTCATGGAGCTTTGGGGTGCAGCCACCATTGCGCAGCCTGAAAGTGCCATGCTATGTTGATATCTCTGCTCTTGTCTCTCTGCTCTCGGTCTTGTAAGTTAAAAAGCAGAGAGAGGAGGGATCAGCTTGCAGGTTCAACAGAAGCTGCAGTGAGGAATTGGTCCCTGTGTTCCTCTCCCTTCCACACCAAGAGATACCGTGGCAGGAATATCTGCTAGGACTCAGCCAAGTACAAGAAGGATTTGCTTTGTTTGCTGTCACTGTTTCCCTTGGGCCCCGAGAGCAGTTGCGGTGACTACGGCTGTGCTGCTGAGTTTGTGTTGCCTCAAAGAGCCTGAGATCCTTGTGGCAGAGGGCAGATGGAGAGGGAGCGTTAGCAGTGCTGAGACAGCTCTCCATAGACGCATCTTCCCTCCTCCTTTTGGTAGCCTTGAAAAGCTAAAACCACTGAGAGAGGTGTGGCATACTTTTGTCCGTGGTCCTTGCTTGCCTAGGAGAGTCAGTGTGGCATACCGGTTAGAGTTTTGGACTAAGACTTGAGAGATCGGGGTTCAAATCCCCCTACCCACACACCCCAGCCATCAATCTCACTAGGTGACCTCAGGCTGGTCACAGAGAGGCGGAGAATCATGTATGCCACCTTGAGCTCCTCGGAGAAGAGGAGGGCTACAAATGTAGTGAACAAATAAAAACAATTTATTTTTTTGTTGCTTGGTTTGTTGGTCGGTTATTCCGCTGCATTATGTGGACGGTGTTAGAAATTAGCCAGGTGCGTTTTACGAATGACGCAGGTCCAATTGTGACCATGTGGGCATCTCTCGGTGCCATGTTCGTGACTGGGGAAAGCAAAATGTCACTTAGAGAAGGATCTGAAATGTTTCCCTTGAAGCTTGAATTTGTTTTATTCTCGGTTGTTTTATACAATATTTTAATGTGTTGTAAACAACTTGGAGATTTAAAAATATAAAGTGGGTACCTGAGGTACCACTTTAGCTAATGGGGCCTCCCGCTGCCGCCGCGCCACTGGAACACGATTTCTGTTCTCATCCTGAAGCAAAGTTCTTAACCCAAGGTACTATTTCTGGGTTAGCGGAGTCCGTAACCTGAAGCGTCTGTAACCTGAAGCGTCTGTAACCTGAGGTACCACTATTATTATTATTAATTGCAAAAAATGGCACCTAGACATTCCATTGCAGCAACTGTAACCTAGGTTTAAGGTGCCATTTGGCGATAAGATTATATATTTGCGTTTCTAACACTGCGTGTCAAATGGAAATCGTTCGCTTGGCTTGCTTTCGGCCAAACGCTGGTCAACTTTGTTTGCTGAACACAAAACAAGTAAGGCCTGTGAGTGTGTGTTTGAAGTGTCTTGGAATTGTAGAGTGTTCCTCCCTAGTCAACGCTGGTAACGGGAAACAGGCCTCCTTGGTTTCTTGGGAGGTGGGTGGGGGGGCTATGATGTTATGCTAGGAGGAGGTGGGCAGCTAGTTCCCATCACTTCTGCCTTTGCTTTGGGTTGTTGCCACAACAAGAAAGTTTGACAGGTGAGAAGCAGAAGGTGATGACTCCCAACACAAATAGGTTCGAGCGGGTGGCTGAGAATCAAGCAGAGCGTGCAAGTCAGGCACCGCCTTCTGGGGGTTTAAGGAGCCTCCGAAATTGGGGAGGCAGCCACACCAAAAATATTCCGGTCATCCCAAGCAAAACAAACTCCTGTGGCTATCTTAACTAACAATTATAGGACGATTTCATCCCACGGGATGCTGCTTCCCGCTCTTAACCCATTCGAGCCCGTTTCCCTATCTCTGCCCAGGGTTCCTCCCCCTGCCCTCCATCTCTGCCTCAGGAGGAGCCCTTCCGGCCTTGAGTGCCCAGGAATCCTGGCTCCCAGCCTCTCCCTCCTCGAGCAGTAGGCATCAACCACTCCCTTCTCGCTTCTCATCTTCAACCAGCTTTGAAGATGAGATACTTCAACTGGCACCTCTGCACAGATCTGCGTTTTCTGCCTCTTTAGCCATGCCGCGCCCCAGAGGGAGACGCATTTGGAACCAATTACCTCTGGGCATGGTGCCACTCAGTGCGGCTTCCTTTTGGAATATCCGGGCCAGATCAAAAACCCACAGGGCCTAAAAGCCCTGCATGTCCCCCTCCGCCCTGAAATTTTTCAGTATGGTGCAAATGTCTAACCCAAATGTCTCTTTATATTTCTTCCATGCATCTCCCTCCCTCCCTCTCTTTCTGCCTCTCCTAACCCACAGTGCCCGCCCATCAGCATTTCTCTCATTGTCCGTTTGGTGCCGGAAAGGCGAGGGCTCGAAGTTGTCCCTGCTCTTCAGGTTGCCGTGCTTGCCAATACCAGCTGGGCTGTGGGTTTTCAAGGGCATTCTTGCGATTCCATTGCGGGTGCTGCCAATCTCAAACCAACAGGCAAGCGCCAGGGGGCATTGGCAGGGCAACCTCCATAAAGCAGAGGGGAGGGAGGAACTTTACCTCCTTTGACCAACTCCCCCCCCCAAAAAAAAAACACAACACAAATTTTGGATCATATTGTCCTTTCCTTGTTTCAGCCCACTGTGTTCCCCCAGTTTCCCCATCCCAGTGGAGGCTTCTTTTACTGTCCCATTCTTTCTGGCACATCCCTGGGACACAGGACGCAGAAACGCCCTTTGATCGTTGCGACTCCTTTCCTCTACACCTCCCTTCACCAAAGATTGCGTCCCCTTCCTGGGAACGATGTTGTATTAGCTCACTTGCAAATGTGTTCCCTCGCACGGGTTTTAAATAAATAATCTGCTTGCTGCAATCCATGAGGTGTAGCATGAAATAAATAAATGATTCACCTACTATTTAAAATGAGTCTTGTGATGATCATAGCTACATTTGGCTCTCTGGAGAATCCAGGCATGTAGGGGTCACAGCAAGACCTCCTGAGCCTTCTCTGCCAGATCCCGCTTCCTTCCCAGAAAACCTTGTGTGTTCAGGTTCCCAGATCTCACTTGCCAACTCCAGAACGGGGTCTCTGCAGTTGTCCTTTTACCATCAGGATAATGTGAAGGCAGCAAAGTCCAGCTCTTTGCCTTGAAAAGTTTCACCTGTTGAGTTATGCATTGCACACCTCTGTTAAGGAACTGGCTGGCTGTGTGCTTTGTTTCTTCAGGGCCTTTGGGCAACCCTAACATCCCCTACTACTCCCTAGTTTTGAGTTCTGTGCCACAATAAGGCTCCAACCTTTTTTCTTCTTCCCTGGCCTTCAAATTCATCAAACGACACTTTCCCCCAGGATTGCATCCCCATGTTGGGGAAAACCTGGTTAATTTCTGTCTGTCTCAGGCAACTGCTAAAAAGCACAAGAGCTCCACCAAGGGGGGGGGGCGGGGAGGGACAATTATAGCCTGTGTGTTGGAGCTTGAATGAAAAATGCCTCAGTAAGTTCCAAACTTCTCTCTCCCTCCGGTCTTTGACCGGCCTCTTCTTTTTGGGGGGTTTGGAGCCTGTGGGAGATTTTAGGACCTGAGACCGTCATAGGAATCTTTTTGCTCTGTCAAGGCCCCGAGGGGCCTGAGGCAATTGTTTGCCACCACCCTAATGGCCTCACCCTGGGATTGCTCAGCAAATTAATTAGCTAACGAGGGCGCAGCTGGCTCGTTAGTGCCACTTGGCTGGGCACTGTTTGGCAGGACTCGATGTTGCTTGACGCTGCTCTTGCCTCAGACTTGCCTGGTTCGGGTGTTGTCCAATCCCCTCCGGTGGGGTGGGAGTGGGGCCTGGTGGGAGACAGACAGCACGGGGTGTGCTGGGAAGCCGGGGCGATGTTCTGCCAGAAATGAAGAGAAAAGAAAAAGTTGCCCGGGGCAGGCGAGGGCTGGAGCCAGGACTCCTGGGTTCCTTTTAGGCAAGGACTGCAGCTTAGTGGTTCAGAGCAGTGGAACAGCGAGCCCGAACTCCTGGGTTCTTTGGGCATAGAGTCGGGCCTAGTGCCGTGATTGCCTTTCCCTCTGTAGACTAGGTGTGGTACTTCGAGGGCTGGGCCTGTGCAGATAATTGTTTTCACGCCTTATTGGTAAACGGTCCTATAAAACAGCCAAAGCTCTGGGGTTTGCAAAGTGTATGTTTCAGTAGAGGGGTCAGTAGAGCCAGATGTCCTCTGGTTATTTTGCAAAGGGGCAGGGGGCTGGTTACCTTAGTCTGGAGAGTGCATGTTTAAGGAGAAATGGCAGTGTAAGAGAGAGAGAAAGATCTGGTTAGCTTAGGAGAAGAGTGATCACCCAGGGCGTTTTAATTTATGTCAGTGTTTAGAATATGGCACCACTGTTGGTTCGAAATTAATTCAAAGTAAACAGGAATGAGCTTGTTTATGCCTTGTAGAATGTACTAGACATGGAGAAATAAGGTATAAGGACTTCAGGGTTCTCTAGAAGGAGGAGAGAGGCAGCATCAGCGTTAAAAGGGAAAGGAAAAAAGGAGCAACCTGGGATGTATGGTTTTTCTCTGGTGCCAGCGCATTAGTGCTCCTGGGTTCTTGGGCAGGGGTGCGGCAGCTTCAGCAGGTGGTTGCCAGGCACAGGTACACTCAGCAGGCTGCACCTGCCTTGGTTGGCAGCCAAAGGGCGTCACCTACCACCCTTTGCTCTTTGTGGGAATATGTGGAGCCGCTTTCCCTCCCCCACTGTAGCACCACACAGGCTTTTCTCTCTTTTTCTTTCTCTCTCTTCTGTCCCCCCTCACTTTCCTGCATATCTCACATCGGAGAGCAAGGTGCCCAACTGACAACCCTTGCCCACCTTTCCTGTTGCACCGAGCCTCTCTCAGTTGCACCCACCCTTCCTGAAATAATTGAATTCCTAGCAACTGACAGATCAGTGCGGAGGCAGATCAAAGACCAGGTTGATTTGTGTGTTTATATCCTGCTTTTCTTCTGCCTTGGAACGCCAAGGCTGGGGCTGGTTCCAGGTCTGAGGGGGCTGTCAGGAGTGCCTCTCCCGGTGGGTTATTCTCTCCTATGTTGGTAGGTCTCCCTTGGGCATAAGTGGCAGTGGGCACTCTCATTGGCTCCCTGTGACTCTTGATGGAGGTTCTGGAAGCTGCCATTTTGATTTCCCACAATGCTCAGTGGGCTGCACCTGCTTTTTGGGGCATTCAGAGACCACCCTTTGCTCTGCATGTGAAGGGCACCATGTGGGAGGGATGCTATATCAGGAGCATTGTGGGAAATTTCCATGGCAGCTTATAGACCCAGCCACCCAGGGTACAAGAGTCATTAGTCGTCTTTGCCAGGGCACTAGGGCTTTGGTTATTACCCAAGGGTGCTGCATATTTGTCCCAGGCCTGCTCAAGACATCATACTTAGGGTCTCTCAGCCAGGCACTGACCAGAACCTGAACTTGGGTTACAGTGGTACCTTGGGTTAAGTACTTAATTCGTTATGGAGGTCTGTTCTTAACCTGAAACTGTTCTTAACCTGAAGCACTACTTTAGCTAATGGGGCCTCCTGCTGCTGCCGCACTGCCGGATCACAAATTCTGTTCTCATCCTGAAGCAAAGTTCTTAACCCGAGGTTCTATTTCTGGGTTAGTGGAGTCTGTAACCTGAAGCGTATGTAACCTGAAGCGTATGTTACCTGAGGTACCACTGTACTTAAATCGTGCTGCGCCTCATTTAGAACTAAGTACCGTGATGTTGACATCCTGAGTGTTTGTTCTGACCTAACGTGAGAGGAAAACGCCGAAGAGCGGAGTTGCTTTGAACATATGCAGAGTGCTTCCCCATTTTTTCCCCATTTTTTATTTGCAGAGTCAGCACAGACAGCTCCCACATGCCTGGGGTTTGGGCTCTGGGTGTGCCGGTCTGAGCATGTGACACCAGACAAGTTTTGGCTCCTCGGATGCTCTGTTTCCATGTACCCAAATCAGGGTTCAGGGAAACCACTGGAGGCCAAGATGAGCGGGGGAAAGTTGTTGTAGAGAGTGCAGGGCGCAGGACGCCAGGACAAGCTCCTTTGAAAGAATAGCAGCGACAGAGCGGTCCTCTAGCGCAGTCTCATTCATGCAAAGCAACCGGCAAAGCCTCTTGTTGGAGAGGAGACCCCGGCGGCCGGCTGTGCGTCTGGAACAAGGACGCGAGTGTCTGGCTCCAGCAGCCCAAGCAAGCGAGGCTGCAGCTTACGCCAGCGAGCCCAGCAGGGGGCTGGTGGGGGTGGGTGGGAGAGAGCTGGAAAATCTAGCTCATCAGCCAGGCGGCTGACTGGGGTCGCTAGGCCGGGAATGAGGGAAGAGAGGCTGGGGGCCTGGATTTTCCAGGAGGAGAAGTTAAACTAGCAGGGTGCTTGATGATAGCGGGTTGTAGGCAGCCAGGGTTCCTGAGGGGGTTTCTCCCACCTTTGTGACACGATTGAGTTGTTCGGCCACATTTTTGGCCCTGTTTTTCTAGCATTTTCTCCCCTTGTCTGTTCCTGGCTTCCTTGTTAAGTCCCTTGACTGAGAGCAGCTCTGCTTATTGTGTCTAGAAGGTAACATCTGTGAGTCCACCGCAATCCAGTTTTTGTAAGTTCATACTAGAAAAGTGTGTGTGTGTGTGTGTGTGTGTGTGTGTGAGAGAGAGAGAGAGAGAGAGAGAGAGAGAGAGACAGACAGACAGACAGACAGACAGACAGACAGACAGATGGAGAGAATTGCATACAATGACAGGTTCTGGCAAACCCTGAGTTTTAAAATATTTTCATCCTGATTCATAATATCTTTCATTAATTCATCTGCCAATAAATATAGTTTTATTGTGTATGGGTAAATAGGAATCTATTAGACTCTTCCACACCAACTTCAGAGTACAGACCTATTTGACGTCATATGGTTGTGGGGTTTTTTTGTTTTGTTTTTTTTGGAGGGGGTTTCCCTAGATTTTGCAACATTTTGTGCATGTATCAAAATGGTGGTTCGGGTTGTATATTGCTTCCCAATCCCATTTTTTCTCTTTCACATGCCAATCAGATACCTCAAATCTTGCAAACTGTGCACAGAAACTTTCTTCAGTAAGATTCTATACAAGAGTAATGAAATACGTTAAGTATCTTAGAGAATTCCAACTTTGTAAGGCTTGTGTTTTGTGGAAAGGGAGGTGGGCGTGAATGTGTTTGGGTGCGTCAGGCCAGTGATGATGATGGGACCTTATAAAAACCTTGTTTTAAAACGGCTATGTCCTCTCGGTCTTAAGGAAAAAATCTGAACACATGGTGGGAGGTGGAAAATACATATGAATAAGAATATACTAGAAGGACAGCCTTTAAGTAGCAACTACAGACAGTCCCCAACCCAACTCAACGGCTCTCTTTTTCTCTCGGCTCATTAAAACCACAGTATTCTGGCTGGGGACCCCAAAGTCCTGGTTCCAGTTACTTTTTGCTTTCCCACAATTGACTCCACCCTTGCCAAAACCCAGGCCTTATTTCCCAGTGATTACTTTGTAAACATGAACTGCTCTTTTATTGGCATGATAATGTTTGTTTAAGACGTTCCAGAGTTCAACGGATTTGGTCAGGTTTTGTATTTGATAGTCAAGTCAATGCTTCAAATATTTCCTTTCCCTGCTTATCCCGCTCCTCAAAGATTCATGCTTGTGTTTTTTTCCCATTTGAAGAAGTGGGGAATTTCACACTACTTTGCCTGTGTGCTCTGAAATTTGCCGCATCTCTGGTTTGTGGGGTGGAGGGAGGAGATATGAGAGGCAAATGTGTGCAGAAGTTCACAGGAGCAGTGAAAAACGTTTAATACCCCACTGGTCTTATCTGAGCATCTTCCAGTCATATGGTAGAAAAAGACACAGGCACCTGGAAGAACTGGGGGGGGGGCACCAGGGGCAATTATGATTTCCTGGGCACTGGAATTCTGTGCACCCAAAGCTCAGGACTGGGGTGTTCCCTGTCTGATCTTTTCTGGTTTTTCTTCTCTCCTTGCCCGCAGCCATGGCTGTCCGAGCCCCTGCTCCGCGGGGCGACGCCAGCGCCGAGAGATACCTGTTTGTGGATCGGAACCAGGTGGGCAACCCAGCCTCCCAGGCTGACTGGACGGCCAAGCGGCTGGTGTGGGTCCCATCGGAGCGCCATGGCTTTGAGGCGGCCGGTCTGCGCGAAGAGCGGGGGGACGAGGTGCTGGTGGAGCTTGCCGAGAACGGGCGTCAGGTGCTGGTCGCCAAGGACGACATCCAGAAGATGAACCCCCCCAAGTTCACCAAGGTGGAGGACATGGCGGAGCTGACCTGCCTCAACGAAGCCTCTGTGCTGCACAACCTCAAGGACCGCTATTACTCAGGCCTCATCTATGTGAGTTGGCTTGCCGGGGGGGGGGGGCGGGGGGCGTTGGGAGTCTTGCCTCTCGGCTTCCCCTTTCCCTACCAATTTCAACTTTCCCCAGAGGCCTGGCTGCCACCCTCCTGCCCACCCTCCATTTGTTCCCACGTGGGGAGCCATTAGTCCCCTGGGGAGCCAAGGTCCCATTTCCTGGCACTCCATGCTGTGAGTAGCCCCTTCCCCTCCACAAGACCCCAGGCACTCCTGGCTTCCAGGCCTGCCTTTCTCGAACCCAGTGCTTCCCAAACTTGGGTCTCCAGCTGTTCTGGATTACAACTCCTATCATCTCTGACCACTGGCCCTGCTGGCTAGGGATGATGGGAGTTGTAGTCCCAAAACAGCCGAAGACCCAAGTTTGGGCCTCTAGACTTGCCACCTTCTTGACTGAACCCAAGAGTTCTGGCACATAGCTGAATTGGGGGGGGGGGGGCGCGGGGGCGGAAAAATGTCATTGGGTGCAATTCTTACTGGTGCAGAGAATTGCCACTCTAGGCCTTGTGTTCTCTTTGGAGAAAGCACCAGAAACTTGGTATTGGAAATCAGAATGGAAAACAGGCACTTTCTAGATTTTAAACTGGAAGCACACAGCTCTCAGATTGAGGAGCTTGCGGCTCTCCAACTGGACTACAACTCCCATCATCCTTGACCACTGGTCATGCTGGGTGGGGCTGGTGGGAGTTTGAGGCCAACAACATCAGGAGGGCCACGTGGTTGGGGAACTGGGGGTCCAGCCACATTTGGAGCGGCACAACCCCTGTCTGGAAGATCCAGGCCCGCTATAAGTATTTTTTCATTTCAGTGGTGGCAGCTAGGCCCCATTGGGTGACCTAAGCCAAACTGGAGCCCATGTGCCCCCTACTGGGGAACAGTTCCCGGAGTTTGTGCTCTTGGCCCACAGATCTGTTCTCCCTTCTGAGTGGAGGTGCGGTTTTGTTCAGACGCTGAGCTGTTCAGTCGTAGCAGGCGCTGGTGCCAGGGAGGAGGAAGAGCTGGTTCTGGGGCTTAAAAGTTGGGCTTTTGTTGTTCCCACTTTGTGGAGCCCGGGTGCGTGGGTGATGACGCCAGAAGGTGGGGAGCTGAGTCTCCTCCACCCCAGTAACACACGCAGCTTAGCTACGAAAGGAAGCGGGGAGAGATGCCCCCTTCTCTTCTGCCCTGACTGGCATTGTCAGCTTTGGTTTCCGTGCCACCCAAGCGGGCACAAAAGGCTGCCCTGAGAGGCAGCGTGCCAAGGCATTCTCTCAGCCGCACGTCATTGCTGACTCGCGGACAGCCCAGCAACCCTCCCTTCCCCCCTTCCAGTCCCCACCCCTGCAGCTGGGTATCGGGGCGGGGAACGGACTAGACCTGTTTAGCTAGAACGGGAGCCCGCGACGAGGTGTGAAACAAATTCTCCCGAGGGCGCAGTTGCAAACACACACACTTCATCTTGAGAGTGGAAGGCTCTAGATTGTGGGTCGCCTAGTTCTGCCCCCTGCTTTGGGGCAGAGGGCCTCTTCTGTGGGAGATCCCAACAGGGGGCACCTTTTGAGAAAGTGCCGCATGGAAGGGGGTTTCTGCAGCTTTCCTGGGCGGCATCTTTTGCTCAGGTGTCCTCCTCCCCCCCCCTGTTGTTTACCCTACACCTGCCTCCCTGCAGTCCCAACCTATTGCTTTGTGTTGTGTTCAGATTCATGCACTTTTATGCAGGCTTCCAGCCTCACTGGCCCTGCAGTAAAGCTGTACAAGCATAGTCAGGGTAGGTCTTTGGGGTTGGGGCAGAAGCCCAGGGCTCGGCTCAGCAGAGCGATTCGCAGGGTCCCCAAATACTGTCGCAGCTCCGGTTTATCTCATTTTGAAGTTGGGTGCAGCAATAGACTGTGCCCTTCCCGTAAGACCGTGAAGTCCAGAGTCTAAAATTATGTAAGCGCACCACTGGATTGCTTTGCCGTGCGTGGAACTCGGCTCTTAGTGTGGTACCATAAACCACCCCAAAATCGGGCCGGTGGTGGTGTGACAAAGACCAATCAACATTCAGCTTAATTACCAGGTTTAAAGAAAACCACGGCCACGGTAGCGTTAAGAATCGGCCCCCGTTGGGTTATGTGTGAACAATCTGTCTGCCTTCTTAAGCTAGTCCACTGTATTTCCTTCTTTAAAAAACCCTGGCAGTATGTACCCAGGAGTGCCCTTGCAATGAAGCCGCACGAGGCAATTGTTTTGGGGCAGGGGATTTTCTTGTGTCCATTAATCCACATCATTTTTTAAAAAGAGAGTTCCAGACCAAAACCCAGAGACTTTTCAGAGCTGAAAAAGCTGGGATCGCCTCTTTCTGCCGCACATATATTCTGCCCTCCAACCCCCAATGCTGTTCATGTAAACCAGGTGGTTGGTCCCTGCTCAGCCTTAAGATACGCTTGATTGATAAATTGGAAGTGGATTAACTTAGCCTGCATCTCTTTTTCTTCCATTTTGCTTCCGCCCGAAGCAGAAGCAATTTTCGAATTTTCAGATGTTGGTTTTGGAAGGAAGCACGGCAACTTGAAAGCGCTTGTGCGCAGGCATATTTTACCTTGTGGTTATGTGTGTGTTTTGGGAATGGGGCTTGCGGAGAACGGTTCTGACGTGCTGCTCCCCCTCCCCCACCCCCCTTCCTTCTCCTGCAACGACAGACGTATTCGGGGCTTTTCTGTGTGGTCATCAACCCTTACAAGAACTTGCCCATCTACACGGAGCAGATCGTGGAAATGTACCGGGGCAAGAAGCGCCACGAGATGCCACCCCACATCTATGCCATCTCTGAGGCTGCCTATCGGAGCATGCTGCAGGGTACGAGTTGGAAAGCGAAGGGGGCACACAGAGGTGCCATACATTTCAGGCACTATGATGCCGCTTTAAACAGTCATGGCTTCTCCCCCAAAGAATTCTGGGAGCTGTAGTTTAAGGGTGCTGAGAGTTGTTAGGAGACCCTTATTCTCCTAATTCTTTGGGGGAAGCCATGAGTGTTTAAAGAGGCATCTCATGGCGCCATAGAAGTTCAGTGTGAATGTGGCCCCAGTCTAGGGCAGGGAGGGACCTTGCAGCAGCTTGCTGTGGGAGGTGGGGAGGGGTGGAGAAGTTCCAGCCATTCCCCGTTCCAAACTGAATTGGAGGAGGGAAGAAGTGTGTGGCTTTGGGGTGAGTGCGCAGTGTGGTATGTGTCGGAGAGGTCCTAAAAATCCTGTGGTCGGCGAGCTTTGGGTGGGTGGGTGGGTGGTTGCATGTCTGCCTCTGGTGCCCTCTGGCGGAGGAGACGGCTCCTGCCTCTTGTCTCTGAACGGTCTCTCTTCTTCCTTTCCCCCCTCCAGACCGAGAGGATCAGTCGATCTTGTGCACGTGAGTGTCAGCAGGAACGGTTTACCTGCTGGGGAGGGGCTTTCAGCAGCAGGTATGTGGGTGAGCCAAAGGTCATTACACACCCATTGCTTCACGTGCCTGTTTGCCTGCGGCTGTGGAAATCTCTGCGGGCCAAAAGGGCACCGAGCACCAAAACACACCAGTATCTGTCACAAGGCATGCTAGTTTAAGCAAGAGGATCCCTGCAGGCCTGTCAGCTGTCCACAATGTGGGCTGTTGTGCTCACACAACCTTATAAACACCCATCTCGAACCCCCGGCTTCGTTTGCCCAGCTTCCTCCTGTTCTGTTCAAATGCCAGGCTGGGTGGGAAGCACTTCTCTAGCAATGTGCTTCCTTCCTTCTCTCCTCGTGACAAAAATGACTGATCTGGGGCCTAAACCACAAGGCTTGCCTCCCTATTAAGAGGGAAGTGAATAATGACACTTTACCATTTAGATGTTGCTTTAGAGAAGCCTTGGCACTGGGGACTACAACTCCCACCAGCCCCAAGCCAGCGCAACCCCCTATTCCCCTCTCTGAGCTACAGTTCCCAGAATTCCCTGGGAAGAGGGATGGCTTGTCAACACCACTTTTAGAATCGTGCTCTCTGCGGGGAACAGGGGGCCTCCAAACGACTCTCAGGACTTTAAGCAAAATTCCCAGGATTCTTTGGGAGAAGCCAGGACCATTTGAAGTGGTCCCATTCCACTTTAAATGTTCAATGTGGATGGAACCTCTCTGCCAGTATTCTGAGACAGCTGAACTGATGTGCGATGCAGACCCAGGAAGCAGGAAGAGAGGATGCTGCGTTTATTTACCTCTTTAGGAGACCGCTTAAATGAAGCTGGGGAGGGAGAGGGGGGTGAGCGCCACCCAGGATCGAGCGCCCTCTTTTTCTCACCCCCGGTGTCTGGTCTCCTTGGCAGGGGCGAGTCAGGTGCTGGGAAGACGGAGAACACGAAGAAAGTGATCCAGTATTTGGCCCACGTGGCTTCATCGCACAAAGCCCGGAAGGACCACAATGTGCCGGTGAGTGACCTCTGGCCGATGCGTGGTGTTTTAGCTTTTGCTCTGCTCTGCCCCCCCCCCTTGAAAATGCCCCCCTCTGGTGGTAAACGGACTGTCCTGATCTCTCCGCCAACCCTCGAGCGGAGTTGACAGGCTCTTCCTCCCCACTCCCCCCCTGGCAGCCAAGTAAAAGATGCCTGTGTGTGGCCCGACAGCCTTCCAGTATCCAGGGCTCAACTTTGAGCCAAGGCCAGCCCAGAAGCTTTCCCCAAATGCTGGTGCTCAGACTCCGGAATGCGTGAAGTAGCGGGAAAGTGGAAGCACCCTTCCCCTGAGTGCCTTCCCCTGCCACACCCAGTCTGTGCCCGCTTGGAATGTCTGTGGCATCTGGGCAGAGGCATCCGGGCAGAAGCCAGCACCAAAACGGCCTGCCCGTCCCTCTTGTGTTGTTGTCGAAGGAAACGAGTCGCAGCCTGTACCTGTCGTAGTCATTCCTTTCAACCTGCGTTGCCACGACTGCTCACTCTGTCCTTGCCACCTGCCCTGTGTGCCTCTCACTCAACGTGTCCTCCCCCCGTCTGCCTCCCTCCATCCCTCCCAGTCACTGCCGTTCTGTCTCGACGCCCTCGCAGATCTGCAGGTGCAGGGCTTGTCCTCCCAAGCGCTCCTGCGTCTTGGCGGAAGTAACACAAGACGAGGCAGTTGGTGCCCGCCCTGTTCTATAAGTGGCTGAATGCGGGCCTACTGGAGTCAGGATCCCTTCCCTTTCTCTCTCTTGTCCGCAAATATGATAGAGATTTCACCTCTTCCTCCTCCTCCCGCTTTGGAAGTCCTGGGCACTTAACAAACTGGAGAACGAAACCAGGCCCGTAGCCAAACATTTTGCGGTGAGGAGGTCTACGTGGGGGCAAGGAACCACTGCAGAACTGCCAGAACATAAGTACAGGCCACCTGATATGTCAGAGTCAATTGTTCCCTGCGGTAGTAAAATAAAAATGAATTAACATTTTAGGAATAAGGGTTTGGTGCTCATGTGTTAGTTATCCCAACACTCACTGGCCAGAATGTTGGAAGTGGGGAGGAAGTTTACTCCTAAGTTAAGCAGTTGGGCAGACTAGAACCTGCAGGCCTCCCCCCTATATAGCCACAAATAAAAGCGTGAAGAAAGTTGACAAAAGAGAAGCTTTCCCCTGCTCTCCTAATATTATGACTCAGGGGTCACCCAGTGCAGTGAAGTTGACAGGAGAGCAGATTCAGGACAGGCAAAAGGGAAGTACTTCTTCACATAGTAAAATATTGGTGCCTGGTAAAAGCATTCTTGCTTAGACAAGCCTATCCAGGTGCTCAGAAAGTTGCAGGTAATTTCAATCTCTTTTGGTATTTCAACTTTTGTATGTTTTAAAGTATGTTTGTGAATAGTTCTTGGGTTTTCTAGTTTTATCTTTTAGCAAACCGCTTTGAGGCTTTTTTTGTTTTTTACATTCAAGCAGTGTATACATTTTATGAAATAAGTAAAATAAATAACGAGTGTTTCAATGTGGAGGGTTCCCTGCCATAGCGACCCGGTGATTAGGCCAGTTTATGTGGAGGGAGATCTGCCCTAACCCAGTCCGTTTTGGGGTCCTAATTCGGCCCCTCGGCTGGTTTTATCTGGTCCCTGTGGCAGTTTATTTATTGGGGTCAAATCCTTAAAAAAGCTGAACTACTTTGGTCGGCCCTCACACATGTTCACTTCATCAAATCTGGCCCTCTTTGAAAACAGTTTGGGCACCCCTGCCCTAACCGATGTCTGCTGGCCATGACAGCTAAATGGAGCTTTCCGCATTGAGAGGCTGCCGTCCTCTGTGGGGGCAGCAGCAGCAGAGGGCCATTGGATCAGGCCCTTCTTGGTTTTTGTTTGTTTTTAATTCTTCACAGTTAAATGAGTTTTACCTAGAAGCGTCTGATTGGCCAGTGAAAGGAAGCAGGAAGTTTGGCTAGATGGACCTTTGGGCTTGCCCTTCACTCTGAGATCCTTTTAAGGAGGAAATGGCAAAGAGTCAACCTGGACTGGTTGCACAACTTGGGGGCATGAGGGGCAGGCTTAGAGGGCTCCCATTTTCTGTCGCTGCTGAATGATATTTAATAGTAGCGGTAGTGAGAGCCAGTAGTGAGAGCCACTGGAGAGCCAGCGTGGTGTAGTGGTTAAGAGCGGTAGTCTCGTTATCTGGGGAACCGGGTTCGCGTCTCTGCTCCTCCACATGCAGCTGCTGGGTGACCTTGGGCCAGTCACACTTCTGTGAAGTCTCTCAGCCCCACTCACCTCACAGAGTGTTTGTTGTGGGGGAGGAAGGGAAAGGAGAATGTTAGCCGCTTTGAGACTCCTTAAAGGGAGTGAAAGGCGGGATATCAAATCCAAACTCTTCTTCTAATATTATCGCAGAATTGCAGAACTTTTCAATACTTGCAGAAGCCATTCTATTATCTACAATGCCATCAGCGTACAGGGCATCCTACAGAGTCGCAGTAACCAGAGCAAATGCTCCCTGCCCTCTATCTCTACATGGGGGGCATTTTCTCAGGCGTCTTCTCATCTTTCTTGGGAGCTTATTGAAAAACCGAGAGAAAAGTGGCACCGTCTGTGCAGAGGGGCATTGGCAAGCCTGGCTTCCTTGGCCCCAGCACCCAACTGGATCTGGCCCTGGAACCCAGTGCCTGCAAAAGTGTGTGTTCAGCTCTGGGCCTTCCCGGTTGAACAGCCTTCCTGTTGTGCTTCTGTTCACCTCTTGCAGTCTGGATCACATGGGGAGGCGGCGCTGGGCAGGGGGGAGGGAGCTGGTCTTACCTTACTAGATGGGCATTTGGGCCCTCTCGGACCCTGGTTTTGTAATGGGGGCAGCGTGTGTGTGCGTGTTTGGGAGGAGGGGTGTTCTTGTGGGCCGTTGAGGGGAGCCTGCATTAACCTCCCCTCTATTGTCTTGCTGCCCCAGCCGGAGTACCCGAACGAAGCCAAACAACAGGCAAGAGAGCGCAATGCATGCCGCTGAAATGCCAACTCCCTGCCCCCCCACTGCTACCTCCTCACTTGCCTGCCCTCCAACGCTGACCTCTGGTCACTTACTGGCTGCCGCTCCTGACAATGCCGACTCCTTGGGCTGCGATTCTGGCTTCGAACGCTTTTCTCGTTGGTTTTTTAAACTTTTGTGTTCTGTGTTGAAAGCGGCTCACTGGACTCTCTTCCCTCATCAGAGCCAGGGCGCTGGGCTCTCTTGAGAAAGGAACAGGATTCAAGGGGTGCTGGGAAAGGGAAGAGGGGTACCCTCCCTGCCCCCCACCCACCCTTGCATTGGTTCCCGGCTCACGTTACTGCATCGTCACTGTTGGGTCTTTACTTTTTTTTCCGTTGTCTGACTTAATCCTTCGGTTGTTGTTCATTTTTGTTTTGTCTTTTGTTTTCCCCACCCCACCTCGTCTTGCTCCCTGCTCTCTCCCTCCCCGTCCCCATTTCATGTTTCGTGACGTCATCCCCACCCATAGACCTCCAACCCTGCTTCCTACGTGAGTAGTTTTCCTGTTGTGCTTTGGGGGGGGGGTTCGGGGGGGTATTGCTCCCTGGTGCACGTGCTTATGGGATTCACACACCCCACACACACCCTGTGGTCAGAAAAATGGAAGATGGAAGTCGCTTGGGAGTGATTCCCTTCCAAGAGGGCAGCCAGCCTTCCTCCTGCCAGGATCTAAATTTCTCAGAGCACTGCATCTGCCCCCACCCCCCGAAAAAAAACACATTTCTAGGGCTAGAGCCTTGAGGGCTCTTTCTACACTGCTTCATCTTTTGCTGCTTCTGGGTCTGGGCAACCCCCCCACCCCCACCCCCACCTGACCTCTTTCTCTTTCTTTCCAGGGCGAGCTGGAACGTCAGCTGCTACAAGCCAACCCTATCCTGGAGGCCTTCGGCAACGCAAAAACAGTAAAAAATGACAACTCCTCACGATTCGTAAGTCGGTCTCCCCCCCCCCCCGCCAGTTGGTGCTTGCATGTAGAAGGTCCCATATTCAATCTTCAGCGTCTCCAGGCTGGTGAAACCGGCCCCTGCCGGGGAGCGAAAATCACCTATCAGACTATGGAGTGTATGATGTGTGTGGCAACATGCCGCCTCTGTCACGGAGAACTCAGACATGGGAGAAACTTCCCTTCCTTCTTACAGCGTGGCACAAAGGTGTGAGGATTTTTCCGTCCTTCCGCCTTGTCTCAACCTCACTACGGATGCTTCCAAGCTCTAGAGTTGCGTAAAATGTGGTAATTTCTAATGTGGCTACTGTGGCAAAGTGAGTTTTTTCAGGGCGGGGGGTTGCCTGTACAGGTCCCTGCCAAAGGACAGTTGGTGTGCCTCTGTCTCCAGGCAGGGCTGGGAGAGACCCTTGCCAGGCGAGCTGTTGCCAGTCAGTGCTGAGCTAGGTTGACCAAGGCAGCTTCCTGCATTCCTATTGTTACGGCATGACACCGTGGGATCTACCGGTCTGCCTTGCCTCTATCCGGCAGCTGGTGTGGGGGTCCCCTTCCCTGCAAATCCCCAAGTGCGTGGTTTGCAGGAGATTGGCACTGTGATTTCAGAGCTCCAGTCAGTGTGTTGAAGTGCCCGTATCAAATCACAGAAAATCCTGGAGTGCTGGCTGAGTAGAGTCTGAAGGTGGGAACATTTGACCTCTTTAGAGCATCTTGCCTGTGTTTTAGCTCCTTCCCTGAAAGGAGTAAGTTGCCCTTCTTTCTGCTTGAATGATGGCTATGTTAAGGCCCAGCCACCTTCTGGGGGAGAACTGAAGAGCAAGAAGCAGCGCAAGGTAGCATTCATTATGTAGCCTGTTGGAAAAATCCTGATCTTGAAAGAGCATCCTGATCTTGAAAGAGCTGCTCTCCCTCCCCAGCAACTGATATTCAGAGGCTCCACCACTACTGCCATCCAGCAACCCTCTGTTTACCTTTCCTGTACTGGTGTACCCTGGGTACCCATGTACCCATCTACCCATCGTGCAGGATGCAAACCCTTTCAGGAACAGAGTTGTAGAGTTGGAAGAGACCATGAGGGTCATCAGTGTCCAACCTGGGGCTCAAGTCCATTCCCCTGAGATTCAGAGCCTCATGCTCTGCTGACTGAGCCATCGTGCGTCTTCCCTGAGCCATCTTAAAATGCACCTTAGCCCACTCTTCAGAAAGGGCAGCTTGTGTACACAACTGTGTTTTTCACATCCCCACCTGCTTTGTTGAACTATGCCAACAAAGCCTCTCCTCCTCAGGAAGAAAAACCAGTTTCTTCCCGTCCTTGCCGAAGATCTGCTTTCAAATCCCCTTTGTTGTTGTTGTTGGGAAATGTCACTTTTCGGTCCCTCCTTAAGAAGCTGAAATAAAGTGTTTTATCTTCTTCCTTGTTGAAAGGAGAGAAGTCGGCTTCGCATCACCCAGTAATGCTAAGTTTCTTCCAGTTGGTGCAGAGGCGAGTTTCTACTCCTTCCTGCTGAAGAACGATTGATTAACTCTGACCTCATCTGCAGTTGACTGGGAGAGGGAAGTCTGCTCTTAGCCTCTGTTAGCCTGGTGCCCTCCAGAGGGTTTGGACTAGCACTCCCATCAGCCCCAGCCAGCAAGGGAATTATAGTCCAATAGCACCAAGAGGCCCAAGGCTACTCTGTAGTTTGCCAGAATGTTTAAAAGGGCAGGGGGAGGAGGAAGAATCTAATAATTTCAGAGCGTTCTTATTTTAAAATCGTGGTGCATTGAGTGACGTCCAACATTAGTCATACTTAAACTGATAGAAGTCAGTGGACTTACATTAACTTACTTCCATATATTTCAGTGGGTCTGCTCTGAGCATCACTTAGCTGGATATCACCCTTCTATCACTATTATGTTTAAGGCTAGAGAAAGCATTCTACTCTGGGTGTGATGTGCACACATCCCCTGATTTGCATGGGGGTTGCATTCCTGGCCCCTGCGCATGTCAGCGGAACACATGTAAACCCATCCCTTTTCTGGGTTGTGTCGGCGATGTGTGCGCGCGCACGATTGCACGTGCATTGAACAAGCATAAAATGGTTGTTGCCTATATATTGTGTTTGCCAGGGACCTGGGCATGTAAATGAAGCAATTGTCCTTTACAAAGCCGCTGAGCCCTCCTGATCTCTGTCTCATTTCTCTTTTTCCTCCCGCTGTGTTCCTCCAGGGTAAATTTATACGGATTAATTTCGATGTAGCTGGCTACATTGTCGGAGCAAACATAGAAACATGTATCCTTGCTTGTGGAGTTCCATGGATTTGGTTCAAAAACTAGGACTCTCCTGAGTTCTGTAGGCGAGAGAGCAAAGCCTGAATTAGAATAAATATGGGATCCTGGAACCGGGGATCCCTGACAGGTTAGAGGCCCCTGTGGGTCCTAGACCCAGGGATTCCTGATGGTGTTCTTCAGCTTTGGGTCCCCAAATGTCATTGGACTACAACTTTCATCTGACTAATCTGGCTGGGGATGATGGGTTTTGTAGTCAAACGACATATGGGGGAGCCAAGGTTGAAGTGGTAAGCTAGGGAGTTTCATAGCTGGGACTTCTGCTTCTTGGGGGAGTGAGGCAAGCTAGCTTTGTGGAGGGGGGGGGATACGTGTTTCCAGATGCAATTGTCCTTCCTCCTTAACCCTGAGCCGCCCAGACCTGCTGGAGAAATCGCGAGCCATTCGCCAGGCCAAGGACGAGCGGACTTTCCACATCTTCTACCAGCTCCTGGTGGGCGCTGGGGAGCACGTGAAAGGTAAACAGATGCTGTGCCCTCCCAGAGCAACATGAAAAAGGGGGTCCAGTCCTCCTCCTCCCACGCTTTTGGACCTCGGCTTCCTAAGCAGCAAGCAACAAACTCGAGGGAGGAAGAGAAGGGCAACGCTTTAGCCTTCTTGCCTCTCTGCATAAATCTGGAAGTGGAACTGGCAGGGAAGGCAAGGATGACAGCAGTAGAAAAGCAAAGGTGGTCATTGATGACAGAGCAGCGCGTCTTACAGCACGGGGAGCTCCTGGGTGTGGGGATTGGCTGGCGGAAGTGTGGCACCCTTGCCTCAGAGATGCCTCTTTTTCTTCAATGGCGCTACAGGGGAGCTTCTGTTGGAGCCCTTCAATCAGTATCGCTTTGTCTCCAATGGATACCTGCCCATCCCAGGACAGCAGGACAAGGAGATCTTCCACGAGACCATGGAGTCAATGCGAATCATGGGCTTCTCGCACGAGGAGATACATTGTGAGTCGTGTGTGTGTGTGTGTGTGTGTGTGTAGGGGGTCAAGAGAACAGCTGTGATCTGTCTAGCTCGGCCTTGGCCAGCTTGGTTGCCCTCCAAAAGTTCTGGACTCTAACTCCCATCAGCCCCCAGCCAGCACACCAGTGGCTGATGGGAACTGTAGTCCAGAACTTCTGGAGGGCCCCAGGCTGGCCAAGGCTGAGATAGCTGATCACTATTTGCTGACTGCGTCACACCACATTCCTCTGATGATGTTCCCAGGCAGGGCGTGATGGCGACACCCGTGACCTCCTTAAGTCGCCTTCAGCATCCGGTGGGCAGATACTTGCTGCTTTTGAACATGAAACCTGTCCTTCTGGCCCATGTGGCTGGTAGTTTCCCCAGTCGCCCTCTCCTCCCATGTATGTCACCTAATCAGAAATTAGTTTAGGGTTTTTTAATAATAAAAAAAGATGACAAAGTGACGTAAGAACCTGGACTAGGAATCAGGAAGTCTTTGCTTCAGACTGAGACTCTGCTGTGAACTTGCAATTCTAAACTCAGCCCTCCCATGCCATGCGGAGATGTAGAAAATAAACAGTGCAGGGTTGTCGCGTTACCTTGTTGCATTTGGAGGACTTTGGATGCTCTCAAGGTGTTGCATGTGCTTCTCTAGCGGCTGCTGCCACATCCCATTGGCAGTGAGCTTCACAGGTCCTTGCATTTTCCTTCAATCGGCTCCCTTAGCCTCTTTTGGTGGATGACCTTGGGTGTTTGCATCTGCGCAGAGGGGTGGAGGCGGAAGCGTGCTCACACTAAAGGCCTTTCTTGCCCCCCCCCCCCAGGTATGCTGCGGATGGTCTCGGCCGTGCTGCAGTTTGGGAACATTGTCTTCCGTAAGGAGAGGAACACAGACCAGGCCTCCATGCCTGACAACACAGGTAGTAGCGGGGGCTCACCAGCCCTGATAGGCAGCCAGCTGGATTTGTGGGGATGGGCTCTAGGAGGGGAATGCCTATTTTGCAGTCAGCGCTCAGCCTGCCTTCCAGAATATATAAACAGTGATGGCTAACCCATGGCCTTTCGGGCAGCTGAGACCCCCAAGCAAATTTTTCTGCCCCACACAAGACCCCACTCATTTTGATGGCAGCAGAAAAGGGGGGGAATTAAAGTAGACGCAGCAGTAGGGTGGGTAGAGAGGGCCATCAACATCCGGAAGGGCCACACATTTCCTCATAAGGATTGTGTGGGGAGAAGCTAAAATTATTCAGAATTGAAATTCTGCACAATAGATCCTAACTATCCAGGGGTGCATTGAACTATCGGCTCAAGAGGTTAGGACGAATGAGTCTTGGGTGCTCTCAGGTCTTCTCCCGTGGCTGATACGGTGCTGTGGCAGGGAGGAGGAAGGATGAGGTAGTTGCTGTCCTTCTTTGGACTGGGCAGCAGGTCTCATCCTGTTATTTCCCAGCCTGCCACTCAGTTCCACTTCTGCCATTTAGCTGGGCTAGCAGCAACCAGGTCGTTGGGTCCGTAGGCAGAGGAGTTGAGCCAGCAAAGCCTTGGGCTGACCAGATCGAGGGTGGCCAGTGCGAGCCAGCAGGGGACTGAACTAACAATGGGGTTGTTACCAGCTTGTTCTGTGCCCTCTGCAGCCGCCCAGAAGCTTTGCCACCTCCTGGGCATGAACGTCACCGAGTTCACCCGCGCCATCCTTACCCCGCGGATCAAAGTCGGCCGGGACTATGTGCAGAAGGCGCAGACGAAAGAGCAGGTTGGTGGCAACAGCTGGGGTTCTGGGGGCGCCAGGGGGCGGGATGGGGTTGCCTGAAGCATCATTGTGGAGGTGGGCGGGAGGAGGTTTGAAGTGGTGAAACGAGCCAAGCCTGGAGCCATGCCTCCCTCTGCCCCCCCTTTTCCAGGCTGACTTTGCGGTGGAAGCCTTGGCAAAAGCAACCTACGAACGCCTCTTCCGTTGGCTGGTGCATCGGATCAACCGGGCCCTGGACCGCACCAAGCGCCAGGGTGCCTCCTTCATCGGTATTCTGGACATCGCGGGCTTTGAAATATTCCAGGTGAGGACCTGCAGCTGCTGAGCAACCACCTTCCTTCTGGTCTGCATGTAAATCCATCCTTCTTATCCATTCCATTATCCTTTCCCCAAGCCCTTCCTGCTCTCACCTGTCCATTGTGTTTACCTTTGACCTTCGTCCCTGGAAGAAAAAGGGAGGATGCTCCTCCTTGCTGCTCTTCTTTCTGACACGGGCTCTGTGCTGCTTTGCGGGGGGGGGGGGGGAGAGAGAGAGAGAGAAAGGAAGGGTTAAAGTTCAACAGGTGTACCTGTACCGACGCCACCAAATGCCCATGTGGCACTAGTTAGATTGCTGCCTCTCGCAGCAATCCAAAGGCACTGTGTTTATGTCAGGAATGAAGCCTTTTGATGGTAGTTTCATAACTGGGGTGTGTGGGGAGGAGCACATCCGGTTTGTGCGTAGGGCAGGTATAGACATGCTTGGGCCAAAAGCACCTCTAATGGTCTGGTTCCCAGCTGATTGTCTGGGCTTGCATAGCTCGCACATGTGGTATTTGATTCCCTGCGTGGTTAATTGATTCCCTGCGTGGGCGAAAAGTCACCTGACAGTGAGGTTAGGAGATCTACAGGTGAGTGTTTGGTGATATACAGGAGACCATTTGGAGTCTCATGTAGTAGCAGAATTCACACATACATACACACACACACACATGTGCGTGTGTATATGTGTGTATACATATACACACACTTAGATAAACATCTATATCTACACACACACACTAAAAATCAAGCAAATGTACTCACATAAAACCAGCACAAGAATAACGAATCAGCAACAATAAGTCAAAATCCAAAGTTTTTATTGCATTCCAGAGGGAGAGGGAGCTTGGAGGGCCCCTGCAAGAGAGGGCTTCCTCGGTTGTGATGCACCTACCAGTTTTAATGTCCTTGAGCAGAAAAGACACAAGGAGCAGGGCCCTGTCTGGTTGTGACACGTGGGGAGTTTCATGGGGAAGAAGATATTGTGGGGCACCTGAAGTCAGAGGTGTTTGCTCTTCTTGCCAGGAGCTGATCTCCACCTGAATGCTTTTCTCTCTCTCTCTTTCCTTCCCTCTCACTACCCCCGCCCTGCAGCTGAATTCCTTTGAACAGCTCTGCATCAACTACACCAACGAAAAGCTCCAGCAGCTCTTCAACCACACCATGTTTGTGCTGGAGCAGGAAGAGTATCAGCGAGAGGGTATTGAATGGAACTTCATTGACTTTGGCCTGGACCTCCAGCCCTGCATAGACCTCATCGAGAGGCCGGTGAGCAGCCTGGGGGTGGGAGAAAGGAGATAAGAGACACACACCGTGCTTATTTGGGGAAAGTCTATTCCATTTATAGGGAAGAGGCTTTCTTCTACGAGGTATTGGCCGGGGTGGGAGATTTTGATTGGCACCTCAACAATCTGACGTTTTTGCCCCAGTCTGTGAGGAGGTGCAATGGAATCTGTGCAAAGGAGCATCACACATGCTTCCTTTTTGCTCTTTGTTTGTTTTGGCACGCACAAAAAGAAAGAAATGTAGTAGCTGCAAGCTTCTCCCAGCAGGCAGATGCAATGATGGAGAAGGTTGCATTCTGCAAAAAACAAAACAAAAGAGAAAAACAACTCCATGCATGCAGAAAACTAGCACAACAGAGAGCAGTCTGGGCTAGTACATCCTCTCCCCAGGATTGGCTAGTTGTTGTGTTTTACTTGCAGGGAGGTTTTTGTCCTTCAAAAAAAGCAAGCATGCAGGAACATCCATAAACACTATTTTCCCCCTCCTCCCTGACCCAGTGTGTGTTTGGCTGAGTCACCTGGGACTGTTGGCACCCCTTGGCAGTGTACTTGCACCCCGCTAATGACACGGTGTGATCTGGAGTATGTGGATTGATTTTCCTGTGAAAGCTGGTAGGCGGTTAGGAATCTCCGCTCCAGACCTTTTTATCTAGGCTGATTCTACAACTAGTCATTTAGGGTGTAATCACCGCACCTCTTTCACTCGCATTTTATATTCCTCCCATGTTTTCCTACGGAGTCTTCCTGGAGCTGGTGGGGTTCCCTTACCTTGGGAAAGCTAGCTTAAGGAGGGGGGAACCCACAGCAGTAGCCCTGTGGGTGATCCTTAGTGCTGTTTTCCTGTCCTTTGGGGGGTGCATGGCTTTGACATGTTCATTGACATTCTTGGAGAGGAGGCATGTTGTTCTAACACCTCCTCCCTTCAGGCAGAGCTGTGTCTTGAGCACACCTTTGTGGTCAACACCATTGCCGGGTGGGTTCTCTCACTCCCTGCAAATACTGCATTTTGACAATTGTTTTGCTTTAATAAATGGCTCAAAATCATGGCGCAGGGAACGGCAGTGGAAGTGTAGGTGATCCTGGTTTTGTTTAAAGGGGTCCAGTATATCTGAAGGAGCATCTCCACCCCATCGTTCTACCCGGACACTGAGGTCCAGCGCCGAGGGCCTTCTGGCGGTTCCCTCACTGTGAGAAGCCAAGTTACAGGGAACCAGGCAGAAGGCCTTCTCGGTAGTGGCGCCCTCCCTGTGGAACGCCCTCCCATCAGATGTCAAAGAGAACAACAACTACCAAACTTTTAGAAGACATCTGAAGGCAACCCTGTTTTGGGAAGCTTTTAATGTTTGATGTATTACTGTATTTTAATATTTGGTTGGAAGCCGCCCAGAGTGGCTGGGGAAGCCCAGCCAGATGGGCGGGGTATAAATAATAAATTTTTATTATTATATTATAATATAGCATTCCAGTTCCCAGCCCCCTGTCACTTGCCTAGAACCTTATACACTTTTCCAGGCACTCAGTACAATTGACTCTTTTCCAGTCTGTTTATCCACACCCACAAACATAACTCTCCCCAGCGAGGCAACTTCGATTTCCTCCTTGGGTTCCCTTGCTTAATGGTTTTGGTTTTCCTCTGTCCCAGGCAAACCCCCCAGGGGTGCTGGCTCTGCTAGACGAAGAGTGCTGGTTCCCCAAAGCCACTGACAAGAGCTTCGTGGAAAAAGTTACCCAGGAGCAGGGAACCCACCCCAAGTTCCAGAAGCCCCGGCAGCTGCGGGACAAAGCTGACTTCTGCATCATCCATTACGCTGGCAAGGCAAGTTACCTCCACCCCACCCCCATGCTGGGTTTCCCCCTATTTACTGGCACTCCTGGGCTCACGCTCATCTTGTGGTTCTTACTGCTAGGAGGCAAAAGCCCAGCTGCTACGTTCTAGGTCTGCAGGTGTTGCTGGACTACAACTCCCATCATCCCTGACCATTGACTGGAGCTGATGGGAGTTGTAGTCAGGCATCACCTGTAGGGTACCAGATTGACAAAGGCCAGTCTCATGACCTAACTGCAGTGTCTAAAGGAGGGGGCTCAGAGCTCTGTAGTGGAGCTGAGGTCCCAGGTTGCATCTCAGTTAACAGGGCTGGGAAAGGCCTACTGCCTGAGGGCCTGGATGGCTGCTGGCAGTCAGACTTTTTTTTAAAAAAAGATATTTATTAGAGTTTTACAAAATGAAAAAAGAAAAAAAGAAAACATACAAATAAAAAACAATTCCATCTTTCCATCACATTCTTTCATTTGCTTGGTTCCCGGACCTCCTCAAACCTCCCTTTTTGTATTCCAGTTTAATTTGTTAGTTCAGCAAATCCTTCCCCTCTTTACTTATCCTAGTCTTTAATCTTAAAATAATGTAACATTAGATTTTTATCTATTAATAGTCCAATTTTTTCATCCTCCTTATAGCATTATAGCTAAAAACCACATAACTTTTCATCCAACATCATTCTAACATTCATTAATTTTGCAAAATTTCTGTAAATAGTCTTTAAATTTCTTCCAATCTTCTTCCACTGACTCTTCTCCCTGGTCTCGGATTCTGCTGGGCTGGCAGTCAGACTTCGGCCCCACCTGTTTCTTTCAGTTTCATTTCATAAAATTTATATACTGCTTGATTCTAAGAAAACTTCTAAGTGGTTTACAGTGATATAATATTAAAAGTATCAATAAAAAGCATGCATTTAAAAGATTGGTAAAATCAGTGCTTTTTTCTGGGGTGTGTGTGCAGGGGTATGCACACCCCTTAACATTTTGTGAATCTTCGTGCTTTTGTCCATTTACTGCATTTATTTTTCCCAATTTGAACTATAAAATGGTGATTTTTTTGAGTAAAAATGAGAGTACCCCTAAATATTTTTTTAAAAGCACTGTGTAAAATCATGAGTAGCTAAAACAAAAATAAAACACATGTAACTTCTTCACGGCTTGCCTAAACAAAAATGCCTTAAACAGCTGATGAAAAGAGCACAGCGAAGGCTCCTGTCTGACGTCAACAGGCAAGGTGTAGGTGCTGCCACACCAAAAGATCGATTTCTTACAAGCGCCACATGAGTATTATGTGGCACTTATGATCAGTATGAGGCCCCTGACCACTTGCATCCAAAGGAATGTGGCCCTTGACCCCCCTCCCCCTAAAAAAGGTTGGCCACTTCTGGAGTAGACACTATTGGGCTTGGATATGAATGCTCCAACTTTGGGATAAGGCCATTTTATCCTTGCACATGGCTTGGTTGTGGTGCACCCATAGGTCTGATATTTCTGCCTTTTCTCGTCTTCTCTTTTCTCCTTCGCTCTCCCCCCTTTTCCTTTGAAAGGTTGACTACAAAGCAGACGAGTGGCTCATGAAGAACATGGACCCCTTGAACGACAACGTGGCTACGCTTCTCCACCAGAGCGCAGACAAGTTCACAGCAGAGCTGTGGAAAGATGGTAGGGGGCCTGGGAAGATCTAAGTTGATCCGTTCATAGGCCATCTTCTGTCACCAGTGTCCTCCGGGCGGCTTGCAGGGATTAAAACAAAAAAAAGCAATACAGTTGTACCTTTGGTCCCGAAGGCCTTGGTACTCAGACGTTTTGGTTCCCGAACGCTGCAAACCCAGAAGTGAGTGTTTCGGTTTGCAAACATTCTTTGGAACCTGAACGTCCAACAGGGCTTCCGCAGCTTCCGATTGGCTGCAGGAGCTTCCAGAAGCCACGCTTTGGTTTCCGAACGTTTTGGAAGTCAAACGGACTTCCGGAACAGATTCTGTTTGACTCCAAGGTACGACTGTATTGCAATAGAACAATGAAGATAGCGGGTAGCTTTAAAACAGAGAGTTAATTCAATGATTAATGAGTCACTGGGGGGGGAGCGGTTGCCTGCGTTGAATCTGAGTCTCCATACTTACACATATTATTAACCTGTTTACATATTTAATTAACCTAGTGGCCTGTAGATCTCAATAACTGTCAATATAACTTCTCAAAGCTGCTTGAAACTCTCTCTTGTTGCTGCTGGTACTAACCACTTTGCTCTTTGCTCTTTCTGTTTCCTTCTATCCTTGACCCACCTCTCTTTTTCTCCCCTGTCATGGATTGCTTTGCGAAACCTCACCTGCCCCTTTCCCTGCCTGGCCCTGTCCTTTCTCCAGAGATCCAGAACATACAGAAGGTCTATTTCTTTGACAGCTATGCCGTGGCATCTCAGGGTCCAGCAGAAAGTATGTCCCTCCTTCCCACACATGAGCCACCAGCATGTAGGAAGGGAGGGCTATAGGCAGGTTATGAGGGGGAAGACTTCCTCTTAATATCTGGGGTGGGGAACAAGGGGGCCTTCTAGCTGTCGCCCAACTCCCATCAGCCTCAAACCAGTGTAGCCCATGGTCAGGGATGATGGGAGTTGTAGTTCAGTAATGTTTGGAGGGCCACAGGTTCCCCATCCCTGTTTAATATTTTCTAGATCAGCCTTTCCCCCAAACTTGGGGAACTACAAACAGATGGGACTACATTTCCCATCATCCCTGACCACAGATGCTGCTAGATAGGAGTGATGGGAGTTGTAGTACAACAGCATCTGGGGACCCGAGGTTGAGAAAGGCTGGTTTAGACCATGGGCGGGGAACCTCTGTTGTCAGTCTGTGACACCCACCATCCCTGACCATTGGCTAAGAGAGATGAGGGTGCTGGGAGTTATAGTACAACAATGTCTGGGCACCCAAGGTTGTAGAACATTGGTCTAGACCAGCCTTTCTCAACCTTCGGTCCCCAAAGTGGGACTACAGTTCCCATCATCCCTGACCACTGGTCCTGCTAGCTGAGGGTGATGGGAGTTGTAGTCCGAAAACAGCTGGAGAACCCCTGGTCTAGACCATGGATGAGGAGCCTTTGGCCCTCCCAGTATTGTCGGTATCACAACTCCCATCATCCCTGGCCATTGGCGAAAGCTGGAGTCATGAATCTGGAGGGCCAGAGGCTTCCTATCTGGGGTCTGGATAATTCAGATGTGACTTCCTTTACCAACGGTGCACTCCTGCGCATTGTTTTAATAAGTCCCATTCTCTTAAATAGGGCTTAGTCCCTGGCAAGCGTGCTGTGTTTTCAGGAGCGCAGCCTCAAAGCCGCTCGTGGGCTTCAGAATTAAATTGCCGTGGTTTCTTTTCACTCTCTCCGCTTTGCCCCACGTGTCCTCTGGGTGCTACCTGGGCATGACGCTCCCTTTCCTCTCTGCAGTATCTAAACCAACAGCAGCCCAAGAGCACCTGAGGCTTCTCCCTTCAAAGGCCCACTGAGGCAGATGGGAGCAAACAGGCCCTCAGGACTGCTGGGTAACACTCGCCTTGCTTTCTTCCGCTCTCCAACGGCAGTCTAAATTGTGTGGATTAAGAAAGCGGAGGTGTGAGGAGGGGCTCATTGAAACTTGTTTCAATGTCCCTTGAGGGCTGGGCTTCCATTGTCCTCCGTCACATCCGCTCTGAAGCTTTTATGTATCACTTAAGTGGGTTGGGAAAGGCCAGGTGGCTTCCGTTCCCTCAGAGAAGGCTCAGAGGGGTTTGGGGCAGCTGCAATGGATGTTATGTGGGGTTGGGAGGGAGGGAGGAAACCCACAGATTCCTGCATTTCCCATGGGGAGTGGGCTGGAAGTGCTGGACGTGAGCTGAGAAGCCCCTTCCCTCGTTCCACAGTGGACCGAATCGTGGGCCTGGACCAAGTGAGCGGGATGGGAGACCTTGCCTTCGGCTCCTCATACAAGACGAAGAAGGGGATGTTCCGGACGGTGGGGCAGCTGTATAAGGAGTCTCTCTCCAAGCTCATGTCAACCCTGCGCAACACCAACCCCAACTTTGTGCGCTGCATCATCCCCAACCATGAGAAAAGAGTGAGTTGCTCACGCGACGGAGGCCTGTAGTGCGTATGGGGAGCAGGATGAGTGTCCTGGTGTTGAAGGGAGCCTGGTGTCAAAAGCAGGCCCAAGCCTTCCTCTGGGTGAAAGGGGAGACTGGTCCTCAAAGGGAGTTTCTTGGCCAAAGGGCTGTGTGGAGACCTCTTTGTGTGAGTGTCTGGAGGCGGTTGGAGGATGCCTGGCAGTCAGTGGATTGAGGCTGAATCCCGACAAGACAGATGTACTGTTTCTGGGGGAGTCAAGGGCGGGTAGGTGTGGGGGACTCCCTGGTCCTGAATGGGATAACTGTGCCCCTAAAGAACCACATGCGCAGCCTGGGGGTCATTTTGGACTCACAGCTGTCCATGGAGGCGCAGGTCAATTCTGCATCCAGGGCAGCTGTCTGCCAGCTTCATTTGGTATGCCAGCTAAGGCCCTACCTGCCTGCACACATTCTCGCCAGAGTGGTGCATGCCCTGGTTCTGTCTGACTTTAGAAGACAACTAAAATAGGGAAGTTTTTAATGTTTGGTTTTTACTGTGGTTTTATAATTTGTTGGCAGTGGCTGGGGCAACCCAGTCCAATGGGCGACATATAAATAAATTAGTAGTAGTAGTAGGACACATCTCCCATGAGGGGTGATGGGGATTACACTCTCGGTAACTTGAGTCGCACCACAGGTCCTCCATCTCTGGCGTGCAGTGGCTAGAATGTTAGACAGGCCAGGGAAACCTGATTCGAATCCTCCTCTGCCATAGTAGCCTTGGAAAACTGGTCCAGTCCCACCTCACAGGGTTGTTGGGAAGATTAATGAGGGATAGCTCACCCACATACCACCCTGGGCTTCTTGGAGGGTGGGCAAGGTATAACTAAGAGAACAAGCAGTATTACTCTGCTTCCTGAAGTGCCCTCTGACAGGTCCTGCTTCTTCCCGGCTCCTATTACAGGCTGGAAAACTGGAGCCACACCTCGTGTTGGACCAGCTACGCTGCAACGGAGTCCTGGAGGGGATTCGCATTTGTCGCCAGGGCTTTCCCAACCGCATCATCTTCCAGGAATTCCGGCAGAGGTACCCTGAGGACTTGAGGGAGGCCTGGCCTTAGTTGGAGGGCAACAGGCGTGCGCCCAGAGGGGTCTGCCCCTGTTCTCAGCCCCTGAGGATCGGATCCACCATGGGCCTAACCCATCCCTGGTATCTGGAGGTGTTAACGTCAAGCTCAAGCGTGCGTGGTGTCCGTGCGATTTCTAAGCACCCTGCTTTCTCCTTGTCTCCCGGCAGGTATGAGATCCTGACTCCAAATGCCATTCCTAAAGGCTTCATGGATGGGAAACAGGCCTGCGAACGCATGGTACGTGGGGCTCTCTGGCCAGGGTGATGGGCCAATGTAGGCTAGAATTGGCCCAGATGCAGAAAACGAGAACATCCTACCGACTAATCCCTCCCACCCCCCAAAAACCCCCACCTTCTGTTTCTTTTCATCCTCACAGATCAAGGCCTTGGAGCTGGACCCCAACCTCTTCCGCATCGGCCAGAGTAAGATCTTTTTCCGCGCTGGCGTCCTTGCTCATCTGGAGGAGGAGCGGGACCTGAAGATCACAGATATCATAGTCTCCTTCCAGGCAGCTGCCCGCGGATACTTGGCCCGCAAGTGAGCACTGAGCCGCTATACTGGGGCGAACTGCCAATGGGCCACTTTAAAGCAGGATGTTGTCAGATTCTGGGGCAGGGAACCCAGAGCTGTGCAGGAGGTGGTGATGGACTCCCAACTCCCATTTGCCCCAGCCAGCCCTTGGCCCATTGGTCAAGGATGATGGGTGTTGTAGTCCAAAAACACGTGAGGGGGTCAGATTTCCCCCCATCCCTGACAAGAGAGGAGTAGAGAGTTACAGAATTGTATTGTTGGAAGGGAACCCCGAGGGACATCTAGCTCAACCCCCTAGAGAGATCTGCCAGCGAGTGTTTGGCCTCTGTGCGCCTCCGGTGAAACTGTCATGGCTGCCACTAGACACACTCACCGCAACCAAGCAGAGGCCGTAACCTGTTCTGTCAGCTGTAGTACAGCCAGTTAGGCTTCTTTCAAGCCTGATTGTACCAGAGGGGAGAAGTGGGGGAAAGGGAAGGGAATGTGTGGGCACCAGGGAAGCAGATGCGCATGTCATCCCAGGGTTGTGGGTTCAAGCCCCGCGTTGGATGAATGATTCCTGCATTGCAGGGGGGTGGGGTGGACAAGATGACTCGTGGCCCCTTCCAACTTTGCAAGTCTGATTCTGTGATTCTGCCCATGGGGTCCATGTTGGCAGCCTCTGGCTTACTCCGCTTGGGAAGCCAGAACTTCTGGTATTCTCTGGAGAGGGGGTTTCATCTTCATCCATCACCAGTGATTGGGTGGAAGCTCTGTGACTGGCCATGCCCCCTTCTGGGGAATCTTTTGTGACGCTTCCTCCGAACTCCCCATTGGGCACACAGAGCCCCTGGGCTAGGAGATTGCTCTTCACCTGGCTCCCTGACCGCCCTCGGTAGGCCATCCTCCTTTTGTCTCCTCTGGAGTCAGAAACCTGTATGAACCAAGCCAGTTGCAAACACAGCTTCACTGGTGGGGTTTGCATGGAGGGTGGAGGGGAGGGTAAGGAATTATACAGCCACAGAAGGCTCCAGCATTGCAGGGGGTGGACTGGATGGGGGTCCCAGCTCTACATTTCTATGATGCTACATGCACAGAGCCCTGGCTAAGGTACCTAACCGTGCTTTTCTGACTGTGTACGCTTCCCTCTCCTCCCAGAGCCTTCATGAAAAAGCAGCAGCAGATGAGCGCTCTCAAGGTCATGCAGCGTAACTGCGCCGCCTACCTCAAGTTGCGCCACTGGCAGTGGTGGCGCCTTTTCACCAAGGTGGGTCAGGCGGCGATGCTAAGGAGGGGGGTGTCTCATAGGACATCAGGCATGGTTTGGGGAAGAGCAGCCTCACGGGCCAACTTGAGACCTGTCCCAAGTTTCATTAGCCCATGGAGGGTGGAGGTTCTTCCTTCTCACCCCCCTCCACCCCAACCTCCCACTTTGGCTCTCTCAACACCTTCCCCTCCTTTTCTTCTTCCTCCCCTTTTCCCCAGGTGAAGCCCCTGTTACAGGTGACCCGTCAGGACGAGGTGATGCAGGCAAAGGCAGTGGAGCTGCAAAAGGTGCAGGAGAAACACGTGAAAACCCAAATGGACCTGAAGGAACTGGAGAACAAATACCAGCAGGTGAGCAGGGAGAGAGGGAGGAGCCAGGAGTCCCAGCCATTAAGCCACACCTCCTCTCCTGACATCTGCAGCGGAAGCCCCGCCCCCTTCTCTTTCAACCATTCACTTGGACTCTCCCTGCATTGCCCTCCATATTGGCCTTCCTGCTTGCCTTCTCCGTGTCCTGAAACAGATTTTATAATAGGTCTGCCTGAACTCCTTTTTCTCTTGGGTCACATCCATACCATAAGCACTCTTATAACACATTAACAAACATCATGGCTCCCCACGCCCAACCCCCCAAAAAAGGAATCCTGGGAACTGTAGTTTAGCCCTCCCAGCAACCTTAGCAAACTACAGTTCCCGGGATTCCACACCTGTGTTGTAAGGGTGCATTAGTTGTATGGCTCAGGTGTGACCTTTCGTTTGCGAGGACTGCATCCTCCTAATCTAAAATTCACACTGGCTGTACGTTCCGCGTCAAGCTTCTAGTCCCCACTGCTTAAATGCCAAGATTGGGATGAAAACCATCCTTAACTAAGGGTTTGCCGTACCCTAACGTCCTGAGCTAGGCTCCTGGGGGATCTGATGCCTGTCCCTCCCTCCTTGATCCCATTTCCATGGCTAGCTCTCGGAGGAGAAGGCCATCCTGGCCGAACAGCTGCAGGCGGAGACGGAGCTGTTTGCCGAAGCCGAGGAGATGCGGGCGCGGCTGGCGGCCCGGAAGCAGGAGCTGGAGGACATCCTGCACGAGCTGGAGTCGCGGGTGGAAGAGGAGGAGGAGCGTTGCCAGCAGCTGCAGGGGGACAAGAAGAAGATGCAGCAGCACATCCAGGTGAGTCGGGAAGAGAGGACCGTCCTCCACCACCAGGAGGAGCAAAGGAGGAGGGCAGCTGCCTCCCATTCCCTTGCGGGAACACGGCTAAATTGATCCGTCCAGCTATACATTAGGTGTGGTGGGTGGAACGAAGCAAGAGTTTTGCTTCATCTGCTAACGTTTGTGCAGAAATCGGCTTTTCTCGGGCCAAGTTTCTAAGGGCATGCACAGAGAGAGAAGGTTGGTTGTTAACAGGTTAGTTGTGACGCTGAACAGGGGCTTCTCAGTGGTGGTGCCTCAGTTGTGGAATTCCACTCCCATAACTGCCCACCCCCCAAATCCCTTTAAAAATATAAATTTCTTCAGCTCAGCTTTAAAAATAGGTCCTGGTTTTGTTTTGAAATACAGTCAAACCTTGGTTGTCGAACGTAATCCGTTCTGGGAGACCGTTCAACTTCCTAAAATGTTCGACAACCGAGGTGCGGCTTCTGATTGGTTGCAAGAGTTTCTTGCACTCAAGTGAAATCCATGTCAGATGTTCGGGTTCCGAAAAACATTCGAAAACCAGAGCATTTACTTCCGGGTTTTCAGCGTTTGGGAGCCGAAACGTATGATAACGGAAGTGTTCGAGAACTGAGATTTGACTGTAAATGCTTTTGTTTATGGCATCTGCAGAGCCCTTAGGGTGACTTGCACGGTCATCCTTGCATCAGTCCTGTGCTGCAGGGTAGACTTGGGGGTGAGCGACTGCCCTGAGGTCGCCCAGTGAACTTTGTAGTTGAGCAGGGATTTGAACCTGGGTCTCCCTGGTCCCAGTCCAGCCACTACACTGGGCTTGAATATTCTGCTAACCCTGCTGCTTTGGTGAGGCAGTTCAAGGGCTTGAAATAACCGCTCCGCTTCTTTTATACGGCCCGGGACATTTCTTTACGTATGCCCATTGTCCCCTGCTCTCCCTCCTCCCTTGTAGGACATCGAAGAGCAGCTGGAGGAGGAGGAGGCCGCCCGGCAGAAGCTGCAGCTGGAGAAAGTGAGCACGGAAGCCAAGATGAAGAAGATGGAGGAAGACCTGCTGGTGCTCGAAGACCAAAACTCAAAACTGCACAAAGTGAGTTGGGGGCCCTTCCTGCTGCAGCCTCCCCACCTCTGGCACAAAGCAGAAAAGGCGGGCGTGGGGGGGGGCGCTATTTGTGGTGGTTTTTTGCCTGCCTGCCTGCCTTGTGTTTTGTGGCCCATCCTTGCTCTGGTGGGCAACCCTTTGGTTGCTTCTCTTCTCTTTATTTATATAAAATTTTATTAGTTTTTTAAGATATCATTTTCAACAGTAATTAAACATACTTTTACATCTTATTCGATTTTTTTGACTTCCATCAGTCCTGTCTGAAAATTTTCCAATCTAATCTCTTGGTATGCATTTCTTATTTTCCCTATTACATTGCAATCTCATAATCAATATCTCTATCTTTTTCTACTTTGTAACACTTTGTATATTTCTCCTTACAAAACTTCTTGTAGTCCTACTAGTGTGGTTGCTTCTCTTCTCAAGCGCTTCAGCAAGTTACGTTTTATTGTGTTTGTTTAGAGTTGAAAACCGATAAAATATTTTTTTTTAAAAAAAAAGCAGAGGAGGAACCTCAGCCTGCTGCTTCTTTGTGAGGAGCAGACTGCCCTCGGTGGAGGGGGGGATTTAAACTATTAACCTCCACAGTTGCAGAGATGGAGAGATAGAGGTGAGGGGGGCTATTTGGGGAGACACTTCCAAGCTGCTGCTGGTTTTTTTTTTTGGGGGGGGGGGTGTTTCACTCACATACCAGCCAGTTCAGGCAGCGCAACTACAAGCTGGATTGGAGCTCTTGCTCAACAAGCCTTTTCCACCCCTAAAAAAGGATCAGATGTTTTGCAGAAAGGAAAGTTAACAGGGAAATGCAGGATCACCTCTGCTTTGGCATCACGTTGTCTGACCTTCCTGCAAATGATTCGGAGTGGGTGCTCAATAAAGCAGCTTGTCTGGAAGTGAGTTCTAGGAGGAGGCAGATGGGTAATGGAAAAAGCTGGTTAAGTTAGGACTCTAGGAGCCTGGACTCCTGGGTTTCCTGGAAGTGTTAGGCATGTTTGGGTCCTAACCCCCACCCACCCTGTGTCTTTTTACACCCGCTGCCTTCGCCAGGAGAGGAAGCTGATGGAGGAGCGTCTCTCCGAGTTCACCTCCCATATGGCAGAGGAGGAGGAGAAGGTGAAGAGCCTCTCTAAACTGCGCAACAAATACGAAGCCGTCATCGCCGACATGGAAGGTGCGTCTGGGAACAGGGGAGTACATAGAGGTGGGGGCGGTCTAGATTTCTTCCCTGGGCACTTCAGACCCCAGGAATCACATTCCTTTGGTGTGGCAATTGAAACCTGGCATAAAACTGGCCTCTTTGGGGAAGTGCTTCTTTGGGGAGGTGTCCACCCCACCGACTGGCAGCCTCTTGGCTAAAGTCCGTGCACAGAGAATGAGCTGCGCACAGAGAATGAGCTGCGCAGGGTGTTAGTGGGGCCACAGCTTGATAGGAGAACACATGCTTCTCCTTCAGAGTCCCAGGTTCACTCCTTGGCATCTCAAAAGGAAGAGGACTGGGAAAAGGGATTCCTGCCTGAAGTCCTGGAGATCCTGTTGGTGCAGGCCAGGGTTTCCCCAAACTTGGGTCTCCAGCTGTTTTTTTGGACTACAACTCCCATCATCCTTAGCTAGCAGGACCAGTGGTCAGGGATGATGGGAACTGTAGTCCAAAAAAACAGCTGGAGACCCAAATTTGGGAAACACTGGTGTAGACCAAGATGATAACATAACATAACAAGAGCCCTGCTGGATCAGGCCAATGGCCCATCTAGTCCAGCATCCTGTTCCCCCAGTGGCCAGGCAGGTGTCCCTACTGGAAGCTCCAAAGCAGCTCCTGAACGCAGCTCCCACGCTCTCCACTTGCGATTCCCAGTAACTGGCATCCAGAGGCTATATTATACTGCCTCTGACAGCCAAGGTGGAACATTAGGGACCAATTCTGGGCTCTGCTTAGGGATGGGGAACATGTGGCCTTTCCAGGCAATGCTGGACTACAACTCCCAACATCCCTGGCCATCAGCCATGCAGGTTGTGGCTGATGTGAGCTGGAGTCCAGCTGCATTTGGAGAGCCAGAGTTCTCCACCAGCGATGAGCAGCCTGCTTCGCGTGCTTCTGCGATGGGGGCGTCCCGTTTCCTTGCTTGACCTTTCCCCCATTCTCCCCTCCCTTCGCCCTTCTAGATCGGCTAAAGAAGGAGGAAAAGGGGCGCCAGGAGCTGGAGAAGCTGAAGCGCAAGCTGGACGGGGAGGCAGGGGACCTGCAGGAGCAGGTGGTGGAGCTGCAGCAGCAGCTGGAGGAGCTCCGGCAAGCACTGGCAAGGAAGGAAGCCGAGCTACAGGCAGCGCTGGCCAGGTAAGTGTGCCAGGGCTGGAGGCTCCTGCCAGCTTGGCAGTGGAGGCTGATTCAATAGGGCACTGCCCGGCCAGCCTCACTCTCCCTTCTGCTGGTAAGCTAGGCTGGCTGCAAGTAGCCTCAAGGTGGAACTCCTCCTTCCCATTCGTTGGGGTTCTTTTTTGAGGGTATCCAAGAATGAACAAGAGAAGCAGAAGTGTGCAAGAGGGACGTATTGGCTGAAGCGCCCTGCCCTGCAGCCCTAAACAGATGGTTGCTATGGCTTCCTCATAGGGAATCCCTTAGCGCAGGGAATAGGCAGATATGGGGATCTGCTGGAAGATCTCAGGGTGGCTTTTGCAGCAGATCTCATCAAGGATGCCTGGCTCTTGGTCGTTTAAGGAGTAGCAACGACTTTTCCTTCCCAATTAGGCTTCTGAAACGAAGGAAAGCTTTGGTGGAAACTATGAATGGACTTTTTTGTGTGTGGAAGGACTTTGATCTCCACTCTGGTACTTGGGACACATTCCTGGGCAGCACTTGTCTTTTAATTCTAAGCATATGCCTGCCCCTTTAAAACCCCACTGTTTTGCGCTTTGCTCCAGCTAGTGGACCTCGAGGGCTCTAGGGTGAAAGAAAGCAGATCCCCTGACTTAGGGCAACCTAACCAACCACAGTCATTAACCTATGACTCCCAAGCATGGCTTAGAAAGAAACTTCCTTAAATTTCTGAAGTATAGGTACAACCTTGGGTTAGATTCAGAGGGACACAATTGCTCCTCTGTGCCTCTTTGGCATCCTGCAAAGATCTTCCTCTCTTCCCCTTTTGGGTGCCTGCTGCCTGCCACTAGCTTTCCTCCGCCTCGCCCTCCTCCCCGCTGCCCCCCTTTCCCTCTGGCCCACCCTCAGCCTGGCCCTCTCGCCCCTCTGACCTTTCCCGCCCGCCTTGCAGGGTGGAGGAGGAGTCTGCGCAGAAGAACGCCGTGCTGAAGTCCCTCCGTGAGCTGCAGGCGCAGCTGGCCGAGCTGCAGGAGGACATGGAGTCCGAGAAGGTGGCCCGCGCCAAAGCCGAGAAGCAGCGGCGGGACCTGGGCGAAGAGCTGGAGGCCCTGAAGACAGAGCTCGAGGACACCTTGGACTCGACGGCCGCGCAGCAGGAGCTACGGTAAGGGCCTGGTGCCAGCTGGCAGTCCTGCCTGGACCCGGAGGTGGCCATATCTGGGGATAAGTACCGTATTTTTCGCTCTATAGGATGCACCGGACCATAGGACGCACCTTGTTTTAGAGGGGGAGAACAAGAAAGGAAAAAAATCTCCCCCTCTCTGCTCAGCGCCCCTTCAGCAAAGCGGCAGGAGAAACGGAGCCCCTTCCATTTCTCCTCCCGCTTGGCTGAAGGGGCGCTGCACAGCTTTTCCTCTCTGCTGAAGCCAGGAGAGTCTTGGTCTCCTGGCTTCAGCGAAAGGAACCTGAAGCCTCCGGAACGCAGCGGGAACTCGCACTGTGCTCCGAAGGCTTCAGGCGGCTATCCCTGGAGAGTGAGAGGGGTCGGTGCACACCGACCCCTCACGCTCACCAGGCTTCAGCGAAAGCAAAGCGAAGCCTCCAGAGCGTGGAGGGAGCACTCCCTCTGCACTTTGGAGGCTTCGCGTTGCTCTCGCTGAAGCCAAGGAGCCTGCATTCGCTCCATAGGACGCACACACATTTCCCCTTAATTTTTGGAGGCAAAAAAGTGCGTCCTATAGAGCGAAAAATACGGTAAGCTGACAGGAAGCAGAGATGGCCATTGACTTGGATGGTTTTGAAGGAGAGGGTTGGACAGACCCATGGAGGACAAGGCTATCCAATGATTGCTAGCCATAAGGACTGTGTCCTGCTCTATAGCCAGAGGCAGCAATGTGCCTGAAGGTTGCTGGAAACCACAGGAGGGGAGAGTGGGCTCTTGCGCTCAGGTCTTGCTTGTAGGATCTGGCTGGCCACTGTGAGAAAAGGATGCTCGACTAGATGAGCTTCTGACCTTGATCCAGCAAGGCTCTTAAATTCTCCCCTACTCCCTAGTGGTCTCTCCAGGACAAGCCCGCCTCACCCTGCTAGCCTCACCCTGATCCCCTCCTTTCCCTTCCCCTGGCAGGTCGAAGAGGGAGCAAGAAGTAACTGAGCTGAAGAAGACCATTGAGGACGAGGTCAAAGTGCACGAAGCCCAGGTGCTGGAGATGCGCCAGCGGCACACGTCTGCCCTGGAGGAGCTGTCGGAGCAGCTGGAGCAGTCGCGCCGGGTATGGGGCTGGGGGTTGCCGGGATGTTTCTGGGGGATTACAGAAAGGCGAGAGGGAGCTGGTAAGAGAGGAGATATGGAGAATCTGCGGGGCCTTCTTGGACTGCAGCAGCTCCCATCATCCATTGGCCATGTCGGCTGGTGATGGAGTTGGAGCCCGACAAGATGTAGAGGCTGGAAAGCTCTGAGAGCCGGAGATTCGGAAGACCTAACACCAAGGGTGGCTTGGTTTTCGGAGGCAGGGATGGGTTAGGAGAGGCCAATGGCCCAGAAACAAGGGAGGGTCTGCCCCTAGTTATTTATCATTTATTTATCTATTGAATTTATGCCCCACCTTTCCTCCAAGGAGGTATATACATGGTTCTCTTCCTCCCCATTTTATCTCCACAAAAAAACCCTGTGAGGAGGCTGTGACTGGCCCAAGGTTCACCCAGGGACCTTCCTGCCTGAGCAGGGATTTGCACCCTGCTCTCCCCCAGACCCTAGTCCAAACACTCGACCACCGCACCACATTGGCTCTCCTACGGAGAACACTCAAGCAGAGAGATTTTTTTAAGAAGTCATACGTCCCCCTGAAATAGGTGTATTCAGTCCTACAGCCCAGTTTTAAGCACATCCATTTGGTGAGCCTGGCAGGATTCAACTTGCCTTAGTAAGCCTGCTTAGGGATCATGGAGGGGAGAGAGAGTGAGCAGTGCCCCAGAGCCAGGCCCCTGGCGGGTTCTGATGTCTTTCCCCCCCCCCCCCCAGTTCAAAGTTACCCTGGAGAAGACCAAGCAGGCCCTGGAAGGGGAGAACGTGGAGCTGCAGAAGGAGGTGAAGGTCCTGCAGGCAGCCAAGCTGGAGTCGGAGCAGCGGCGCAAGAAGCTGGAAAGCCAAGTCCAGGAGCTGCAGCTGCGGGCCACTGACGGTGAAAGAGTCAAAGCTGAGCTTATGGAGAGGCTGGGGAAGCTGCAGGTGTGTGTGTGTGTGTGTGTTCTCTGAAGACAACCATCCTTCAGATTGCCTTCTCCTTCCACCCACTCCCAGTCCTCATTTTCCAAATCTTTTTACCCATGTAGCCTCCCAGGTTTATTAAGGCTCTCACGTCTCTATAGCTGTCCTCTGTACCTTGCAGGATTTGTGCCAAGTCAGCCCACAAATTCTATGTTTAGAATTAATTGCACAAGAAATTAAGTGCCCCTATAAGTGCCTGCGTAATTCTGCTGCAGATATTGAGGTGTTTAGGGGGGAGGGAAGTTGAGTAGCGGCTGGGGGTGGGAGATGGCACCAAGATGGTAAGGTGGCAAGTAAAAATGGAGGGGAAGAGTAGGTAACAGCAAGGGGGGGCGAGGGAGGCTCCCCATCATCGAAACAGCCCTGGCAGCCCAAAATTACACAATGCTATGCCCAGTCGCCAATCTGTTTCCTGAGCCCAAAACGGCTTTCATGGTTTATAAAGCCTTTCTGTGCATTCACAAGGACTGGAAATAGGCATTTTTAAAATACGTAAATGAAAGCTGAACTTCTCAGAATTGTGCACCAAATACCAGAGTGGGTTACTTTCTTGTTTGGTGGATGCATAGAATGCACAACCCGAGTCTTATTTTTAACTTTTGACTTGTGATAGATGGATGTTTTGATTTCCCTTGATGCAATTGGACTTTTATCTTTGGTATGTGTTTGTGTCTGTCTCTCCCCGTCTGTCTGCTGCCTTCGTCTCCCGGAAACAGAACGAACTCGACGGAGTCTCCGGTACCCTGGGAAGTGCAGAGTCCAGGGCGATAAAGCTTGCCAAAGATCTGGCCAGTGTAGAATCCCACCTGCAAGATTCCCAGGTACGTCGCAAAACCTGGGAATGTGAGCCAGAGAGAGGCTGGACCCTGGACGATAGAGGGTGGTGGTTTGTGCCGGAAGGTGGGGGCAATACTCAGAGGGCAACAACAGTGAATCCCTTGAGGTTTAGGGACAAGGGGAAAGAATGTGTAAAGGGTAAGAAGCGCAGTTTCAGCTTGTAAAATGTTGCTTTATGTCCCAAGCATAGCTGTGAGTTCACAAAGCAATATTGGACAAGTAAGTCACCGTTTCATTTGGCCTCTGTTTTTCTGTTTCTGTAAAAGGGAATGAATGTGTCCTGTCTCATGGGGTGCAGCAAGATGAAAATTTGTAAAGTACCTGCATATTCCACATGCTAAAAGAAAAAGTATTCTCCCTGCTTACAAATACATTTTATCATTAAATATTAGTGGGCTGTGACAAAAATAGGCTGTGAACAGCTAGGAACCCAACGTATCTACTTGTAAAACAACCTCAAAAAGAAGATCTGCCTGGAACTCTCTTAATGTTAGGAGGGTCAGGCACTAATGAGCATTGCTAGATAGCATGTAATGTCATTTGGGGGCCATGAATAAGAAGGCCATGCTCCATCCTTCCAGGCTTCTGCCACCTGCCATAGAGGCAGGTCTTAGAATCATAGAATCATAGAGTTGGAAGAGACCACAAGGGCCATCGAGTCCAACCCCCTGCCAAGCAGGAAACACCATCAGAGCACTCCTGACATATGGTTGTCAAGCCTCTGCTTAAAGACCTCCAAAGAAGGAGACTCCACCACACTCCTTGGCAGCAAATTCCACTGTCGAACAGCTCTTACTGTCAGGAAGTTCTTCCTAATGTTTAGGTGGAATCTTCTTTCTTGTAGTTTGGATCCATTGCTCCGTGTTCGCTTCTCTGGAGCAGCAGAAAACAACCTTCCTCCCTCCTCTATATGACATCCTTTTATATATTTGTACATGGCTTTCATATCACCCCTTAACCTCCTCTTCTCCAGGCTAAACATGCCCAGCTCCCTTAGCCGTTCCTCATAAGGCATCGTTTCCAGGCCTTTGACCATTTTGGTTGCCCTCCTCTGGACACGTTCCAGTTTGTCAGTGTCCTTCTTGAACTGTGGTGCCCACAGGTCTTGTATTGCGTTAGGGCTTAATTGCACCTAGTCCCTCTCTTAAGTTCTCCAGGAGAGCTCTAGTAGGTGCAGAGAGAACAGTGGGCTGGGAGCTGGGGCACCTGATTTCCTGAGAGGGGAAGAAGAGGAGTAGATCTGGACAGGTTTGGTCTCTTAGCACATGTCCTTTTACCCCACCTCTCAATTGCAGGAACTGCTCCAGGAAGAGACGCGGCAGAAACTGAATCTGAGTTCTCGAGTCCGGCAGCTGGAAGAGGAAAAAGCAGGTCTGCTGGAGCAGCTAGAGGAGGAGGAGGCTGCCAAGGGGAACTTCACCCGCCAGATCCAGAGCTTACAGCAGCAGGTGGGAAACAGAAGTGGTTGATAGGCAGTCCTTCACCACCACACACACAGTGTGAGCCAAAAGGAAAAATCAGGTGTCATTGGCTCTCGTGGGTCCACCAGAGAAGGCACGTCGGACAAGCTTTTATCTGAAGTCAATGGCTTTCTCTAAGGAGAAATG